>NC_142488.1:145186634-145486634 GCF_049115385.1 Moschus berezovskii
AATGCAATAGATGAGATAAAAAAGCGCTCTGGAGGGAACCAACAGTATCGGGGACCTGCCTCTATATGGACCAAGGGTATCCTAGGGATGAACGGTGTCGGCGTCAGCAAGAGAGAGAGAGAGAGCGAGAGAGAGAGAGGCTGATAGTTCCTTGGTTTACGCAGGAAACCAATAAAACCACAGCACGGGGTATGCTCTGTTTACGTAGGCTGCAGGTGCCCTCTCAAATCACTGGAGGCACCACACCAGGGCACCCCCTCGAGTAGGTCTTAGAAGTCCAGGCAGATAAGTAAATGCAGAGGGCCCAGCGCTTCAAGGATCTCAACTGGAAAAAGGAGAATAGAGAAAAGGAGAAAAAATGACACAGGGAGACCAAGCTTCAGGGAGCAAGGCCCAAAACTTTATTTTCCAGTGCTGCTTTTATACCCTAAGTTATCCCCATGGAAAAGAAATGCAAAAAAGCAAAATGGCTGTCTGAGGAGGCCTTACAAATAGCTGTGAAAAGAAGACAAGCGAAAAGCAAAGGAGAAAAGGTAAGATATAAGCATCTGAATGCAGAATTCGAAAGAATAGCAAGGAGAGATAAGAAAGCCTTCCTCAGTGATCAATGCAAAGAAATAGAGGAAAATAACAGAATAGGAAAAACAAGAGATCTCTTCAAGAAAATTAGAGATTTCAAGGGAACATTTCATGCAAAGATGGGCTCGATAAAGGACAGAAATGGTATGGACCTAACAGAAGCAGAAGATATTAAGAAGAGGTGGCAAGAATACACAGAAGAACTGTACAAAAAAGATCTTCTCGACCAAGATAGTCACGATAACGTGATCACTGACCTAGAGCCAGACATCTTGGAATGTGAAGTCAAGTGGGTCTTAGAAAGCATCACTACGAACAAAGCTAGTGGAGGTGATGGAATTCCAGTTTCAAATTTCTATTTCAAATTTTGAAAGATGATGCTGTGAAAGTGCTGCATTCAATATGCCAGCAAATTTGGAAAACTCAGCAGTGGCCACAGGACGGGAAAAGGTCAGTTTTCATTCCAATCCCAAAGAAAGGCAATGCCAAAGAATACTCAAACTACCGCACAATTGCACTCATCTCCCACGCTAGTAAAGTCATGCTCAAAATTCTCCAAGCCAGGCTTCAGCAATATGTGAACCGTGAACTCCCAGATGTTCAAGTAGCTTTTAGAAAAGGCAGAGGCACCACAGATAAAATTGCCAACATCCGCTGGATCATGGAGAAAGCAAGAGAGTTCCAGAAAAAACATCTATTTCTGCTTCATTGACTATGCCAAAGCCTTTGACTGTGTGGATCACAATAAACTGTGGAAAATTCTGAAAGAGATGGGAATCCCAGACCACCTGACCTGCCTCTTGAGAAACCTGTATGCAGGTCAGGAAACAATAGTCAGAACTGTACATGGAACAACAGACTGGTTCCAAATAGGAAAAGGAGTGTGTCAAGGCTGTATATTGTCACCTTGCTTATTTAACTTATATGCAGAGTACATCATGAGGAACGCTGGGCTGGAAGAAGCACAAGCTGGAATCAAGATTGCTGGGAGAAATATCAATAATCTCAGATATGCAGATGACACCACCCTTATGGCAGAAAGTGAAGAGGAACTCAAAAGACTCTTGGTGAAAGTGAAAGAGGAGAGTGAAAAGGTTGGCTTGAAGCTCAACATTCAGAAAACAAAGATCATGGCATCTGGTCCCATCACTTCAAGGGAAATAGATGGAAAAACAGTGGAAACAGTGTCAGACTTTATTTTTTGTGGCTCCAAGGTCACTGCAGATGCTGATTGCAGCCATGAAATTAAAAGACGCTTGCTCCTTGGAAGGAAAGCTATGACCAACCTTGATAGTATATTAAAAAGCAGAGACATTACATTGCCAACAAAGGTCCATCTAGTCAAGGCTATGGTTTTCCCCGTGGTCATGTATGGATGTGAGAGTTGGACTTTGAAGAAAGCTGATCGCAGAAGAATTGATGCTTTTGAACTGTGGTGTTGGAGAAGACTCTTGAGAGTCCCTTGTACTGCCAGGAGATCCAACCAGTCCATCCTAAGGGAGATCAATCCTGGGTGTTCATTGGAAGGACTGATGCTAAAGCTGAAACTCCAATACTTTGGCTACCTCATGCGACGAGTTGACTCACTGGAAAAGACTCTGATGCTGGGAAAGGTTGGGGGCAGGAGGAGAAGGGGACGACCGAGAGTGAGATGGCTGGATGGCATCACCGACTCTGTGGACATGAGTTTGAGTGAACTCCGGGATTTGGTGATGGACAGGGAGGCCCGGCATGCTGTGATTCATGGGGTCGCGGAGAGTCGGACACGACTGAGCGACTGAACTGAACTGAACTGTGCACATAAAAAATAGAGAAAGGGAGGTATAGAGTCACGCCAAAATCACACGGGGTCAACAATCTTGACCCTTATCAGGATCAGAGCTTATTTTGGTATGTCTCATGATATACAAAAGTTTTAGGTGGTTTAAATCATCTTCTGGCCAGGAGGCCTGCTAACTGTTTATGGCCCTCTCTCCTAACAAAGGTTAGTCAGCTAGAAAAAGGCTTATATTCTTTCAAGGTGATTTTCCTGAAGTCAGGCGCTATTCTCCAAAGACACATGACAAGGTTACATTCCTATAAGGCAAGGGTGTAGTGAACTACAAGAAAGGAATTTATTAACTTAAGATCCGATGTGGTTAAATCAAAGGCTACTACTTATTTTCTCTATATGTGATTAATATATTTCCAAGGACACAATAGATAGAAAATATGTAAACTTTGCAGCAAGCATTGATTCAACAATGAAATCTTTTTAGTACTATTCTAATGATTTTAACTTCTTCAACAAATTCCTGTATTTTAGAATATTAGGCTTTCTGTCCTTGCACAGCTGGGAGGCTGTAAACAGTCACATTCGTAGTTTTAAGAGCCCGGACAAACTTGTCATGCAAGTTAGAAAGCTATCAGAGGGGCTTGGATTGGAACATTCCTATTAAGCCAAGGAGAACTTTTTAACTACAGCTCTGAATTAATGTTTTCAGAGAAAGGTGGTTGGGGGGAAGCCCCTGTAAGTATTAGAGGACTTGGTAAGAGGTGTAAGATAGTAAGGTAGTCAGACTCCGGTTTTCTTTGGGGTAGATGCTCGGGTAAGTCCAGGGGGTTCCTTGAATCCTGATTAGCCTTTGCCCATCAGGCGTCTTCCCCAATTGACCTTTTCCACGGGTAGGATTTCCCTCACTGGCTCCCGGCAAAACAGTAGAATAACGGAGGCAGAAGATAGGATAAGTGAGATAGAAAATAAAATGGTAGAAATAAATGAGGCAGAGAGGAAAAAAGAAAAAAGAATTTAAAGAAATGAGGACAACCTCAGAGACCTCTGGGGCAATGTTAAATGTCCCAATATTTGAATCATAGAAGTCCCAGAAGAAGAAGACAAAAAGAAAGACCATGAGAAAATACTTGAGGAGACAATAGTTGAAAACTTCCCTAAAATGGGGTAGGAAATAGTCACTCAAGTCCAAGAAACTCAGAGAGTCCCAAACAGGATAAACCCAAGGCAAAACACCCCAAGACACATATTAATGAAATTAATGAAGATCAAACACAAAGAACAAATATTAAAAGCAGCAAGGGAAAAGCAACAAATAACACACAAGGGGATCCCTATAAGGATAACAGATGATCTTTCAATAGAAACTCTTCAGGCCAGGAGGGAATGGCAGGGCATACTTAAAGTGATGAAAGAAAATAACCTACAGCCCAGATTACTGTACCCAGCAAGGATCTCATTAAAATATGAAGGAGAAATCAAAAGCTTTTCAGACAAGCAAAAGCTGAGAGAATTCAGCATCACCAAACCAGCACTCCAACAATTGCTAAAGGATCTTCTCTAGACATGAAACACAGAAAGGGTGTATAAACTCAAACCCAAAACAATAAAGTAAATGGCAACGGGATCATCGTATCAATAATCACCTTAAATGTAAATGGGTTGAATGCCCCAAACAAAAGACAAAGACTGGATGAATGGATACCCAAAAAATATCCCTATATATGTTGTCTACAAGAGATCCACCTGAAAATAAAGGACAGATACAGACTGAAAGTGAAGGGCTGGAAAAAAATATTCCATGTAAATAGAGATCAAAAGAAAGCAGGAGTAGCAATACTCATATCAAATAAAATAGACTTTAAAACAAAGGCTGTGAAAAGAGACAAAAATGGGCACTACATAATGATCAAAGGATCAATCCAACAAGAAGATATAACAATCATAAATATATATGTACCCAACATAGGAGCACCGCAATATGTAAGACAAATCCTAACAAGTATGAAAGGGGAAATTAACAATAACACAATAATAGTGAGAGATTTTAGTACCCCACTCTCACCTATGGATAGATCAACTAAACAGAAAATTAACAAGGAAACACAAACTTTCAATGAAACTTACACTGGTTAGACCTAGTTGATATCTATAGGACATGTCAACCCAAAACAATGAATTTCACATTTTCTCAAGCGCACATGGAGACTTCTCCAGGATAGATCACATCCTGGGCCATAAATCTAGCCTTGGTAAGTTCAAAAAATCATTCCAAGCATTTTTTATGACCACAATACAGTAAGATTACATGTCAATTCCAGGAGAAAAACTATTAAAAATTCCAACATATGGAGGCTGAACAACATGCTGCTGAATAGCTAACAAATCACAGAAGAAATAAAAAAAGAAATAAAAATATGCATAGAAACGAATGAAAATGAAAACAAAACAACCCAAAACCTGTGGGACACTGTAAAAGCAGTGCTAAGGGGAGTGTTCATAGCAATACAGGTTTACCTCAAGAAACAAGAAAAAAGTCATACAAATAACCTAACTCTACACGTAAAGCAACTAGAAAAGGAAGAAATGAAGAACCCCAGGGTTAGTAGAAGGAAAGAAATCTTAAAAATTAGGGCAGAAATAAATGCCAGAGAAACAAAAGAGACCATAGCAAAGATCAACAAAGCCAAAAGCTGGTTTTTTGAGGAGATAAATAAAATTGACTAACCATTAGCCAGACTCATCAAGAAGCAAAGGGAGAAAAATAAAATCAACAAAATTAGAAATGAAAATGGAGAGATCACAACAGACAACACAGAAATACAAAGGATCATAAGAGACTACTATCAGCAACTATATGCAAATAAAATGGACAGATTCTTGGAAAAGTACAACTTTCGAGAACTGAACCAGGAAGAAATAGAAAATATTAACAGACCCATTACAAGCACGGAAATTGAAACTGTAATTAGAAATCTTCCAGCAAACAAAAGCCCAGGTCCAGATGGCTTTACAGCTGAATTCTACCAAAAACTTCAGTTCAGTTCAGTTCAGTTCAGTCGCTCAGTCGTGTCCGACTCTCCGCGACCCCATGAATCACAGCACGCCAGGCCTCCCTGTCCATCACCAACTCCCGGAGTACACTTAAACCCATGTCCACAGAGTCGGTGATGCCATCCAGCCATCTCATTCTCTGTCGTCCCCTTCTCCTCCTGCCCCCAACCTTTCCCAGCATCAGAGTCTTTTCCAGTGAGTCAACTCGTCTCATGAGGTGGCCAAAGTATTGGAGTTTCAGCTTTAGCATCAGTCCCTCCAATGAACATCCAGGATTGATCTCCTTTAGACTTAGAGAAGAGCTAACACCTATCCTACTCAAACTCTTGCAGAAAATTGCAGAGGAAGGTAAACTTCCAAATTCATTCTATGAGGCCACCATCACCCCAATAAAAAACCTGACAAAGGTGCCACAATAAAGGAAAACTACAGGCCAATATCACTGATGAACAAACCTCATAGAAACAAGATTAGGTGCTGCCAGAGATGGAAAATGGAGGGGAGATAGAGGGGGAAATTAGTGACAGTGGTCAAAAGATACAAATTTCCCTTGGCGCCATCAGAGGGAATCCACCCTAAGAAGATCACAGTCTCAGACTCCTGGCCTCCTGAACTATGAGAGAATAAATTTCTCTTGTCTGAAGGCATCTCCTTTGTGGTACTTTACGATGGAAGCCCTAGAAAACTCACACAATTATCAATAGAGTAGTGATATAATCTGACTGATATTTTTGATTGGTGAAGTCTGGGTTCTTATTGTTCTTTTTGTTCTTCATGCTTATCGAGATTGATTTCAAACACGAAAGACTTGCCTACTGAAAGGTTATAAAGTTCTCATCTGAGTCCTTAAATTTTTATACTTTTAGTTTTTGCGTGTAGATCTCTGAGCATTTGAATGCAATCTTTGTGAGTGATGGAAGGTAAGTACACAAGGAAATGGAGGTTTGTTTTTCCCTATATGGATATTCCACAACAATTTGTTCAACAAGACTATTCACCCTCCATTGAATTATCTAGACTCCTCTGCGAACATCCATTGATGCCATACATATGTCTGGAAATGCTTCTGGACTGTCAGTCCTGTCCCATGATTCCACAGCTCCAGTACTGGACATGTAGAGTAAGTTATGAAATTAGGCTGTGCCAGTCTTTTCACTTTGTGCATTATCACAGTGCAGTATCAGCTCATGAGGGACGTCTCTGGTTGTCCAGTGGTTGAGATTCTACCTGCCAATACAGGAGGCACGGGTTCGATCCCTGCCCCGTGAAGATCGCACAAGGTGTAAGGCCACTAAGCCTGAGCATCACAACCACTTAGCCTGTGCTCAAGAGCCTGCCAGCTGCAACTACTGAAGCCAGAGCACCTAGAGCCTGTGCTCCTCAACAAGAGAAGTCATCACAATGAGAAGCTTATCTGCTGCAACTAGAGTGTAGCCCCTACTTACCACAACTAGAAAAACCCCATGTGTGCAGTAGCAAAGATCCATCCCAGCCAAAATTATATAAACAAACAAATGAATCTTAAAAAAGAATCTGCCTTGCAATGCAGGGGACATTGCTTCGATCTCTGGTCTGGGAACTAAGATCCTACATGCAGTAGCAACTACTGAGACTGGACATCTCTACTGGAGTGTCTGTGCACTGCAGCAAAAGATCCTGTGTGACACAATGAAGTTTTCACATTTCCCAAATAAGACCTGATGCAGCGAAAAAAAGAAAGTATTTGTTTAAGATATCAGCTCCATCAATTTCTACAAAAATATTTGCTGGCATTTTGATTGACCATACATGAGTTTGGGAGAAATTGAGGTCACATCAACATCAGTACTTCTCATCAGACATGATTGAAGAACATGCATGTGATCTATCTCTGCATTTTTAGGTCTTCTTCAATTTCTCCCTTGGTTTTCAAGCACAAATTTGTGTGTGACAAATTTTCTTAAATGTACCTTAATATTTCGTAAAGGGCAAGAAGCCCTTTATGTCTGGATCCAACTAGGCAAAGGGGTACGGGAAAGGGAAGTTATGAAGGCAGAGAATATGCAGGCTGGAGCACGTAGGACTTTTCAGGCCACTGAAAGGCTGTGGCTTCAGCTCTGACTGAGAGGGAGCCTGTTGGAGGGTTTGGAACTGAGTAACAACAGGACCTGACAGGTTTTAAAGCAACCTAGCAGCTTCAGCAGTCCATGCACATGGTCAAAGTAGTTGAATGATTCCAAGTTGGCTGTCTGAAGAAGGGAGAATCAGATGACAGTCACATTCCCCTGGTGAACTGACGTCACCAATCTCCGCCAGTTTGAGGAGCATTGTTTAGATAGGGCAGTCCCCAGTGCTCCTTCTGCAGCTTTTTCTTTTTCCTCCAGCTGCCCACTGTAAACCCTCCTCTCCCTCTTTGGCAATTTACCCACAAAATCTCTCATTTGTCTCCTTTTCTACGATATGGGTTGGTGGTTTCATAGGTAAGAGCCAATCTTTTAGCAACCAAGTCAAGTAATACATAAAACTGTGGTACCTCAATTCAATAATAGTGAAGAGTTTGCTATTGCAAGTGAAAAAAGGAATAAATCAATAAAATAATAACCACCTTGGTTAAAGCCAAAGGGAGAATTTATGGCTCTGTGTAACTAAAAGTACAGAGGTAGTTTCTGTCTTCAGGCAAGGCTAGATCCAGCATTTGGTTCCCTGAGATTTTCCATCTCACTCCAGCCCTCCCTCTGTCCCGTGCCAGCCTGCTTCCCCTACACCTACCAAAGTATCACCGGTTGGATGATATCACCATGGCTGGAGGAAAGCAGTGCTCTGATTGGCCAGGCCTGAGCCACATGCCCACTCTTGGAATCTGAGGTGAAGTCAACTCTATAACAAACACAGTGGGCAAGAGAAAAGGAAAGGGGTGATTTCCCAGGGTGACAGGAGGATACAAGAACCAAGAGAAAGAAAATGGACACCGGGTGACAAAACCCATAGATGTCCTCGACAGTGGTATACACTTTTCATCAAATTCAAAATCAATTTCTAATGTTTTTTGAAAAGTGAGACAGAAAAGATTCTTCATTCATAGGAGCATGGGCCATGCTACTGACCCTCCCATCAGCTACTGTCCAATGACTCTTGGGGTGCACATCCACTTCTTTGGGGTGTCCTCTTCCCAATGCTTCCTCACAGACCTTTGCTGAATTAAAGTTTCTAAGGAAGTGGTTTTTTTTTTGTCAATGGGGAAATGGAGCAGACCATTATTTTCCAAAGCAAAATCATTTCAAAAGTCATGATTCTTCATGAAGATATTTAATCAACATAGAAATCATCTAAATACTGAAATGCTTTTCCTTAATATCCAGTGATGACATTGACAGTTGAGGGGGGCTCATGTTGGGTGATTATACTCTGCATTGCCCCACATGTTCATGTGGTCAGAATGTACAGAAAGACGGGAATATGCCAGACCCAGAATTTTGCAATTTGCTTTCATCTCTTTCCATATCAGTTCACAGCTATCTGGTTTGCTCTCTGATTGCCATATGTTATTCCAACAGGATCGACTTACCATGATTTTTACTCAACATTTCCCCCTTGTTTTTTGCAATGAGAAATAATTCATTAAATAATACTGTGGTTGATCCTACCTTGTGCATATATACAAGAATTTTCCTATGATAGATTCCAAAAAGTTGGCCAAAGGATATGTGCATCTTAAAATTAATAAAAAGTGCCAGTCAAATGCCCAGATAGATTTTACTACCACCCTGATACTGTATAAGGGTCCTTGTTCTAGCTTCCCTGGTGATCCAGTGGTAAAGAGTCTGCCTGCCAATCCAAGGCATATGGGTTCTATCCCTGGGCCAGGAAGATCCCAAATGCCCAGGACAACTAAACTCCTGTGCCACAACTACTGACCTCACCACAATCTAGAGTCTATGCCCCTCGACAGGAGAAGCCTCTGCAATGAGAAGCCTGAGCACAGCAATTAGAGAGTTGCCCCCACTGGCTGCAAGTACAGAAAACCTGCACACAGTTAACAAGACGCAGCACAGCCAAAAATTAAGAATTTTTATAAATAAAACTTTTGAAAAGAGTCTTGTTTCCACCAATAGCCTTCTTGGACATTGAAGATTCCAGTTAATTAAGTTCGTTCTACACTAAGATCTCCACTGGTCCTACACAGTCAATCTTAAAAAAAAAAAAAAAAAACCCAAAAGAATCAAACTATTTCCAAGCAACTTAACAGGATTCAAGAATAAAGCTCAAGAATAAGTTTAGCAATAGAAAAATATTAAGCATGCACAGGAGATTTGATATTGCTTCACACCCAATCTAAAATTACCAGGAGGCAAAGAAGCAGGAAAATCCAACACATTACGACAGAAATCAGTGTGTTGTTGTCACTCAGTTGCTCAGTCGTGTCTATTTGCAACCCATGGACCACAGCAGGCCAGGCTTCCCTGTCCTTCACCATCGCCCGGAACTTGCTCAAACTCATGTCCAATGAGTTGTGATGCCATCCAACCATCTCATCCTCTGTCCTTCCCTTCTCCTCCTGCCTTCAATCTTCCCCAGCATCAGGGTCTTTGCCAATGAGTTGGCTCTTCATATCAGGTGGCTAAAGTGTTGGATATTTCATTTACTAGAAATCAGTTAAAATGCATCAATTGGAAAAGAAGAAATAAATGTTAATTTATTTACAGACAAAATGATTGTCTAAGTAGGAAGTTCAATGGGATCTACAAAAGAGCTATTACAATTAATTATTAGTGAGTTTAGCAAATTTTCAGGATACAAGGATACTCTTGAGAGTGTCTTGGACTGCAAGGAGATCAAACCAGTCCATTCTAAAAGAAATCAGTCCTGAATATTCATTGGAAGGACAGATGCTGAAGCTGAAGCATCAACATTTAGGCCAGCAGATGTGAAAAGCTGACTCACTGGAAAAGACCCTGATGCTGGAAAAGACTGAAGGCAAAAGGAGAAGGAAGGGCACCACATAAGATGAGTTGGTTAGATAGCACCACCGACTCAATGGACATGAATTTGAGCAAATTCCAGAAGACAGTGGGGACACAGATACAGTCCATGGGGTTGCAAAGAGCTGACTGGACACAACTTAAAAGACTGAAGAACAACAACATTCTGGTAGTTTATATATAAATATAAAGTTAAATCTGAGAAAATATTCCAAAATCAATACCGAGTGGCAGTACACAACTTTCTTATTCTCCTACTTCTTACATTGCCTTCACTTATGTTGTACTCCTTGAATACATGGATCTTAGAACCTCCCCTCCAACCAGAAGACAAATGCAGTATGAGGAAGTGCAGAAGGTAAAGCTAAAGTCAGAGATAGCACAGTAACTCAGTTTTATTTTCTGCAGTTCACAATCACCAAACAAGCTATGTGGACCCTGAGCCTCAAAGCAATACCACAGGCACAACATGAAGCTAGTTCAAACTACTGCAGAAAGCAATGCCCTGGAAAAGGACACTTGAAGAAAGGGCACATAGGCTAGGTTTAAGCCCCTCTTCTGTGCTGAGACTTAGCAAGAAGTGGGGGCACAAAGTGCTGCAAGGTACAGATCACCAGGGAAAGCTGCTCCAGACGAAAGGCAATGGACGTCTGGAGCAGGCCAGGGTCTTCAGCAGTCAATTGGCTAAAAGGGAGGGAAAATGAAATTGAAATTCGCACAGAGAAGGAGGAAGAGGAGCATGTCCTCCCTCTGTCCCCACACACTGACAAGGCCAGAGCACCACACTTCCCCTATAGACTTAACCCTCCATTATGGCTCCTCCTGTGCCGAGACTGGTCACCACCTGCCACACCTCCCACACCCTGGCCCCCTTTAGAACTGACAGAATGAACAGGCAGCCATTAACATTGAGTTCCTTCCAAATCTTCCCTAGCAGTGGAGTACTTGAGACAGGAAGTGGCGGGCGATCTCCGCCTCTGAGAGCAATGAGAAAGGCACGGTGAGGCTGCTGGTGGAGATATGGTTAAGGCACCATCCACACTAGTCATTTTGCCTGTATGTCAGTTTCCCTGCTCACGGAGACCCACCTCCCACTAGGCCACTGCCACTCCCTGGACATCACCACTGGACCCTCTGTATCCCTTCAGGTTGCTTTTCCTCACCACCATCCCCTGGCAGCCAGATCACCCCTGACCCATACCCTCCAGCCCCCCAGAGTACCCTTCTCCCACACTTTAGACCCAGCCGCCTGCAACCCCCCAAACCACCCTGACACCTGTGGCCGCCTGGCCCACCAGGGCTCCTGGAATAAGATATGACTGGAGAGGTCAGTTACTCAGAACTCTGGCTTCAGGCGCAGCATCTCCACCAGGCCCTGGAGCATTGGGTGCCCCCAGGATGTGCAGAATGGCACCAGCTGTGCCTCCTGACTCTCCTGCAGTGTTGGGGCCTCTGGGATTAGCCTGGTAACTGGCGCAGCCAGGGACTCTAGGGTTGATGGCGTCATGAGGGCCAGCTGGGTCGCCAGGGCCATTGTGGCCACCAGCACCGCCCAGCACACCATGGCCACCATGTGCTGTACCCGCTGCAAAGGCCACGTCCACTGCGTCTTCATCGCCTGCCCTCGTGTCTCCTGCACCTTGTGCCTTGGCCTCCATCTTGAACCCTCCTCCCCCTCCCTCCATGTTGGGAAAAACTAAACCATCCCTATAGATCTCAGCCCTGTAGTGTGACCTGCAGCTCAGCATTGGCAGAGCACCTGTGCACACACACCCTGGGCTTGCCTCGTGATTGGTTTCCACCAACCATTGGCTCCCACAGTGGCTGCAGGTTCTAGACAATTGGCATTCTCTGCTGAAGCTTCACACGTTTGCAAGCCGTGTCGCTCCAATGCGTGTGCGCAGATGCACACCCACGTGGTCTGGACCCTCTAAGTTAGCCCTGCATCAGGCCAGGAAACCTGGTAAGCAGCTTAGCTGTGAGGCCTCTGGGTGGCGCTCCACCCTTTAGTGTGTGCGCAGCTCCTCAGTGCACATGCCCAAACAGACCCCACCCCACTCCTCTGCACATGAGACTGTTTCTGGTCCAAGTTTGCAAATCCCAAGTGAGCTCTGGTCCCTGTGCACCTCTAAGACTGCACTGCTGCCAACCTGGCCATGCTCATGGGTGAGCATCCTGCTGAGTGAAGGTCCTTGTCATCAACTTCCGGAAGGGAGTTGGGCACCCCTGGGTCAGGGCTGGTCTGTCCCTCTGATGTCCCACACATAGCTCATGTGTGTGTGTGCATGTGCATGTATGTCCATGTGTGCAGGGACAGGTGCATGCACATAGGTATCTGATGTGCATGTCTGTGTGTGTGTGTGTGCCCGAGAGAAAGAGAGTGCCTGTGCACAGGTGCTAGCCCATGTGGGTGTGTGTGAGAGAGTGTGTGTGCACAGGTGCATGGACACAGGCTTGTGTATATGTGTTTGTGGAGGTGCTTGCAAATGGGCGTTTGCATGTGCATGTGTATGAAAGAGCATGTGGTCAGGGGCATGCACATGGGCGTGTGTGTGTGTGTGAGTGAAAGAGATCATGGGTCAGAGACAAGCACACTGGCATCTGTGTGTGCTTGTGTTCATGTGCCAGTGCCTTTGCCTGGTGGTGCACGGGGACCCGGTCCTGGAGTTCTGAGACTAGGGATGTAGAGCAGGCTGTGCTTGCCCGCCTGGGGAGGGAAGCTGGGACTGCTGTTCAACTCACTGGGAATGGAATGGCGCAGGGCCACCTGGGACTCTAGGCATGCAGACTGTAGGGACTTCAGGCTGGGGGCTTACCCCAGGCCCCCCTAGAAGCACTGGTGGGACCAGCAGCACTCAAGGGCTGCCGGAAGGTCAGTGTCCCCCAGGGCAAACAGAGTCTCTTGGTCTTTGCAGGCACAACACTCATGGGCTTTCCCTCACCAGGAACAAAGTCTTCTGGCTCTCTAGAGGGCTGGAGGTGCCAGGGACCCTCAACTGGGAGGTGACCCTGTATCTGCTGGCCTGCTGTGTGCTCGTCTACTTCTTCTCTGGAAGGGGGTCAAATCAACAGACACAGTACATCCAGTGTTGATGATGGTGCTTGGGCACCACTGCCTGGGAGGTGGTATGCATCTGTAGGGAACCACTGGTGCCATGGGAGGTGACTGGATCAGGGCCACTGCCCAAGGAGGGTGCAGGTACTTTAATTAGGCCACTTGATCCCCACACCATGGCTGGATAGGCCTCTCCACGGTCCTCCAAATCCAAGGCCAGTAGCCTTCCCCACCCCCAGTGGAGGGATTAGATTGTCCTCCATTATGATGTTAGCTGTAGGAGTTTTGCAGGTTATATTGATCAGATTAAGAAAGTCTGTTTGTAGTCCTAATTTTCCGAGAGTTTTTATCATAGTGGTTGTTGAATATTGTCAAATGCTTTTATGGCATCTATCGAAATGATCATATGGTTTTACTCCTGTGTTCTTGATATGATTAATAACACTTGTTGATGATTTCCTAATGCATAACCAATATTTCACTCTTGGGATAGATCTCATTTGGTCATAATGCTTTATATATTCTGGGTTAAATTTGTTAACATTTCATTTTTTGTGCTTAACTTAATGAGGAATATTGGTCTATGGTCTTCTTTTCTTGCAATGTCTTCATCTTGTTTTGGTATTTTGTAAGGCTGGCCTCATAAAATTATTTGAGAAATGTTTCCCTTCCTCTCCTTTGTGAACAAATTTGTATGGGCATGGTGATATTTCTCCTTTACGTATTTCATAGCATTCTCTAGTTAAGTCACATGGGCTTGGAATTTTCTGTTCAATATATTTGATAGATATATTTAGGGTTTTCACTTTCTTCTTGAGTTAGTTTTGGGAATTTGTATCATTCAAGGAATTTCTTAATTTCATCTAAATTGGCATTTTTTTTTGCTTTTCTTCTTTTTTTAAATTTATTTATTTATTGGAGGCTAATTACAATATTATAGTGGTATTTGCCATACATTGACATGAATCATCGATGAGTGTACATGTGTCCCACATCCTGAACACCCCTCCCACCACCTTACCCATCCAATCCCTTTGATCATCCCAGTGCACCTTCCCTGAGTGCACTGTCTTATGCATCGAACCTGGACTGGTGATCTATTTCACATATGGCAATATACATGTTTCAATACTATTCTCTCAAATCATTTCACCCTTGCCTTCTCACACAGAGTCCAAAAGTCTGTTCTTTATCTCTGTGTCTCTTTTGCTGTCTCACATATAGAGTCATCATTACAATCTTTCTAAATTCCATATATATATATGTTAATATACTGTATTGGTGTATTTATTTCTGACTTATTTCACTCTGTATAATAGGCTCCAGTTTCATTCACCTCATTAGAACTGATTCAAATGTGTTCTTTTTAATAGCTGAGTAATATTCCATTGCGTATGTGAACCACAGCTTTCTTATTCATTCATCTGCCGATAGAAATCCAGGTTGCTTGCGCGTCCTAGCTATTGTAAACAGTGCTGTGATGAACATTGGGGTACACGTGTCTCATACAATTCTGGTTTGCTCGGTGTGTATGCCCAGTAGTGGGATTGCTGGCTCCTGTGGCAGTTCTATTTCTAATTTTTAAAGGAATCTCCACACTGTTCTCCATAGTGGCTGTACTAGTTTGCATTCCCACCAACAGTGAAGGAGGGTACCCTTTTCTCTGCACCTTCTCCAGCATTTATTGTCTGAAGACTTTTTGATAGCAGCCATTCTGACTGTCGTGAGATGGTAACTCATTTTGGTTTTGATTTGCATTTCTCTGATAAAGAATGATGTTGAGCATCTTGGCATATGTTTGCTAGCCATCTGCATGTCTTCTTTGGAGAAATGTCTGTTTAGTTCTTTGGCCCGTTTTTTGATTGGGTCATTTATTTTTCTGGTATTGAGCTGCATGAGCTGCTTGTATATTTTTGAGATTAATTCTTTGTCAGCTTCTTCATTTGCTATTATATTTCCCATTCTGAAGCCTGTCTTTTCACCTTGCCTATAGTTTCTTTTGTTGTGCAAAACTTTTCATTTTAATTAGGTCCCATTTGTTTATTTTTTCTTTCATTTCCATTGCTCTGGGATGTGGGTCATAGAGGATGCTGCTATGATTTAGGTCAGAGGTTGTTTTGGCTGTTTTTCTCTAGGAATTTTATAGTTTCTGGTCTTACATTTAGATCTCTAATCCATTTTGAATTTATTTTTGTGTATAGTGTTAAAAAGTGTTCTAATTTTATTCTTTTATAAGTAGTTGACCAGTTTTCCCAGCACCACTTGTTAAAGAGATTGTCTTTTCTCCATTGAGTATTCTTGCTTCCTTTGACAAAGATAAAGTGTCCACAGGTGCATGGATTTGCCTCTGGGCTTTCTATTTTGTTCCATTGATCTATATATCTGTCTTTATGCCAGTACCATACTGTCTTGATGACTGTGGCTTTGTAGTATAGTCTGAAGTCAGGCAGGCCGATTCCTCCAGTTCCATTCTTCTTTCTCAAGATTGCTTTGGCTATTCGAGGTTTCTTGTATTCCCACACAAACTGTGAAATTCTTTGTTCTAGTTCTGTGAAAAATACTGTTGCCAGCTTGATAGGGATTTCATTGAATCTATAGATTGCTTTGGGTAGTATACTCATTTTCACCATATTGATTCTTCTTATCCACGAACTTGGTATATTTCTCCCTCTATTTGTGCCATGCTTGATTTCTATCATCAATGTTTTACAGTTTTCATCCCTAAGTATTTTGTTCTTTTCGTTGCAGTGGTGAATGGAATTGTGTCCTTAATTTCACTTTCTGTTTCCTCTTTGTTAGTATATAGGAATGAAGGGGATTTCTATGTGTTAATTTTATATCCTACAAGTTTACTGTATTCATTGATTAGCTCTAGTAATTTTCTAGTGGTATCTTTAGGGTTTACTATGTAGAAGATCACATCATCTGCAAACAGTGAGAATTTTACTTCTTTTCCAACCTGGTTTCCTTTTATTTCTGTTTTTTCTCTGATTGCCTAGGTTAAAACTTCCAAAACTATGTTGAATAATAGTGGTGAGGGTGGGCACCCTTGTCTTGTTACTGACTTTAGAGAAAATGCTTTCAGTGTGTCAGCATTGAGGATAATGTTTTCTGTGGGTCTATCATATATGACTTATTATGTTGAAATATGTTCCTTTTATTCATGCTTTCTGGAGGGTTTTTCATCATAAATGAGTGTTGAATTTTGTCAGAGTCTTTATCTGGAAAAGCCCACTTGGTTATGGTCTATGATCATTTTAAAATTTTATTGGATTCTATTTGCTAGAATTTTGTTGTGGATTTTTTAATCTATGTTCATGAGTGATATTGGCCTGTTGTACTGTTTTTTGTGTGCCATCTTTGTCTGGTTTTGGTATTAAGGTGATGATGGCCTCATAGAATGAGTTTGGTGGTGTACCTTCCTCTGCAATTTTCTGGAAGAATTTGAGTAGGATAGGTGTTGGCTCTTCTCTAAATTTTTGGGAGAATTCACCTGTGAAGCCATCTGGTCCTAGGTTTTTGTTTGTTGGAAGATTTTTTTATTCCAGTTTTGATTTCCATGCTTCTGATAGGTTTGTGAAGATTTTCTATTTCAATTTCAGTTTTGGAAGGCTATACTTTTCTAAGAATTCATCAGTTTCTTCCAAGTTATCCATTTTATTGCCATATAGTTGCTGATAGTAATCTCTTATGATCCTTTTTATTTCTGTGTTGTCTGTTGTGATTTATCCATTTTCATTTCTAATTTTGTTGATTTCATTCTTTTCCTTATTTTCTTGATGACTCTGGCTACTGGTTTGCCTATTTTATTTATCTTCTCAAAGAACCAGCTTTTAGTTTTGTTGAGTTTTGCTCTAGTCTCTTTTGTTTCTTTTTCATTTATTTCTTGTCTAATTTTTATGATTTCTTTCTGTCTACTAACCCTGGAGTTCTTCATTTATTTTTCTAGTTGCTTTAGGTGTAAAGTTAAGTTATTTATTCAATTTTTCTCTAGTTTCTTGAGGTAGGCTTGTATTGCTATGACCCATCCCCTTAGCACTGCTTTTACTGAATCCCATAGGTTTTGGCTGGTTGTGTTTTCATTTTCATTTGTTCATATGCATATTTTGATTTTTTCTGTGATTTTTTATTACAATGAGTGTTGTTTAGCCACTATATAATTGTATTTTTACTAGTTTTTTCCTTTTTTCCTGTTCAGTTCAGTTTAGTCGTTCAGCCGTGTCCGACTCTTTGCGACCCCATGAAGCACAGCATGCCAGGCCTCCGTCCATCACCAACTCCCAGAGTCCACCCAAAACCATGTCCATTGAGTCGGTAATGCCATCCAACCATCTCATCCTCTGTCGTCTCCTTCTCCTGACCTCAGTCTTTCCCAGCATCAGGGTCTTTTCAAATGTCAGCTCTTCGAATCAGGTGGCCAAAGTATTGGAGTTTCAGCTTCAGCATCAGTCTTACCAGTTAACACCCAGGATTGAACTCCTTTAGGATGGACTGGTTGGATCTCCTTGCAGTCCAAGGGACTCTCAAGAGTCTTCTCCAACACCACAGTTCAAAAGCATCAATTCTTCAGCAATCAGCTTTCTTTATAGTCAAACTCTCACATCCATACATGACCACTGGAAAAACCATAGCCTTGACTAGATGGACCTTTGTTGACAAAGTAATGTCTCTGCTTTTTAATATGCTGTCTAGGTTTAATGTGCTGTCTAACTTTCCTTCCAAGGAGTAAGTGTCTTTTAATTTCATGGCTGCAATCACCATTTGCCGTGATTTTGGAGCCCATAAAATTAAAGTCAGCCACTGTTTCCACCGTTTCCCCACCTACTTGGCATGAAATGATGGGACCGGATGCCATGATCTTAGTTTCCTAAATGTTGAGCTTTAATTAAACTTTTTGACTCTCCTCTTTCACTTTCATCAATAAGCTCTTTAGTTCTTCACTTTCTGCCATAAGGGTGGTGTCATCTGCACATCTGAGGTTATTGATATTTCTCCCGGCAATCTTGATTCCAGCTTGTGCTTCTTCCAGCCCAGCGTTCCTCATGATGTACTCTGCATGTAAGCTAAATAAGCAGGGTGACAATATACAGCCTTGACGTACTCCTTTTCCTATTTGGAACCCATCTGTTGTTCCATGTCAACTTCTAACTGTTGCTCCCTGACCTGCATACAGGTTTCTCAAGAGACAGGTAAGGTGGTGTGGTATTCCTATGTCTTTCCAAATTGTCCACAGTTTATTGTGATCCACACAGTCAACATCTTTGGCATAGTCAATAAAGCAGATATAGATATTTTACTGGAAATTTATTGCTTTTTCGATCATCCAGCTAATGTTGGCAATTTGATCTCTGGTTCCTCTACCTTTCCTAAATCCAGCTTGATCATCTGGAAGTTCACGGTTCACTTGCTAATGCTTGGCTTGTAGAATTTTAAGCATTACTTTACTAGCGTGTGAGATGAGTGCAATTGTGCAGTAGTTTGTGCTTTCTTTGACATTGCCTTTCTTTAGGATTGGAATTAAAACTGACATTTTCCAGTCCTGTGGCCACTTCTGAGTTTTCCAAATTTGCTGGCATTTTGAGTGCAGCACTTTCACTGCATTGTATCTCAGGATTTGAAATAGCTCAACTGGAATTCCATCACCTCCACTAACTGTGCAGGTAGTTATGCTTTCTAAGCCCCACTTGACTTCACATATCAGGATGTCTCGCTGTAGGTGAGTGAGCATAGCATTGTGATTATCTGGGTCATGACGATTTTTTTTTTTTTACAGTTCTTCTGTGTATTCTTGCCACCTCTTCTTAATATCTTCTGCTTCTGTTAGGTCCATACCATTTCTGTCCTTTATTGAGCCCATCTTTGCCTGAATTGTTCCGTTGGTATCTCTAATTTTCTTGAAGAGATCTCTTGTCTTTCCCATTCTATTTTTTTCCTCTATTTCTTTGCATTGATTGCTGAGGAAAGCTAACTTTCTCTCCTTGCTGTTCTTTGGATCTCTGTATTTAAATGGGTATATCTTTCCTTTTCTCCTTTGCTTTTTGCTTCCCTTCTTTTCACAGCTATTTGTAAGGTCTCCTCAGACAGCCACTGTAATTTTTTGCATTTCATTTTCTTGGGGATGGTCTTTATTCCTGTCTACTGTATAATGTCAAGAACCTTTGTCCATAATTCATCATGCTCTCTGTCTATCAGATCTGGACCCTTAAATCTATTTCTCACTTCCACTGTATTGTCATAAGGGATTTTATGTAGGTCATACCTGAGTGGTCTAGAGGTTTTCTCCACTTTCTTCAATTTCATTCTGAGTTTGGCAAAAGGGAGTTCGTGATCTGAGCCACAGTCAGTTCCTGGTCTTGTTTTTCCACCTGGATAGAACTTCTCCATCTTTGACTGCAAAGAATATAATCAATCTGATTTCGGTGTCGACCATCTGGTGATGTCCATGTGTAGAGTCTTCTCTTGCGTTGTTGGAAGAGGGTGTTTGCTATGACCCGTGCATTCTCTTGTTCTCTTTCTCCCAGTAGTTGACATCTAATCTTTCTGCATTGTGATTAGAAAAGATATTTGAAGTGATTTCATTTTATATTAATTTACCAAGGCTAGATTTATGGCCCAGAATGTGATCTATCCTGGAGAATGCTCCATGTGCACTTGAGAAAAAGGTGAAATTCATTTTTTGGGGGGTGTGTGTGAAATGTCTTATAGATATCAATAAGTTCTAACTGGTCCATTGTATCATTTCAAGTTAATTAGCAAGTATCATTTCCTTGTTAATTTTCTGTTTGGTTGATCTATCCAAGGTGTGTGTGATGTATTAAAGTTTCCCACTCTTTTTGCATTACTGTTAATTTCCCTTTTCATACTTGCTAGCATTTGCCTTATATATTGCTGTGCTCCTGTGTTGGGTGCATATATATATTTATAATTGTTAAATCTTCTTCTTGGATTGATCCTTTGATCATTATGTAGTGTCCTTTGTCTCTTGTCATGGTCTTTATTTCAAAGTCTATTTTATCTAATATGAGTATCACTATTCCTGTTTTCTTTTGGTCTCTATTTGCCTGAAATGACTTTTTCTAGCCCTTCACTTCCAGTATGTATGGGTTCCTTGTTTTGAGCTGGACCTCTTGTAGACAACATATATAGGGGACTTGTTTTTGTATCCATTCAACCAGTCATTGTCTTTTGGTTGGGACATTCAACCCATTTATATTTAAGGTAATTATTGATAAGCTTGATCCCATTGCTATTTAATTTTTTGTTTGGGGTTTGAGTTTATACACCTTTTCTGTGTTTCCTGTCTAGAGAAGATCTTTTAGCATTTGCTGAAGAGCTGGTTTTGTGGTGCTGAATTCTCTCAGGTTTTGCTTGCCTGTAAAGCTTTGATTTCTCCTTCATATTTGAATGAGATCCTTGTTGGGTATAGTAATTTGGGTTGTTGGTTTTTCTCTTTCATTACTTTAAGTATGTTTTGTCATTCCCTTCTGGCCTGAAGAGTTTCCATTGAAAGATCAACTGTTATCCTTGTGGGGATCCCCTTGTGTGTTATTTGTTGCTTTTCCCTTACTGCTTTTAATATTTGCTCTTTGTGTTTGATCTTCATTAATTTCATTAATATGTGTCTTGGGGTGTTTCACCTTGGGTTTATCCTGTACTCTATGGGTTTCATGATTTGGGTGGCTATCTCCTTCCCCATTTTAGGGAAGTTTTCAACTTTTATCTCCTCAAGTATTTTCTCATTCCCTTTCTTTTTTGTCTTCTTATGGGGCTCCTATGATTCAAATATTGGGGCATTTAACACTGCCCCAGAGGTCTCTGAGGTTGTCCTTATTTCTTTTAATTCTTTTTTTGTTCTTTTTTCCTGTATGCTTCATTTATTTACACCATTCTGTTTCCCACCTCGCTTATCCTATGCTCTGCCTCAGTTATTCCACTGTTGGTTCCCTTCAGATGCTTTTAATCTCAGTTATTGCATTATTCATTATTGATTGACTCTTTTTTATTTCTGCTAGGTACTTGTTAAACATTTCTTGCATCTTCTCAATCCTTGTCTCTAGTCTATTTATCTGTAACTCCATTTTGTTTTCAAGATTTTGGGTCATCTTTTCTATCATTTTTCTGAATTCTTTTTTAGGTAGACTCCCTATCTCCTCCTCTTTTGTTTGGTTTGTGAGGCATTTATCATGTTCCTTTACCTACTGACTATTTTTTCTGCCTTTTCATTTTGTTTAGATTGCTGTGTTAAGTTCGGCATTTCTTTAAGGTGGAAGATTGTGGTTCCCCTTTATTGTGGAGGTTACTCCCTGTGGGAGGGATTAGGATGAAAGGCTTGTCAAGGTTTCCTGGTTAGGAAAACTTGTATCAGTGTTCTGGTGGGAGGAGCTGGATCTCTGGAGTGCAAAGAAGTGTCCAGTAGAAACTTTTAGGGTGTCTATGGGGGTGGCCTGACTTTGTGCAGCCTGTATTTTAATGTTCAGGTCTGTGTTCCTGCATTGCTGGAGAATCAGCATAGTATGTCTTGCTCTGGAACTTATTGGCTCTTGGTTTCAGTGTAGGTATGGAGGCTTTTGGATGAGCTCTTGTTGATTCATGTTCCCTGGAGTCAGGAGTTTTCTGGTGTTATCAAGTTTTGGATTTAAGCCTTCTGCCTCTGGATTTCAGTCTTATTCCTACAAGTAGCGTCAAGACTTCTTCATCCATACAGTATAGATGATAAAACATCTAGGTTAATGGTGGAAAGAGGTTCACAGAGTTTCATGGAGAAGAGAAGAGGGAGGATGAAGACAAACGTAAGTGAGAGCACAAAGGGGAGAGAGCAATCAAGCCAGTAATCACACCTCTAAGTAAAAATGGGCCCTGAAGATTAGATTCTTCAGGGTACAAAATTGATACCAAATACCCAAAAGCAAAGATTAAAATTCTAGAGTAAAGGTTAGACTCTCAAAAATGCAATATTAAAAATACTAAACAAAATCGAGCACAAAAATTATAATATATATATATATATGAAATTTGTTTTAAAATAGGGTTTTTTTTTTTTGCAAGGTAATAGTATGTTATAAAAATGAAAATTAAAGTCATAATAAAGAACTTAAAAATAAAAAAATGATAATAGTAAAAATATCTAGAGATTTGACTGGAGCTCTTGAAGGCAGTGTGCGGTTAGTTCAGTTTCAGATAGCTCCTTGTTGCAGCTTATACTTCTTCTCAAGGTCCATAGGCCCCTTCCAATTCTTAGTCAATGCTAATTACAGAGTTTTAATCTGTTGCACCTGTTACTTACAGAGTGGTTCCCTCTTCCTTGTTTATTCTGGTTTCCTCTTTGCAAGTCTCTTCAGTGTCTAATTTCCACCTTGACACAAGCGGGTGAAGGTGGTCACTTATTTAGGCTCACTTCTCCAGTTGCGTTGTGGGGAGTGAGTTCAGTTAACTTAATTTTAGTCTCTCAATCGTGGCCGACTCTTTGCGACTCCATGGACTGAGCATGCCAGGCCTTCCTGTCCAACACCAATTCCTGGAGTTTACTCAAACTCATGTCCATTGAGTCAGTGATTCCATCCAACCATCTTATCCTCTGTCGTTCCCTTCTCCTCCCGCCTTCAATCTTTCCTAGCATCGGGGTCTTTTCAAATGAGTCAGCTCTTCGCATCAGGTGGCCAAAGTATTGGAGTTCCAGCTTCAACATCAGTTCTTCAAATGTATATTCGGGACTGATTTCCTTTAGGATGGACTGGTTAGATCTCCTTCCTGTCCAAGGGACTCTCAAGAGCCTTCTCCAACACCACAGTTCAAAGGCATCGTTCTTTGGTGCTCAGCTTCCTTTACAGTCCAACTCTCACATCCATATATGACTACTGGAAAAAACATAGCCTTGACTAAATGCACCTTTGTTGGCAAAGTAATGTCTCTGCTTTTTAATATGCTATCTAGGTTGGTCATAACTTTCCTTCCAAGGAGTAAGCATCTTTTAATTTCATAGCTGAAGTCACAATCTGTAGTGATTTTGGAGCCCCCCAAAATAAAGTCTGCCACTCTTTCCACTGTTTTCCCATCTATTTGCCATGAAGTGATGGGACCAGATGCCATGATCTTAGTTTTCTGAATGTTGAGCTTTAAGCCAATATTTTCACTCTCCTCTTTCACTTTCATCAAGATGCTCTTTAGCTCTTCTTCACTTTCTGCCATAAGGGTGGTGTGATCTGCATATCTGAGGTTATTGATATTTCTCCTGGCGATCTTGATTCCAGCTTGTGCTTCTTCCACCCCAGCGTTCCTCATGTTGTACTCTGCATATAAGTTAAATAAGCAGGATGACAATATACAGGTTTTACATGCTCCTTTTCCTTTTTGGAACCAGTCTGTGGTTCCATGTCAAGCTCTAACTGTTGCTTCCTGACCTGCGTACAGATTTCTCAGCAGGCAGGTCAGGTGGTCTGATATTCCCATGTCTTTCAGAATTTTCCACAATTTATTATGATCCACACGGTCAAAGGCTTTGGCATAGACAATAAAGCAGAAAAAGATGTTTTCCTGGAACTCTCTTGCTTTTTCAACGATTGAGTGGATGGTGGCCATTTGATCTCTGGTTCCTGTGCCATTTCTAAAACCAGCTTGAACATCTGGAATTTCACGGTTCATGTATTGTTGAAGCCTGGCTTGGAGAATTTTGAGCGTTACTTAATTAGCATTTGAGATGAGTGTAATTTTGTGGTAGTTTGAGCATTCTCTGGCATTGCCTTTTTTGGGGTTGTCATTAAAATTGACATTTTCCAGTCCTGCGGCCACTGTTGATTTTTCCAAATTTGCTGGCATATTGAGCACAGCACTTTCACAACATCATCTTTTAGGATTGGAAATAACTGGAATTCCATCAATTCTTTGTTCATACTAATCCTTCTAACTTTGTTCATACTAATCCACTAGCTTTGTTCATACGAATACTTCCTAAGGCCCTCTTGACTTCACATTCCAGATGTCTGGCTCTAGGTGAGTGATGACACCATCGTGATTATCTGGGTCATGAAGATCTTTTGGTACAGTTCTTATGTGTATTTTTGCCACCTCTTCTTAATATCTTTTGCTTCTGTTGGATCCATACTGTTTCTGTCCTTTATTGTGCCCATCTTTACATAAAATGTTCCTTTGATATCTCCAAATTTTTTCAAGCGATCTCTAGTCTTTCTCATTCTATTGTTTGCCTTTATTTCTTTGCAGTCATCAGTAAAGAAGGCTTTCTTATCTCTCCTTGCTATAATTTGGAACTCTGCATCAAATGGGTATCTTTCCTTTTCTCTGTTTGCTTTTCACTTCTCTTCTATTCACAGCTATTTTTGAAGCCTCCTCAGACAGCCATTTTACTTTTTTACATTTCCTTTTCTTAGGGATTGTCTTATTCTCTGTCTCCTGTACAATGTCATGAACCTCCATCCATAGTTCATCAGGCACTGTGTCAAGCAGATCTAGTCCCTTGAATCTATTTCTCACGTCCACTGATACCGTTGTAAGGGATTAGATTTAGGTCATACATGAATGGTCTAGTGGTTTTCCCAACTTTCTTCAATTTAAGTCTGAATTTGGCAATAAGGAGCTCATGATCTGAGCCACAGTCTGCTCCCTGTCTTTTTTTTTTTTTTTTGCTGAATGTATAGAGCTTCTCCATCTTTGGGTGCAAAGAATATAATCAATCTGATTTCTGAGTTGACCATCTGGTGATGCCCATGTGTAAAGTCTTCTCTTGTGTTGTTGGAAGAGGGTGTTTGCTGTGACCAGTGAGTTCTCTTGGCAAAACTCTGTTAGCCTTTGATGTGCTTTATTTTGTATTTCAAGGCCAAACTTACCTGTTAATCAGGGTGTTTCTTGACTTCCTACTTTTGCATTTCAGTCCCCTATAATGAAAAGGACATCTTTTTTGAATGTTAGTTTTAGAAAGTCTTGTAGGTCTTCATATAACCATTCAATTTCAGGTTCTTCAACATTACTGGTCAGGGCATGGAGTTGGATTACTGTAATATTGAATGGTTTGCCTTGGAAATGAACAGAGATCATTCTGTCATTTTTGAGACTGCATCCAAGTACTGCATTTTGGACTCTTGTTTACTGTGAGAGTTACCCCATTTCTTCTAAGGGATTCTTGCCCACAGTAGTAGATATAATGTTTATCTGCGTTAAATTCACCCATTCCAGTACATTTTATTTCACTGATTCCTAAAATGTTGACATTCCCTCTTGTCATCTCCTGTTTGACCACTTCCAGTTTGCCTTGATTCATGGACTTAACATTCTAGATTCCTATGCAATATTGCTCTTTACTAATTAGGCCTTGCTTCCATCCCCAGTCACATCCACAACTAGGTGGTGTTTTTGCTTTGGCTCCTTCTCTTCTTTCTTTCTGGAGTTATTTCTCCACTGATCTCCAGTAGCATATTGGGCACCTACTGACCTGGGGAGTTCATCTTTCAGTGTCTTGTCTTTTTGCCTTTTCATACTGTTCATTGGGTTCTCAAGGCAGGAATACTGAGGTGGTCTGCCATTCCCTTCTTCAGTGGACTACGTTTAGTCAGAACTCTCCACCATGAACTGTCCATCTTTGCTGGCTCTACACAGCATGGCTCATAGTTTCATTGAGTTAGACAAGGCTGTGGTCCATGTGATTAGATTGGTAAGTTTTCTGTGATTGTGGTTTTCAGTCCATGGAACTTTCCAGGCCAGAATACTGGAGTGGGTAGTCATTCCCTTCTTCCAGGGATCCTCCCAACCCAGGGATTGAACCCAGGTCTCCCACATTGCAGGCAGATTATTTAGCAACTGAGACACCAGGAATCCCCAGTTGTAGGTTTAGTTGATATGAATACTTTTTTGCCATCATCCCTGGAGAAAAACTGTGTCAGGGCAGAACCAGATTCACATGGGAACACAGAGAGTAGCTGTGAACACTCTGGTCAAACATGTGGGAGGAAAGCCCAAAGAACGCACCAAGCAAGGGTCTAGCGTGTTGGCTTCTGCTGTCATCCATGCCACAAGTGGAAGCTCATGAATTAACCAAATCCACCTGAGGGTCTGACATTAGGGCAGAAGGAGAGTCAGTGGGTCGTCTACATGGCTCTGACTCCCGCCTTCACAGGCGACACCGTGAGGACACCCTCATACACCCCCACTGATGGGACTGGTCACAGTTTCCCAGGAGCAGAAACACTGGAGTTCAGGGATGTGCAGGCTTTGCTGGATGCAGTCGTGCCAGAGTGCTCCATATTATGGCTGCACCCATCTCCACTCCTACCGTATCCTCCGACCTCTGGGGTTTTTCTCTTCTATAACTAGCCTATTTGTATCCTTTGCCCGTTTCCACAAATCAAAATTGCAGTTATCTTCTTGATCAGGGGGATATTAAAAATATTGGTATATTCTTGATATTAATCTGATTTGGGCCTGAAACAATACTTAGCCAGTACTTCCCCACTCCTAGCTCAGAAGAATATTTTATTACATTCTCTACAGTAGCTTTTTTTATTTGGTAACTCAGGGAACATTTTTGCTGGACAGTGTTCCAGGCCTTCATGGAGATTCTGGTGTAGCCAGGAAAGACTGTCAAGAAACGAACTAATAACTACACTAGGTAGCCTATAGGAAGGTCTCGAGAACTCTGGCCAGAAGTCCAGCAGGAGAAAAGAGAGGGAGCGCTTGGAGGAGTGGTTTTCCATTTTCAACCAGATTTGAAGGAGTAATAAAGAACTTAAATTTAAAAAAAAAAAAAAACATGATAGTAAAAATATATCTAGGAATTTCTCTGGAGCTGTTAAGGGCAGTGTGGGGTCAGTTCAGTTTCAGATAGTTCCTTGTTCCATCTTAAACTTCTTCTCAAGGTCCATAGGCTCCTCCCAACGCTTAGTCAATGCTAACTACAGGGTTTTAATCTGTTGCACCTATCACTTTCAGAGCGGTTCCCTCTTTGTTCATTTTGGCTTCCTCTGTTTGCAAGTCTCTTCAGAGTCTAATTTCCATCCTGACACAAGGGGATAAATGTGGGCACTTATTTAGGCTCACTTGTTCAGTTGTACTGTGGGGAAGGAGTTCAGTTCAGTTCAGTTGCTCAGTTGTGTCTGACTCTTTGCAACCCCATGCACTGCAGCACACCAGGCCTCCCTGTCCATTACCAATTCCCAGAGTTTACTTAAATTCACGTCGACTGAGTCAGTGATGCCATAGAACCATCTTGTCCTCTGTCAGCCCCTACTCCTCCCGCCTTCATTCTTTCCAGTATCAGGGTCTTTTCAAATGCATTAGCGCTTTGCATCACGTGGCCAAAGTATTGAAGTTTCAATTTCAACCTCAGTCCTTCCAATGAATATTCAGGACTGATTTTCTTTAGGAAGGACTGGTTGGATCTCCTTGCAGCCCAAGGGACTCTCCAGAGTCTTCTCCAACCCCACACTTCAAAAGCAACAATTCTTTGACACTCAGCATTTTTTTATGGTTCAACTCTCACATCCATACATGACTACTGGAAAAACCATAGCTTTGACTAGATGGACCTTTGTCAATAAATAATGTCGCTGCTTTTTAATACACTGTCTAGGTTGATTATACTTTTCTTCTAAGGTGCAAGTGTCTTTTAATTTCATGGCTGCAGTCACCATCTGCAATGATTTTGGAGTCCAGGAAAATAAAGTCTCTCATTGTTTCTGTTGTTTCCCCATCTGTTTGCTGTGAAGTGATGGGACTGGATGCCATGATCTCAGTTATTTGAATGTTGAGCTTAAAACCAACTTGTTCACTCTTCTCTTTCATCAAGAGGCTCTTTAGTTCTTTGCTTTCTGCCATAGGAGTGGTGTCCATCTTTATATCTGAGGTTATTGATATTTTTCCCAGCAATTTTGATTCCAGCTTGTGATTCATCCTGCCCAGCATTTCACATGATGTACTCTGCATATAAGTTAAATAAGCCGCGTGACAATACACAGCCTTGACATACTCCTTTCGCAAATTCGAACCAATCCATTGTTCCATGTCTAGTTCTAACTGTTGCTTCTTGACCTGCATACAGATTTCTCAGCAAGCAGGTACGGTGGTCTGGTATTCCCATCTCCTTAAGAGTTTTCCACAGTTTGTTGTGACCCACACAGTCAGAGTCTTTGGTGTAGTCAATAAAGCAAAAGCAGATGTTTTATCTGGAATTATTTTGCTTTTTCTATGATCCAACGGATGTTGGCAATTTGATGTTTGGTTCCTCTGCCTTCAGTTTGAACATCTGGAAGTTCTTGGATCACATACTCTTGAAGCCTGGCTTGGAGAATTTTGAGCATTACTTTGTTAGCATGTGATGCATGCAATTGTGCAGTAGTTTGAACATTCTTTGGCATTACCTTTTAGTAAAATCTGTTTGTTACTGTTTTCCTTGACCATGGAAAGTTGGCTTTCAGTTTTTTTTTTTTAGCATGTAGGGAAAATTCATCATACAAAAGGTTTCTTTTTGTTACGTCCAGCACTGAACAGGGTATTAAAATAACATGGGATGTCACGCTCTGCTATATGATGTCCCTGGTTCCTGAAGCTTGTTGGGGGCTTGGCCAATGCCTATCCTGAGGAGGGGGTGAGCTTGGGGCTTGTCGTGGCTGGTGGGAGCTCCAGGTTGAGGCCTTCTGTCCAGTGTGTGTACAGGGTCCCGTGTCACCCTGAGAACGGGGAAGGGACAGCTGTGCACTGGCTTCTGGGCTGGGGAAGACTCCCCGCATGCACTCACCTGGGGCTGGGTCTCTCCTGTCCCTTGTGTGTGTGGCAGAACGGTGCAGCCACAGATGGGGAGGGCTGCGGGCTGCTGTCCAGGGTCGCAGAGTCCCATGCCTTCATGTGGGTGGAGTCTTGGCATCCTCTAGACCTTTTGTTTGTTGGGAAATAGCAGCTGTGGGTGGGAGGCTTGGTCAGGCTATTTGGCCTGGGGGAGGTCGGGGGTGGTGGGGCCATTGTGCTCACAGCAGGACTGCAGGGTCAGTGGGATAGAATAGCATACATCCTCCCCTCCACTCCTTCTGCTCTGGAGCAAGTCAGCCACTCCAAGGTGTATATCTGCCCTCACCATTCATTAGACTCTTTCATTTTACTTTCTCCATTTCACATTTTGGTGAAGAGGTCTCAAGTACGAGTAAGTTCACTTCACTGACCTGGCAGTGTGTATGCACAGGTGGGGACCACAGGTGTGTTTGAAGCCTCCCGCTGTTGAGAGTTAGCCTGTGGCTTGTAAGGTGTGCTGCTCCACTTTCTGAGGGGCCTGTGAGTTGAGGGCAGCAGCTGTTGACAAAACCTTGCCAGATCTCCACTTCCAGATCCTGCAGTCCCTCTCAGCACCAAAGAAGACACTGGAGCAGCAGGTGAAACACAGCCAACAGGGCCCAATGAGTGTGGTGCTGCTCAGCCAGGTGAAGGTGGCCCCAGAGTTGGCCCTGGCCCCACACCCCATCCTGCACCTGCAGCCCTGACAGCTCCTGCAGTTCCAGCAGCAGCATGTGGCGCATAAGCCCTAACCCCCGACCCCACTGCACCCATTCCAGCTACCTTAGGGCCACCCACACCAGTTCCCCCAGCAGCCTTTGGAGCAGCCCCAGCCTGCCCTGCAGAAGCAGCAGCTCGCCCACCTGCAGCAGCAGCACCTCCAGCACCTGCAACAGATGCAGCCAAAGCCAACAGCTCAGGCACTTCAGACCCCACCACCCAGGCACAGGTGCAGCCCCCGCTGTTTGGACATGACCCAGCGATGGTGAGTTAGTAATATGCAATTCTTTCTTTCCCTCTCCTGAAACCCTTGTACCTGTTCTTAGAGTGTTTGAGGGCAGACTGAGGATTCATGTCAGAGTAATACTTAGAAAATAAGGAATCATTAGGTTTCTCCAGTGGTTTGAGCCTCTGTACCTATCCTGAAGTGAACACCGGTGTCCTTGGAATGGCGGACTGCTGCAAGGACCACTCGGAGCACTCAGCGCCCAGACATAAACCATGGTGGTTCCCGGTTTTGAATCACATAATACAGGCGATCGAGTAGCTCCATTTGTAACAGCTGTATTTGTAAGACCTTTTGCAGAGGTCCTCAGACTACTGGTGGATACATCAAGGGCAAGTGTGACTAGCTTCATAAATTCACATCAATCTTTGCAAAATGACCTTTTTCATGTTTTGTGCACACATTCACAGAATGGGGGTTCTAGTTCATTTTCCTTGTATAATTCTGTTCTAGTCCCAGAAGAAGGCTTCTAACTGGAATGTGTGTTTGCAATCGCGGATTATCCAGAGAAGATGTCTGACAAGCAGCTGCTGGCCACCTGGAAAAGGGTGAGGTCACTGAGATACATGTACCTGCACACACACATACACGTGTACCTACACCTATACAAACTCTGGGTTGGCCAAGAAGCTCATTTGTTTTTTCTGTAAGATGGCTCTAATAGCACCTAATTGACTTTAATTTCATGAAGAACAATTTTGTTAGATTGTTCTGTGACAGCTGTCTTATCAGTATGCATTCTTTTAAAAAGTTATCAAAATTGGTGAATTTTTGTGTAGCCATTTTAATAATGAAGATGAAAGAAAGGAATATTTTTGGCATATTATACTTAATTATTTCAAGAAAGGTAAAAACACAACTGAAAAAAAAAGAGAGAGACCGCTTTGTACAGTGTATGGAGAAGGTGCTGTGACTGATCAAACGTGCCAGAAGTGGTTTGCAAAGTTTCCTGCTGGAGGTTTCTTGCTGGATGGAGCCCCTCGGCTGGGTAGACCAGTTGAAGTTGATAGTGATTAAATCGAGAAGTTAGCTGAGAACAGTCATTATACTGCATATGATACAGCTGACATACTCAGAACATCCAAATCCAGCACTGAGAAGGAGATGTACCAGCTTGGCTGTATTCTTTCCTTTGATGTTTGGGTGCCACACAAGTGAAGCACAAAAAGCCTTCTTGACCTTTTTTCCACATGCAATTCTCTACTGAAACATAACAAAAAACGTTTTGTTTTTAAAACAAATTGTGTTCAGCGATGAACAGATACTGTACAATACTGAACAGAAGAGATTTTGGGGAGAGTGAAATAAACTGCCACCAACCACACCAAAGAAGGTGGTATTTTGTATATGGAGTGAATGGAAGGGAGTCCTCCATTGTGAGCTCCTTCTGGAAGAGCAAATGATTAATTCCAACAACTACTTCTCCTGATTAGACCATCTGAAAGCAGCCCTTGATGAAAAGCACCCAGAATTAATCAACAGAAAATTCACTCTTCCATCAAGATAACTCAAGACCGAATATATCTTTGATGTTTGATGACCAAGTAAAAACTGTGAGAGCTTGTCTGGGAAGTTCTGATTCATCCACCATATTCACCAAACATGGCACCTTTGAATTTCCATTTATTTAGGTCTTTACAAAATTCTTTTACTGGAATAAAATTTTAATTTCCTAGAAGACTTTAAAAGGTACCTGGAACAGTTATTTGCTCAAGATAAAAAGTCTTGGGAAAATGAAATTATGAAGTTGCCTGAAAAGTGGCAAAAAGTAGTGGAACAAAACGGTGAATACGTTGTTCAGTAAAGTTCTTGGGGTAGATAAAAAATGCATCTTTTAGTTAAAAAAATCAAAGGAACTTTTTGGCCAACCCAAGAATGTTCTCACCCTTTTGGTAACGGTGTTCCCCTCAGTGCCACATGATGGTGTAATCACTGAAGTTGGGATACAAGACGGTATCAAAAAATTCAGAAATTCAGAAACTGAATTTAACTTTATCTTGCTTTGCTTTCTTTTTTTCCTTTTAGAATAAAGTCTCTTAAAGGCAGTGCTTCTGGCCCCAGGGACCAGTTGGCGATGTCTGAAACCTTTCTTGCAGCCACAGCAGGGGAAGTGCTCTTGGAACCTGGCTGGGGGTCAAGGTGCATCCAGCCTCCTGAGACGTGGGACACCCCACAGCACAGGACAGCTGGTTTATCTAAAACATCCACAGTGCCCTGTCTTAGAAACATAGCATCCCACTCTTCCTCCAGAAGGTCAGATGAAACAGGGCTTAGAGTTCATTTTTGCTGTGTAGTGATGGGTGGGAAAGCCCATAGATATAACTGATAGCTCCTTCACACTTTGGGAAATACACTGTGTACATACGTGGTGTGTCTCATGAACTGCTGTCCGATTGGAGATCATAAGTCCCTCTTCCCTGGGCATGAGAGCTGACTGACCATGGGTTGCGTATGTGTGTAGATCATCCAGGTGCATGGAGGAGCTGTGGACCCCATGTTCTTGAGCCACTGCACCCACCTGCTCTGTGAGAGTCAGGTCAGTGGGCTGTTCACACAGGTGAGGGCTCGGCTCTGCTGGGACCAGGGGCGCTCTGAGTGACACTGGGACAGTTGTGCTTCGAAAGGACTTTCTCCCACCTCTGAAGACAGGAAACCACTTCTCACTGATTTCCGTCCACCTTTGGTATGTGGACACCTCTGTGGCCCCTGGCTTCTCTGTCCATGAGGACTGGAGAGGAAAGGCAGGTTCCCTGTGATGGGGAGGTGGACAACGTCCACCCTGGCAGGGCCACAGGTGTGTGGAGCTGCAGACTGGCAGCTCCCCCTCGGTGCTGCCTGTGCTCATCCCCTCAGGGCTCATTTCTCCTCTTTTCTGAAAGGGTCTTATTCATAGACTGACTGCTGTTAGTGTGTATGTGGTACATGGCCTTTGAGAAGTACCTGGTGAAAAGCACATAAGGGTCATCCCACGGTTAACTTCTGGGGCAGTTACATTTTCATATCTCGCTGTGTTCTCATGGGGCAGTTCAAATTCTGATGATCGTGATTGTCATCTCCTTCCATGACTAAAGTCATTTCCTAGGCTGTCAGCTTTCCTCCCCACAGTCGGCTCTTGTTCCTTTGTTACGGATTGTGTTCCAATTAACCTGTGACACTGTTGTAGTTTATTAGTTTAGTGAATTGAGTGCTAAAGCTCCTGAAATTCTTATATTTATAAGACTTCCACTAAAAGTGACCTTGTAGTTACACAGTCTTACAGTTCTGTATGTTACCTGCAGTAAAGCCCCTAGCGACTGGCCTGTACTGTTGTGCTGCAGGCGATAAAGGAGAGGAAGAGGTACATCACGGTGCACTGGCTGAACATGGTCCTAAAGAAGAAGCTGGTGCCACCCCATCAGTCCCTGCAGTTTCCAGTGGCCTTCCCCCCAGGGGACAAGCCATGCTCCAGCACGTAAGGTGCTCCCCACCTCCCTGAACAGAATAAGCATCTTGCTTCTTCTCTGTCCCTCTGTAATAGTCACAGCTTATTGACATTTATCGGGTTCTCCCAAGTCTTTGACACTGTTTAATAAATGGCTACTCCCTTGTGCCTCAGACGGTAAAGTGTCTGCCTGCAATGCAGGAGACCCGGGTTCAGTCCCTGGGTTGGGAAGATCCTCTGGAGAAGGAAATAGCAACCCACTCCAGTATTCTTTCCTGCAAGATCCCATGGACAGTGAGCCTGGAGGGATACAGTTCATGGGGTTGCAAAGAGTCAGGCATGACTGAGCAACTTCACTTTCAGTTTCACTTTAAAATTAAGTGTCACATCAGAAGTGGCCACACCTGACCAGACGTCATCTCCTGTCTGTTTTCCCTGTCAGATGAGCCAAAACTGGGATCAGTAAGAAGAACTGACCAATATTCATAGGCTTAATAAAGTAATTTCGTTAACAAGATCAGGACAGTGTCATCATAATACAGGAAAGCGTTCCCCGTTTGGTATGTTTGGTTTCCGCCCCCCACCACCCCGCCCCTTGCTGGCTCGTGTGCAGCATTGTCACCAGTAACAGCATTCTCAGAGGTGATGTCGCCAAGTGCCCCTCAATGCCGGAGGAGGAATGGGAACACGTGTGTCTGTAATGCAACTAACAGGGAGAAAAAAGAGTCCTATTAACTGGGTTAAACAGTCATTACATCTTGACCTTACTGGACCGTTTCTCCCTCAGATTATCTCCGTGAATGGGTTCATCGACAGTGACAGGGATGACCTGAAGCTAATGGTGTACCTGGCAGGTGCCAAGTACAATGGCTATCTGTGCCACAGCAACACCATCCTCATCTGCAGAGAGTAAATGCGGACACCGCCACATCCACCCTTGGCCTGCCTAGCACTGATCCGGGTCCCTCAGTCAGCTGGGGTTCCATCTCAGCCCGCATGGGGCTGCTGTGGGTCCCTCAGAGAGCTGGGGTTCTGTCTTGGACTGCACAGGGCCATTCTGGGTCTCTCAGTCTGTCAGAGTTCCATAGTGGACGTCAGAATCTATTGAAAGAATGGCACTGATATTCGTGGTAATGCTAGCATAAGAATGAAATCAGATGATTAAGGAGGCTGCAGTCAAATTAGGTGACGGTGGTGAGGTGAAAGCAGGCTGGGTGATGACCTCACGATTGTGTGGACACCTCATTACAGTCTGATCAGCTCTGCAGAACTGTCACAGCTATGTGCAGTGTGAGCAAGTGTGGGCTGGCTTGTGTTAACAGAAGTACAAATTTGAACAGCAATAACTCCAATGAATGTGTTTTCTCTCTCCCCTACCCCCACCAAAAAAGACCGACTGGTTAAAGTACAAGAAAGCCAAAGAGTGGCGGATCCCATATGTGAATGCCCAGTGGCTGGGGGACATCCTGCTGTAGAACTTCGAGGCCATGCAGGTGACACAGTACAGACACTACACTGCCTTTGGCCTGCAAGACCCCTTTGCCCTGACCACACACCTGGTGCTGAGCCTTCTGGGTAAGCAGGCTGGCTCCCCATGGCCGTGTGCTGGTGCTGCAGACACTGATCTTGGTTTCAGAGTTACGTCAGTTTTTATCTCCTCTCCTTTTTCCTCTCCACACTGTCTCCCTCTGCACTGGGCCCAGGAGTTTTGTTGGCTTGTGTTTTTGTTTGCTTTTTTCAATGGACTCTCAGAAGTGGAAGGAACATTGGAAAGCCTTCTGATCTTGTCTCTCAAGCCAGTTCTCCTTTAACTCTCTCCGTGAGATGTGGCACCCTCACGCCCCCCACTTTCTGCTGCACAAAAACTGGGGAAGGCCCACCATCCTGACTGTACACCAGATGGTGCTTAACCCCGTTTACCCACCTGAGCATCACTCCAGGAAGTGGTCGCTCAAACGCAGCTTTAACACACGCTCCCTTGAAGGAGCCTGTCCAGTTCTGGTCCTAATGGCCTCAGTCGCAAGAAAACCCTTTCTGGTTTTGAGCCACAACCTGCCTGCCTCCCTGGGACAAACGTGGGTGTGACGTCAGCTCTGAAGCTGTGGTTCAGACATCAGGCCCTTCCTCAGTGGACACGTGTCCTGTGTCCTCGAGGGCCCAGCCAGGCCACCACCCCCATGTACTGTGCTGTACTCATCACAGTTGGTTTTTCAGATGTCAGACCGTGGGACTCCCAGAACTGCCTGGTGTTCAGGCACACACCGGCGGGCGGTGCTTGCACTGGGCCGCAGGCTGCTGGTTTGCTCAGCTTTGTCTCATACGGAATGCTCAGCCCCTGCCAGGTTTCCCTGTAAACTTAGGAATTGTCCTCATGGTTCCCTTACTGGAGGCCGTCACCTGAGCCACTGCATGTCCAGGATGACCCACACCTGGAGAGGCTTCTCATTTCTGTTATTATTGATACACTTCCATTTTAATTGTTTTTTTTAATTGGAATACGGTGGATTTACAATGTTGTGCTCGTTTCAGCTCAGCAGCAAAGTGAATCAGTCATAATTGTACATATATCTACTTTTTTAAAAAGTTCTTTTCCCATGTAGCTATTACAGAGTATTGAGTAGAGTTCCCTGTGCTATATGGCAGGTCCTTACTGTTAACCTCTTTTATATATAATAGTATGTATGTGTCCTGAAAAGACTTTCATATTGATACAGTTCTTTATTCACATAGTGTTTCTGAAAAGTAACCTGTTTATCTATTCAGATGCTTGGAGAGTTCCGTTGAAAGTGTCAGCAGAGTTGTTGATGGTATGTCAAGTTAGTCACCTTACTTTGGCCATTACTGTGTGCCAAAAAGTAGGGATATGTTTGTGTCTGTAACTAACTCTTTTACTAATTGGCTGTCACGACAAATGAGGGCTGAGTTTTCTTGCCTGTCATAAGCTGTTCAGTGCACCCTGTGTCTTTTTCCTCTTGGTTGATGATATTGGGAGTTATTCATTCACATGACACACATTAGCCCCATGACTTCTTCAGGGAGCTATGTGACTGCTTACAAAGCTGCAGAGCAGAATAGAGGGAGACTGTGTGTTTCCGTGGGGTTTGGGAGGTGGGAACTGGGGCGCCAGAGTGTCAGCCTTGACCGCAGCTCCTCCCTGTGGTGGTGGACTTCCAGCCCACTGGCTGGGGTCTCTGATGGGCTGCCTTCAGGGTGGGCTGTTCTGCACTGAAGTGCCAGGGGTTGGTTTGTAGGAATTGAGTAAGGGCTGCCTTTCACTTGTGGGGGAGGGTCATCTCCACCCTCATCTCAGTTGGAGAGGTGGTTCCTTCCAATAGTAGAACATAAATGAGTGTGCTTGTGGAAAAAGGGGTAAGGGGGCAGCAGCCACACTGCATCATCTAAACACCGTTGCCTTCCCTTCTCATTCTTGATGCTACTTCCTACTTAGACGCTTGCGTTCTTGGTAAAATGACTCAGGTGGGGAGATCAAGAGTAGTCGTCTAATCACACATAAGCAAAACCATGCAAATATCATTTTCTCTTTTTTCCCTTTGTTTTGTTTCTCCCCAGCTTTTGTTTCTTTTAATTTTTAATTTATTTACTTTAATTTGGGGCTAATTACTACATTATTGTATTGGTTTTGCCATACATTGACATGAATCTGCCCCGGGAGTACATATGTTCCCCATCTTGAACCCCCTTCCCACCTCCCACCCCATCCCATCCCTCTGGTTCATCACAGTACACCAGCCCCGAGCATCCTGTATCATGCATCGAACTTGGACTGGCTATTCATTCCACATATGATAATGTACAAGTTTTAATGCCATTCTCCCAAGTCATCCCACCCTCGCCCTCTTCCACAGAGTCCAAAAGACTGTTATATACATCTGTGTCTCTTTTGCTTTCTCGTATACAAGGTTATCGTTATCATCTTTCTAAATTCCATATATATGTGTTAGTATACTGTATTGGTGTTTTTCTTTCTGACTTATTTCACTGTGTATAATAGGCTCCAGTGTCATCCACCTCATTAGAACTGATTCAAATGTATTCTCTTTAATTGCTGAGTAATACTCCATTGTGTATATGTACCACAGCTTCCTTATCCATTCGTTTGCAGATGGACATTTAGGTTGCCTCCATGTCCTGGCTATTATAAACAGTGCTGCAATGAACATTGGAGTACATGTGTCTCTTTCAATTCTGGTTTCCTTGGTGTGTATGCCCAGCAGCTGGATTGCTGGGTCGTATGGCAGTTCTATTTCCAGTTTTTTGAGGAATCTCCACACTGTTCTCCATAGTGGTTTTACTAGTTTGCATTCCCACCAACAGTGTAAGAGGGTTCCCTTTCCCCCACAACCTCTCCAGCATTTACTGCATGTAGACTTTGGATAGCAGCCATTCTTACTGGCATGAAATGGTACCTCACTTTGGTTTTGATTTGTATTTCTCTGATTATGAGGGATGTTGAGCATCTTTTCATGTGTTTGTTAGCCATCTGTATATCTTCTTTGGAGAAATGTCTGTTTAGTTCTTTGGCACATTTTTTGATTGGGTTGTTAATTTTTCTGAAATTGAGCTGTGGCTGTTGCTTCTATATTTTTGAGATTAATCCTTTGTCGGTTGCTTCATTTGCTACTATTTTCTCCCATTCTGAAGGCTGTCTTTTCACCTTGTTTATAGTTTCCTTTGCTGTGCAGAAGCTTTTGATTTTAATTAGACCCCATTTCTTTATTTTTGCTTTTATTTCCAATATTCTGGGAGGTGGGTCATGGAGGACCATGCTGTGATTTATGTCGGAGAGTGTTTTGCCTATGTTCTCCTCTGGGAGTTTTATACTTTCTGGTCTTACATTTAGATCTTTAATCCATTTTGAGTTTATTTTTGTGTATGGTGTTAGGGAGTGTTCTAGTTTTATTCTTTGACAAGTGGTTGACCAGTTTTCCCAGCACCACTTGTTAAAGAGATTGTCTTTTCTCCATTGAATATTCTTGCCTCCCTTGTCAAAGATAAGGTGTCCATAGGTGGGTGGATTTATCTCTGGGCTTTCTATTTTGTTCCATTGATCAATATTTCTGTCTTTATGCTGGTACCATACTGTCTTGATGACTGTGGCTTTGTAGTAGAGCCTGAAGTCCGGCAGGTTGATTTCCCCAGTTCCATTCTTCTTTCTCAAGATTGCTTTGGGTATTCGAGGTTTTTTGTATTTCCATACAAATTGTGAAATTATTTGTTCTAGCTCTGTAAAAAACACCATTGGTAGCTTGATAGGGTTGCACTGAACTTATATATTACTTTGGGTAATATATTCATTCTCACAATATTTATTCTTCCAATCCATGTGTATTTCTCCATCTATTAGTGTCCTTTCTGATTTCCTTCACCAGTGTTTTATAGTTTTTTATATATAGGTCTTTTGTTTCTTTAGGTAGATATTATTCCTAAGTATTTTATTCTTTTCATTGCAATGGTGAATGGAATTTTTTCCTTAATTTCTCTTTCTATTTTCTCATTATTAGTGTATAGGAATGCAAGGGATTTCTGTGTGTTGATTTTATATCCTGCAACTTGACGATATTCATTGATTAGCTCTAGTAATTTTCTGGTAGAGACTTTAAGGTTTTCTGTGTAGAGGATCATGTCCTCTGCAGTGAGAGTTTTACTTTTTTTCCAATTTGGATTCCTTTTATGTCTTTTTCTGCTCTGATTGCTGTGGTCAAAACTTCAAAAACTACGTTGAATAGTAGTGGTGAGAGTGGGCATACTTGTCTTGTTCCTGATTTTAGGGGAAACACTTTCAATTTTTCACATTGAGGATAATGTTTGCTGTGGGTTTCTCATATATAACTTTTATTATGTTGAGGAATGTTCCTGCCTTCTGGAGGGTTTTGATCATAAATGGATGTTGAATTTTGTCAAAGGCTTTCTCTGCATCTATTGAGATAATCATATGGTTTTTATTTTTCATTTTGCTAATGTGGTGTATTACATTAATTGATTTGCGGATATTGAAGAATCCTTGCATCCCTGGGATAAAGCCCACTTGGTCATGATGTATGATCTTTTTAATGTGTTCTTGGGTTCTGATTGCTAGAATTTTGTTAACGAGTTTTGCATCTATGTTCATCAGGGATATTGGCCTGTAGTTCTCTTTTTGTGTGGCATCTTTGTCAGGTTTTGGTATTAGGGTGATGGTGGCCTCATAGAATGAGTTTGGCAGTTTACCTTCCTCTGCAATTTTCTGGAAGAGTTGGAGTAGGATAGGTGTTAGCTTTTCTCTAAATTTTTGGTAGAATTCAGCTGTGAAGCCGTCTGGACCAGGGCTTTTGTTTGCTCGAAGAATTCTGATTACAGTTTCAATTTCCATGCTTGTGATTGGTCTGTTAATATTTTCTATTTCTTCCTGGTTCAGTTTTGGAAAGCTGTACTTTTTCGAAGAATTTGTCCATTTCTTCCAAGTTGTCCATTTTATTGGCATATAATTGCTGATCAGTCAGTCAGTCAGTCAGTTCAGTCACTCAGTCATGTCCAATTCTTTGCAACCCCATGACACGGAGTTCACTCAAACTCTTGTCCATCGAGTCAGTGATGCCATCCAGCCATCTCATTCTCTGTCGTCCCCGTCTCCTCCTGCCCCCAATTCCTCCCAGCTTCAGAGTCTTTTCCAGTTAGTCAACTCGTCACATAAGGTGGCCAAAATATTGGAGTTTCAGCTTTACCATCAGATTTTCCAATGAACACCCAGGATTGATTTCCTTTAGAATGGACTGGTTGGATCTCCTTGCAGTCCAAGGGACTCTCAAGAGTCTTCTCCAACACCACAGTTCAAAAGCATCAATTCTTCGGCCATCAGCTTTCTTCACAGTCCAACTTTCACATCCATACATGACCACGGGAAAAACCATAGCCTTGACTAGATGGACCTTGGTTGTCAAAGTAATGTCTCTGCTTTTTAATATGCTTTCTAGTTTGGTCACAACTTTCCTTCCAAGGAGTAAGCGTGTTTTAATTTCCTGGCTGCAGTCGGCATCCACTGTCATTTTGGAGCCCCCCAAAATAAAGTCTGACATTGTTTCCACCATTTCTCCATCTATTTCCTATGAAGTGATGGGACCAGATGCCATGATCTTTGTTTTCTGAATGTTGAGCTTCAAGCCAACCTTTCCACTCTTCTCTTTCACTTTCACCAAGAGGCTTTTGAGTTCCTCTTCACTTTCTGCCATAAGGGTGGTGTCATCTGCATATCTGAGGTTACTGATATTTCTCCCAGCAATCTTGATTCCAGCTTGTGCTTCTTCCAGCCCAAAGTTCCTCATGATGTACTCTGCATATAAGTTAAATAAGCAGGGTGACAATATACAGACTTGACGTACTCCTTTTCCTATTTGGAACCAGTCTGTTGTTCCATGTCCAGTTCTAACTGTTGCTTCCTGACCTGCATATAGGTTTCTCAAGAGGCAGGTCAGGTGGTCTGGTATTCCCATCTCTTTCAGAATTTTCCACAGTTTATTGTGATCCTCACAGTCAAAGGCTTTTGCATAGTCAATGAAGCAGAAGTAAGTTTTTTTTTCTGGAACTCTCTTGCTTTCTCCTTGATCCAGCAGATGTTGGCAACTTAATCTCTGGTGCCTCTACCTTTTCTAAAACCTGCTTGAACATCTGGAAGTTCACAGCTCGCATATTGCTGAAGCCTGGCTTGGAGAATTTTGAGCATGATTTTACTAGCGTGAGAGATGAGTGCAATCGTGTGGTAGTTTAAGCATTCTTTGGCATTGCTTTTCTTTGGGATTTATTGGGGACCTGCCTCGATATGGACCCAGGGTATCCTCAGGATGAACGGTGTTGGCGTCAGCGAGAGAGAGAGAGAAAGAGAGAGAGAGACAGAGGCTGATAATTCCTTGGTTTACTCAGGAAACCAATAAAACCACAGCACGGGGTTTGCTCTCTTTACATAGGCCGCAGGCCCCCTGTCGAATCACTGAAGGCACCCCACCAGGGCACCCCCTCGAGTGGGTCTTAGAAGCCCAAGCAGATAAGTAAATGCAGAGGGCCCAGCACTCCAAGGATCTTAACCAGAAAAAAGAGAATAGAGAACAGGATGGAAAGAGAGAAAAAACGACACAGGCAGACCAAACTTCAGTGAGCAAGGCCCAAAACTTTATTTTCCAGTGCTGCTTTTATACCCTAAGTTGCGCACATAAAAAATAGAGAAAGGGAGGTATAGAGTCATGCCAAATCAGACGGGGTCATCAATCTTGACCCTTATCAGGATCAGGGCTTATTTTGGTATGTCTCAGGATATACAAAAGTTTTAGGTGGTTTACATCATCTTCTGGCCAGGAGGCCTGCTAACAGTTTATGGCCCTCTCTCCTAACAAAGGTTAGTTAGCTAGAAAAAGGCTTATATTCTTTCAAGGTGATTTTCCTAAAGTCAGGTGCTATTCTCCAAAGACACATGACACAGTTACATTCCTATAAGGCAAGGGTGTAGTGACCTACAAGAAAGTAATTTATTAACTTAAGATCTGATGTGGTTAAATCAAAGGCTACCACTTGTTTTCTCTGTATGTGATTAATATATTTCCAAGGACACAATAGAAAATATGGAAACTTTGCAGCAAGCATTGATTCAACAATGAAATCTTTTTTAGTACTATTCTAATGATTTTAACTTCTTCAACAAATTTCTGTATTTTAGAATATTAGGCTTTCTGTACTTGCATGGCTGGGAGGCTGTAAACAGTCACATTCGTAGTTGTAAGAGCCCGGATAAACTTGTCAGGCAAGTTAGAAAGCTATCAGAGGGGCTTGGATTGGAACACTCCTATTAAGCCGAGGAGAACTTTTTAACTACAGCTCTGAATTAATGTTTTCAGAGAAAGGTGGTTGGGGGGAAGACCCTGTAAGAATTAGAGGACTTAAGAGGCGTAAGATAGTAAGGCAATCAGACTCCGGTTTTCTTTGGGGTAGATGCTCGGGTAAGTCCAGGGGGTTCCTCGAGTCCTGATTAGCCTTTGCCCGTCAGGCCTCTTCCCCAATTGACCTTTGCCATGGGTAGGATTTCCCTCGCTGCCTACTGGCAGGGATTGGAATGAAGACTGACTTTTTCCAGTCCTGTGGCCACTGCTGAGTTTTCCAAATTTGCTGGCATATTGAGTGGAGCAGTTTCACAGCATCATCTTTCAGGATTTGAATTAGCTCATCTGGAATATCATCACCTCCACTAGTTTTGTTCAGAGTGATGCTTTCTAAGGCCCACTTGACTTCACATTCCAAGATGTCTGGCTCTAGGTGTGTGATCACAGGGCTGTGGTCCATGTGATCAGATTGACTAGTTTTCTGTGATTATGATTTCAGTGTGTCTGCCCTCTGATGCCCCCTTGCAATACCTACCATCTTATTTGGGTTTCTCTTACCTTGGTCGTGGGATATCTCTTCACAACTCCTCCAGTAAAGCACAGCCACTTCACCTTACCTTAGTCTCTTATGATCCTTTGTATTTCTGTGTTGTCTGTTGTGATCTCTCCCTTTTCATTTCTAATTTTATTGATTTGTTTTTTCTCCCTTTGCATCTTGATGAGTCTGGCTAGTGGGTTGTCAATTTTATTTACCCTTTCAAAGAACCAGATTTTGGCTTTGTTGATTTTTGCTACGGTCTCTTTTGTTTCTTTTGCATTTATTTCTGCCCTACTTTTTAAGAATTCTTTCCTTCTACTCACCCTGGGGCTCTTCATATCTTCCTTTTCTATTTGCTTTAGGTGTAGAGTTAGGTTATTTAGTTGACTTTTTTCTTGTTTCTTGAGGTATGCCTGTATTGCTATGAACCTTCCCCTTAGCACTGCTTTTACAGTGTCCCACAGGTTTTAGGTTGTTGTGTTTTCATTTTCATTCATGTCTATGCATATTTTGATTTCTTTTATGATTTGTTCATTATTCAGCAGCGTGTTGTTCAGCCTCCATATGTTGGAATTTTTAATAGGTTTTCTCCTGTAATTCAGATCTAATCTTGCTGCATTTTGGCCAGAAAAGATGCTTGGAATGATTTCAATTTTTTTGAATTTACCAAGGCTAGATTTATGGCCCAGGATGTGATCTGTCCTGGAGAACGTTCCTTGTGCGCTTGAGAAGAAGGTGAAATTCATTGTTTTGGGGTGAAATGTCCTATCAGTTCAGTTCAGTTCAGTTCAGTCGCTCAGTCGTGTCCGACTCTCCATGACCCCATGAATTACAGCACGCCAGGCCTCCCTGTCCATCACCAATTCCCAGAGTACACACAAACTCATGTCCACAGAGTCAGTGATGCCATCCAGCCATCTCATTCTCCATCGTCCCCTTCTCCTCCCGCCCCCAACCTTTCCCAGCATCAGAGTCTTTTCCAGTGAGTCAACTCGTCGCATGAGGTGGCCAAAGTATTGCAGTTTCAGCTTTAGCATCAGTCCCTCCAATGAACATCCAGGATTGATCTCCTTTAGAATGGACTGGTTGGATCTCCTTGCAGTATAAGGGACTCTCAATAGTCTTCTCCAACACCACAGTTCAAAAGCATCGATTCTTCGGTGATCAGCTTTCTTCACAGTCCAACTCTCACATCCATATATGACCACGGGAAAAACCATTGCCTTGACTAGATGGACCTTGGTTGCCAAAGTAATGTCTCTGCTTTTTAATATACTATCTAGGTGGTCATAAATTTCCTTCCAAGGAGTAAGTGTCTTTTAATTTCATGGCTGCAATCAGCATCTGCAGTGATTTTGGAGCCCAAAAAAATAAAGTCTGACACTGTTTCCACTGTTTTTCCATCTATTTCCCATGAAGTGATGGGACCAGATGCCATGATCTTTGTTTTCTGAATGTTGAGCTTCAAGCCAACTTTTTCACTCTCCTCAAGAAGCTTTTGAGTTCCTCTTCACTTTCTGCCATAAGGGTAGTGTCATCTGCATATCTGAGGTAATTGATATTTCTCCCAGCAATCTTGATTCCAGCTTGTGATTCTTCCAGCCCAGTGTTACTCATGATGTACTCTGCATATAATTTAAATAAGCAAGGTGACAATATACAACCTTGACGTATACCTTTTCCTATTTGGAACCAGTCTGTTGTTCCATGTCCAGTTCTAACTGTTGCTTCCTGACCTGCATACAGGTTTCTCAAGAGGCAGGTCAGGTGGTCTGGTATTCCTATCTCTTTCAGAATTTTCCACAGTTTATTGTGATCCACACAGTCAAAGACTTTGGCATAGTCAATGAAGCAGAAATAGATGTTTTTCTGGAACTCTTGCTTTCTCCATGATCCAGCGGATGTTGGCAATTTGATCTCTGGTTCCTCTGCCTTTTCTAAAACCTGCTTGAACATCTGGGAGTTCACGGTTTACATACTGCTGAAGCCTGGCTTGGAGAATTTTGATCATGACTTTACTAGTGTGTGAGATGAGTGCAATTGTGCGGTAGTTTGAGCATTCTTTGGCATTGCCTTTCTTTGGGATTGGAATGAAGACTGACCTCTTCCAGTCCTGTGGCCAGCACTGAGTTTTCCAAATTTGCTTGCATATTGAGTGGAGCACTTTCACAGCATCATCTTTCAAGACTTGAAATAGCTGCACTGGAATCCCATCACCTCCACTAGCTTTGTTCGTAGTGATGCTCTCTAAGGCACACTTGACTTCACATTCCAAGATGTCTGGCTCTAGGTCAGTGATCACGTTGTCGTGAGTATCTTGGTCATGAAGATCTTTCTTGTACAGTTCTTCTGTGTATTCCTGCCACCTCTTCTTAATATCTTCTGCTTCTGTTAGGTCCATACCATTTCTGTCCTTTATCGAGCCCATCTTTGCATGAAATGTTCCCTTGGTATCTCTAATTTTCTTGAAGAGGTCTCTTGTTTTTCCTATTCTGTTACTTTCCTCTATTTCTTTGCATTGATCACTGAGGAAGGCTTTCTTATCTCTTCTTGCTATTCTTTGGAACTCTGCATTCAGATGCTTATATCTTTCCTTTTCTCCTTTGCTTTTCGCCTCTCTTCTTTTCACAACTATTTGTAAGGCCTCCTCAGACAGCCATTTCGCTCTTCTGCATTTCTTTTCCATGGGGATGATCTTGGTCCCTGTCTCCTGCACAATGTCACGAACCTCCGTCCAGAGTTCATCAGGCACTCTATCAATCAGATCTAGTCCCTTAAATCTATTTCTCACTTCCACTGTATAATCATAAGGGATTTGATTGAGGTCATATCTGAATGGTCTAGTGGTTTTCCCTACTTTCTTCAATTTGGCGCAGACGCGACGCGAGAGACGCCGGCCCCAGCGGCGCAGACGCGACGCGAGAGACGCCGGCCCCAGAGCAACGAACCACGCAAAGAGGTGCGACCATGAGGAGCTACCCCACGCCTGAGGCCAGGGCCGGCATCCGAGAGGAGCTACCCCACGTCCAACAGGCGGTGGCTCCACGGGCGCAGGAGGGCCGAGAGGAGCTACTCCGCGTTCAAGGTCAGGAGGTGCGGCCTTGAGGAGATACCCCTCGTCCAAGGTAAGGTACAGTGGCTGCACTTTGCTGGAGCGGCTGTGAAGAGATTTTCCACGACCAAGGTAAGAGAAACCCAAATAAGACGGTAGGTATTGCTAGGGGGCATCAGAGGGCAGACACACTGAAATCATAATCACAGGAAACTAGTCGATCTGATCGCATGGACCACAGCCGAATGTGGTCCACTGGAGAAGGGAATGGCAAACCACTTCAGTATACTTGCCTTGAGAACCCCATGAACAGTAACAAAGGGCAAAATGATAGGATACTGAATGAGGAATTCCCCAGGTTGGTAGGTGCCCAGTATGCTACTGGAGCTCAGTGGAGAAATAACTATAGAAGGAATAAAGGGATGGAGCAAAAGCAAAACCAATACTCAGTTGTGGATGTGACCAGTGACAGAAGCAAGGTCCGGTGCTGTAAAGAGCAATATTGCATAGGAACCTGGAATGTTAGGTCCATGAATCAAGGCAAGTTGGAAGTGATCAAACAGGAGATGGCAAGAGTGAACGTCGACATTCTAGGAATCAGTGAATTAAAATGGACTGGAATGGGTGAATTTAACTCGGATGACCATTATATTTACTACTGTGGGCAGGAATCCCTTAGAAGAAGTGGAGTAGCCATCATGGTCAACAAAAGAGTCTGAAATGCAGTACTTGGATGCAATCTTAAAAATGAAAGAATGATTTCTGTTCGTTTCCAAGGCAAACCATTCAATATTACAGTAATCCAAGCCTATGCCCCAACCAGTAATGCTGAAGAAGCCGAAGTTAATCGGTTCTATGAAGACCTACAAGACCTTTTAGAACTAACACCCAAAAATGATGTCCTTTTCATTATAGGGGACTGGAATGCAAAAGTAGGAAGTCAAGAAACACCTGGAGTAACTGGCAAATTTGGCCTTGGAGCATGGAATGAAGCAGGGCAAAGGCTAATAGAGTTTTGTCAAGAGAATGCACTGGTCATAGCAAACACCCTCTTCCAACAACACAAGAGAAGACTCTACACATGGACATCACCAGATGGTCGACACCAAAATCAGATAGATTATATTCTTTGCAACCAAAGATGGAGAAGCTGTGTACAGTTAGTGAAATGTCCTATAGCAACCTATTAGGTCTAACTGGTCTATTGTATCATTTAACGTTTGTGTTTCCTTGTTAATTTTCTGTTTAGTTGATCTATCCATAGGTGTGAGTGGGGTATTAAAGTCTCCCACTATTATTGTGTTATTGTTAATTTCCCCTTTCATACTTGTTAGCATTTGTCTTACATAGTGAGGTGCTTCTATGTTGGGTGCATAAGTATTTATAATTGTTATATCTTCTTCTTGGATTGAGACTTTGATCATTATGTAGTGTCCTTCTTTGTCTCTTTTCACAGCCTTTGTCTTAAAGTCTATTTTATCTGTTATGATTATTGGTACTCCTGCTTTCTTTTGGTCTCTATTTGCGTGGAATATCTTTTTGCATCCCTTCACTTTCAATTTGTATGTGTCCCTTGTTTTGAGGTGGGGCTCTTGTAGACAACATACACAGGGGTCTTGTTTTTGTATCCATTCAGCCAGTCTTTGTCTTTTTGTTGGGACATTCAACCCTTTTACATTTAAGTTAATTATTGATAAGTATGATCCTGTTGCTGTTTATTTTATTGTTTTGGGTTAGAGTTTATACACTCTTTCTGTCTTTCCTGTCTAAAGAAGGTCCTTTAGCATTTGTTGGAGAGCTGGTTTGGTGATGCTGAATTCTCTCAGCTTTTGCTTGTCTGTAAACCTTTTGATTTCTCCTTCATATTTGAATGAGATTCTTGCTGGGTACAGTAATATGGGCTGTAGGTTACTTTCTTTCATCACTTTAAGTATGTCTTGCCATTCCCTCCTGGCCTGAAGAGTTTCTGTTGAAAGATCAGTTGTTGTCCTTATGGGAATCCCCTTGTGTGTTATTTGTTGCTTTTCCCTTGCTGCTTTTAATTTTTTTTTTTTTTTTTGGTGTTTGATCTTTGTTAATTTGATTAATATGTGTCTTGGGGTATTTCGCCTTGGGTTTATCCTGTTTGGATCTCTCAGGGTTTCTTGGATTTGGGTGATTATTTCCTTCCCCATTTTAGGGAAGTATTCAACTATTATCACCTCAAGTATTTTCACATGGTCTTTCTTGCCTTCTTCTTCTGGGACTCCTATGATTCTGATGTTGGGGTGTTTAACATTGTCCCAGAGATCTCTGAGATTGTCCTCATTTCTTTAAATTCTTTTTTCTTTTTTCCTTTCTGCCTCATTTATTTCTACCATTCTATCTTCTAAGTCACTTATCCTATCTTCTGCCTCCGTTATTCTACTGTTGATTGCCTCCAGAGTGTTTTTGATCTCATCTATTGCATTATTCATTGTAGACTGACTCTTTTTATTTCTTCTAGATCCTTGTTAAACCTTTCTTGAATCTTCTCAATCCTTGTCTCCAGGTTATTTATCTGTAACTTCAATCTGTTTTCAAGATTTTGGTTCAATTTCACTATCATTATTCAGAATTCTTTATCAGGTAGATTCCCTATCTCTTCCTCTTTTGTTTGGGTTGGTAGGCATTTATCCTGTTCCTTTATTTGCTGGGTATTTCTCTGCCTCTTCATCTTGCTTATATGGCTGTGTTTGGGGTGGCCTTTCCGTCTTCTGGCAGTTTGTGGATTTCTCTTTATTGTGGAGTTTCCTCACTATGGGTGAGGTTGGACGGGTGGCTTGTCAAGGTTCCCCGGTTAGGGAATCTTGTTTCAGTGTTCTGGTGGGTGGAGCTGGATTTCTTCTCTCTGGAGTGCAATGAAGTGTCCAGTATTGTGTTATGAGATGTCAGTGTGTTTGGAGTGACTTTGGGCGGCCTGTATATTGAAGCTAAGGGCTATTTTCCTGTGTTGCTGGAGAATTTGCATGGTATGTCTTGCTCTGGAACTTGTTGAGCATTGGGTGGTGCTAGGTTTCAGTGTAGGTATGGAGGCGTTTGATGAGCTGCTAATGATTAATGCTCCACTGAGTTAGGAGTTCTCTGGTGTTCTCAGGATTTGGACTTAAGCCTCCTGCCTCTGGTTTTCAGTCTTATTCTTGCAGTAGCCTGTAGACTTCTCTATCTGTCACTTCCAAGTTGGTCCTCTCAGTTTAGCTTCTGTTTGGTGGTCTCTTCAGTGTCTAATTTCTGCCCTGACACTAGTGCCAGTGGTGGACAGTTTTTGAGGCTCAATTGTTAAACCATTATACCATTCAGATATGACCTAAATCAAATCCCTTATGATTAAACAGTGGAAGTAAGATATAGATTTAAGGGTCTAGATCTGACAGATAGAGTGCCTGATGATCTCTGGACGGTGGTTCGTGACATTGTACAGGAGACAGGGACCAAGACCATCCCCATGGAAAAGAAATGCAAAAAATCAAAATGGCTGTCTGAGGAGGCCTTACAAATAGCTGTGAAAAGAAGAGAAGAGAAAAGCAAAGGAGGAAAGGAAAGATATAAGCATCTAAATGCAGAGTTCCAAAGAATAGCAAGGAGAGATAAGAAAGCCTTCCTCAGCAATCAATGGAAAGAAATAGAGGAAAACAACAGAATGGGAAAGACAAGAGATCTTTTCAAGAAATCAGAGATACCAAGGAAACATTGCATGCAAAGATGGGCTCGATAAAGGACAGAAATGGTATGGACCTAACAGAAGCAGAAGATATTAAGAAGAGGTGGCAAGAATACACAGAAGAACTGTACAAAAAAGATCTTCACGATGAAGATAATCACGATGGCATGATCACTCACCTGGAACCAGACATCTTGGAATGTGAAGTCAAGTGGGCCTTAGAGAGCATCACGATGAACAAAGCTAGTGGAGGTGATGGAATTCCAACTGAGCTATTTCAAATCCTGAAAGATGATTCTGTGAAAGTGCTCCACTCAATATGCCAGCAAATTTGGAAAACTCAGCAATGGCCACAGGACTGGAAAAGGTCAATCTTCATTCCAATCCCAAAGAAAGGGAATGCCAAAGAATGCTCAAACTACCGCACAATTGCAATCATCTCACACGCTAGTAAAGTCATGCTCAAAATTCTCCAAGCTAGGCTTCAGCAATATGTGAATCGTGAACTTCCACATGTTCAAGCAGGTTTTAGAAAAGGCAGAGGCACCAGAGATCAAATTGCCAACATCCGCTGGATCATGGAGAAAGCAAGAGTGTTCCAGAAAAACATCTATTTCTGTTTCATTGACTATGCCAAAGCCTTTGACTGTGTGGATCACAATAAACTGGAAAATTCTGAAAGAGATGGGAATATCAGACCACCTGACCTGCCTCTTGAGAAACCTGTATGCAGGTCAGGAAGCAACAGTTAGAACAAGACATGGAACAACAGACTGTTTTCAAATAGAAAAAGGAGTACGTCAAGGTTGTATATTGTTACCCTGCTCATTTAACTTATATGCAGAGTACATCATGAGTAACGCTGGCCTGGAAGAAGCACAAGCTGGAATCAAGATCGCTGGGAGAAATAAAATAACCTCAGATATGCAAATGACACCAGCCTTATGGCAGAAAGTGAAGAGGAACACAAAGGCCTGTTGATGAAAGTGAAAGAGGAGAGTGAAAACGTTGGCTTGAAGCTCAACATTCAGAAAACGAAGATCATGGCATCTGGTCCCATCACTTCATGGGAAATAGATGGGGAAACAGTGGAAACTTTGTCAGACTTTATTTTGGGGGGCTCCAAATCACTGTGGATGCTGATTGCAGCCATGATATTAAAAGACGCTTACTCCTTGGAAGGAACGTTATGACCAGCCTAGATAGCATATTAAAAAACAGAGACATTACTTTGCCAACAAAGGTCCATCTATTCAGGCTATGGTTTTTCCCGTGGTCATGTATGGATGTGAGTGTTGGACTGTGAAGAAAGTTGATCACCGAAGAATTGATGCTTTTGAACTGTGGTGCTGGAGAAGACTCTTGAGAGTCCTTTGGACTGCAAGGAAATCCAGCCAGTCCATTCTATAGGAGATCAATTCTGGATGTTCATTGGAAGGACTGATGCTAAATCTGAAACTGAAATACTTTGGCCACCTCATGCGACGAGTTGACTCACCGGAAAAGTGTCTGATGCTAGGAGGGATTGGGGGTAACAGGAGGCGGGGACGACAGAGAATGAGATGGCTGGATGGCATCACCTACTCGATGGACATGAGTTTGAGTGATCTCCGGCAGTTGGTGATGGACAGGGAGGCCTGGCGTGCTGTGGTTCTTGGGGTTGCAGAGAGTCGGACACGACTGAGTGACTGAAGTGAACTGAACTGTTCAGTCCTGTTCTGGGACGGGAGGAACGCTGCAGACAAATATCCCCGTTATCTGTGGGGAGTTCTTGAAGTGTCTCGGCCACACTGGGTTTGCTTCCTCTCATGGCATGTGTGCTGTCCCAGTCTACACTGCACAGGCTCTAGGTTGCTCTGCCAGGAACTGTTTGAGGCCGATGCTGGGTTGCTTGCACTTCCCAGGTCTAAGCCGCTCCGGTTCAGGTACTTGGGTAGTCCACAAAGGCGCAGACTTTGTTGGGCCTGCGTTTTGTGCCCTTCCCGGGTCTGAGCAGCTCAGGTGACTAGGTGTTTGCTGAGCATGGTCCCTGTGATTTGTCACCTCCCTGGTCCCTCCCCCTTGGTTTTCTGGGTGTACAACCGGCACACCTCAGGCGGATGTCGACTGGCCAGAAACACAAGAAGTCTTGCTTAGTAATGAAGCCTGCCTGCAGTATGGTATCAGATGCCTGTCTGGGGCTGCGATTTCCCCCTTCTGGCTCTGGCTGCCCTCACCTGCCTGTCTCGGCGGTGGATTGGCTCTCTGCAGCCGGCTAGCTCAGCTCAATCCTTTGTTCTGTTAGCGGGAGTGGCGGAGTCTTAGGTTAGGGCTTTTTGCCTTTTCGTGGGACATTTATCCCACAGTCTGCTTTGCTATCTCCAGTTAGCTGTCTCAGACTGCCCTCGTGGCATTCAGGCCTGGTCCTCACTCTACGCAGTTCAGCCAGCTCCCCGCTGCCGAACCCTTGCTTGCTAATGGTGGATGTGGGCGTCTGCTCTGCTTCTCGGCTGGGGGTTACGGATGGGCACATAATCTGGGGTTTTAATTACTTCTTTATTTTTCCTCCTGGTTATGTGGCACTCTGAGGTTCCAAGGCTCACCACAGACTCGCCAGTGAGAGTGTTTCCTGGTGTTTTGAAACTTCTATCTTTTTTTAAGCCTCCCCTCCCGGGATGGAGCTCTGTCCCTATCTCTTTTGTCTCTCTTTTTATCTTTTATGTTTTTTTCCTACCTCCTTTCGAAGACAATCGGTTGCTTTTCTGGGTGCCTGATGTCCTCTGCCGGCATTCAGAAGTTGTTTTGTGGAATTTACTCAGCGTTCAAATGTTCTTTTGATGAATTTGTGGGGGAGAAAGTGGTTTCGCCATCCCATTCTTCTGCCATCTTATTCCCTCCTCACAAATACCATTTTCATAAGGACATTAGCTTATGAGAGTAACTGTGCCCTGTCAGGTTTCCTGAATGAACCCAACATCTTCTCAGACTTGTTCTTCCTCGAGGGGTGGGCCAGCGCTCAGAGGGGTGTTTGTATTTATTTACATAAATGCACTTCTGGAACTAACACCAGGAGGGATTGTGGGCTTGTGTCTGGGGAGGGGATGATTAAAGTATTAGTTCAGTTCAGTTGCTCAGGCATGTACGACTCATTGTGACCCATGAATTGCAGCATTCCAGGCCCCCCTATCCATAACCAACTCTTGGAGTTCACTCGAATTCATGTCCATCGAGTCTGTGATGCCATCCAGCCACCTCATCCTCTGCCGTAACCTTCTCCGCCTGACCCCAGTCCCTCCCAGCATCAGGGTCTTTTCCAATGAGTCAACTCTTCGCATGAGGTGGCCAAAGTGTTGGAGTTTCAGCTTTAGCATCAGTCCTTCCAATTAACACCCAGGATTGATCTCCTTTAGGATGAACTGGTTGGACCTCCTTGCAGTCCAAAGGACTCTCAAGAGTCTTCTCCAACACCACAGTTCGAAAGCATCAATTCTTCAGCGATCAGCTTTCTTCACAGTCCAACTCTCATATCCATACATGACCGCTGGAAAAACCATAGCCTTGACTAGACGAACGTTGGTTGGCAAAGTAAGGTCTCTGCTTTTTAATATGCTATCTAGGTTGGTCATAACTTTCCTTCCAAGGAGAAAGCGTCTCTTAATTTCATGGCTACAGTCACCATCTTCAGTGATTTTGGAGCCCAGAAAAATAAAGTCAGCCACGGTTTTCACCATTTCCCCATATATTTCCCATGAAGTCATGGGATCAGATGCCATGATCTTAGTTTTCTGAATGTTGAGCTTTACGCCAACTTTTTCACTCTCCTCTTTCACTTTCATCAAGAGGCTATTTACTTCCTCTTCACTTTCTGCCATAAGGGTGGTGTTAGCTGCATATATGAGGTTATTGATATTTCCCCCAGCAATCTTGATTCCAGCTTCTGCTTCCTCCAGCCCAGTGTATCTCATGATATACTCAGTATATAAGCTAAATAAGCAGAGTGACAATATACAGCCTTGATGTACTTCTTTTCCAATTTTAAACCAGTCTGTTGTTCCATGTCCAGTTCTAACTATTGCTTCCTGACCAGCATATAGGTTTCTCAAGAAGCAGGTCAGGTGGTCTGGTACTTCCAACTCTTTCAGAATTTTCCACAGTTTATTGTGATCCACATAGTCAAAGGCTTTGGCATATTCAATAAAGCAGAAATACATGTTTTTCTAGAAATCTCTTGTTTTTTGATGATCCAGCACATGTTGGAAATTTGATCTCTGGTTTCTCTGCCTTTCCTAAAACCAGCTTGAACATCTGGAATTTCACGGTTCATGTATTGCTGAAGCCTGGCTTGGAGAATTTTAAGCATTACTTTAATAGCATGTGAGATGAGCGCAATTGTGTGGTAGTTTGAGCATTCTTTGGCATTGCCTTTCTTTGGGATTGGAATGAAAACCGTCATTTTTCAGTCCTGTGGCCACAGCTGAGTTTTTGAAACTTGCTGTCATATTGACTGCAGTACTTTCACAGAATCATCTTTCAGGATTTGAAATAGCTCAATTGGAATTCCATCACCTCCACTAGCTTTGTTCATACTAATACTTCCTAAGGCCCATTTGCCTTCACATTCCAGGATGTCTGGCTCTAGGTAAGTGATCACACCATTGAGATTATCTGGGTCGTGAAGGTCTTTTTTGTACAGTTCTCCTATGTATTCTTGCCACATTTTCTCAGTATCTTCTGCTTCTCTTAGGTCTGTACCATTTCTGTACTTTTCCAAGCCCATCTTTGCATGAAATGTTCCCTTGGTATCTCTAATTTTCTTGAAGAGATCTCTAGTCTTTCCCATTCTGTTGTTTTCCTCTATTTCTTTGCATTGATCGCTGAGGAAGACTTTCTTATCTCTCCTTGCTATTCTTGGGAACTCTGTATTCAGATGCTTATATCTTTCCTTTTCTCCTTTGCTTTTCTCTTCTCTTCTTTTCACAGCTATTTTTAAGGCCTCCTCAGACAGCCATTTTGCTTTTTTGCATGGCTTTTCCATGGGGATGGTCTTGATTCCTGTCTCCTGTACAATGTCACGATCCTCCATCCATAGTTCATCAGGCACTATCTATCAGATCTAGTCCCTTAAATCTATTTTTCACTTCCACTGTATAATAATAAGGAATTTGATTTAGATCATATCTGAATGGTCTAGTGGTTTTCCTTACTTTCTTTAATTTCAGTCTGAATTTGGCAATAAGGAGTTCATGATCTGAGCCACAGTCAGCTCCCGGTCTTGTTTTTGCTGACTGTATAGAGCTTCTTCATCTTTGGCTGCAAAGAATATAATCAATCTGATCTCGGTGTTGACCATCTAGTGATGTCCATGTGTAGAGTCTTCTCTTGTGCTTGTTGGAAGAGGGTGTTTGCCATGACCAGTGTGTTTTCTTGGCAAAACTCTATTATCTCTTGCCCTGCTTCATTCCGTACTCCAAGGTCAAATTTGCCTGTCACTCCAGGCAAAAGTACTTTTGCATTCCAGTCCCCTATAATGAAAAGGACATCTTTTTGGGGTGTTAGTTCTGAAAGGTCTTATAGGTCTTCATAGAACCTTTCACCTTCAGCTTCTTCAGTGTTACTGTTTGGGGCATAGGCTTGGTTTACCGTGATATTAAATGGTTTGCCTTGGAAACGAACAGAGATCATTCTTTCATTTTTGAGATGTATCACAGGGATTAAAACATTTCCCTTTATTTTTTTAAGGAAAAGAAATAATCATTAATGCTAGTATAAAACTTCTATTTTATTTTAAAATTTTTTATTGGAGGCTAATTACTTTACAATATTATATTGGTTGGTTTTGCCATACATTGACATGAATCTACCCTGGGTGTACATGTGTTCTCCTTCTTGAACCCCCCTCCCACCTCCCTCCTCCCTATATCCTCCCTCTGGGTCATCCCCGTGCACCAGCCCCGAGCATCCTGTATCATGCATCGAGCCTGGACTAACTTTTAAAATAGGGTATAAAGAGATTATCTTTAACACGTCTATGTATTAAGTCAATTTTTATGTCATAATTTCTTAGAGACTATTTTGTGATGTGCCTTATCAACACTCATTTCAGCGTAGACAGCTTGGGAGGTTCAACTGCTTCCGTAGCAACCTGCCTTGTTCTCAGAGCTTTCTACTTCTTCAAATGGGTATCCTCCTGGTATCCAGTGGAGGTCCTGCTTTAATCTTGACTTGTGTGGCACTTATTATGAAAATGTACATTGTCACTTCCAGTTTCCACTTTGCTTGCACGGTGGTGTAGGTCTGGCCTCACTGCTTTCACCATTTTGTGCAGTTGAGAGCCCCATTCATGGTCTAGACAAGCCTCAGGCTGCAGGTGGGTGGGAGACTCTACAGACAAGATGGTCTCACCTCTACTCTGTGTTCCCAGACCCCAGAAGCTCTACATCCTGGGCAGGGAGGTTGCTGAGTCTGCACAGAAGTGCCACCTCATTGCCAGCAAGGTGAAGTGGACGGTCAGGTTCCTGATGACCATTTCTGTGGTGAAGCACGTCGTCACCCCAAAGTGCCTAGAGGAGTGCTTCAAGTGCCATAAGTTCATCATTAAGTGGCAGAGTCGCACCTTGTTGACTCGATGCCCAGTTAGGAGGGTTTTTGCCTTGGAATTTGTCTCCATTTTCATCCCAGCAAACATCAAGTTCATTTTTTAATTCTGTAAATTTAAATGGATAAATAACAAATTATTTAATGTCCCAGTGAGTCATTTGATATCTTTGCATTTTACTGTGAAATAGGAAGGTTGTGATAATTGAGGAAGTACTGGGGAAGAGCTCTGTAGCCCTGCCTTGTTCTCCTGATGATACATCCTTCTGTTTTGCTGCCTGTCGAACGGGGTTCCAGGTGTGGAACAGTGGAAAGAGCAGGGCCAGGAAGCCCAGGAGTGTCCTGGGAACAAGGGGCAGGTGGCCTGGGGTGTCAGTGTGGAGCACCCACCCCCAGGACAGGCAGGGGCATCTGTGTTGGGACCTTCACTCCGCTGCTCTGTGCCCTCAACACACACCTCCTGCTGGGGGCTGCACAGGTGGTCCTTGGGTAGTGTCCACGGTGGTCCCTTCTCCGCTCTGCCTGCTCTCAAGTCATCTGTGGGAAGCACTTTGAAGTCTGTATTTGCTGCTGCTCCTCAGCTGATTCTCATTTATCCCCTATTTCCTCACATGTCTCCCTTCTGTCTCATCCACGGGGCTGTCACTGTTCTGTGACCAGTGACCACCAGTCGGGCTGGTTTAATTGTCCTTTCCACTCTTCCCATCAGTTGTGAACACCTGGTAGCTTTTGGTAAAACAAGAGCATCCTATACTCGTCTTAGGCTTTTCTACCCTGGTGCTGGCATCAGCGTGTCCCAGGGACCCCCTCCCCCCACATCCCCAGTTCCAGTCTCAGGGAAGATCCTGGAAGCTGACGGTGCTCCAGCCCATGGGGTCTGGTTACACCAAGCTGATTCACACAGTGCTCTTGGTGTCTGTCTGTCCGGTTCCAGTCCCACACCACAAGGCTCAGGCTCATCTCTCCCTTCCCGTGTCTGTACTCCAGTTAGACGTGGAATACACTGTTCTCCCACTGTATGTCACTGTGCTCCCAGTGACGTGGGAACAGTGACAGCCCCGTGGACGAGACAGAAAGGAGACATGTAAGGAAATAGGGAATAAACGAGAGTCGGCCAAGGAGCAGTGAGACGCCTGTTCCCTATGTCCTAAATACATTAGCTTCCTGATTGAGTCCCGTGTAGTCAGTCCCCGTCAGCCACCCCTGCATCCCCACCCCTGCAGCACATCTCCCCCGCCTGGGCTCTGACAGCTTTAAGACTGGACACTTCCAATCATAGGGGAAGGGTATTTTGACATTTTGTATTTATACCTATATAGTTTGAGACACAAGTTGTATAGGCTATTTCTTTCTGGAATACACATGTCCTTTGCACTGCTGTGAAAAATTTGACTCTTGCCACGACTCCGACCAAGGTAATGTAACTCTGCTTCTCCTCTTAGAAACACAGGGTTATTGTAGCTACTGTTCCTTTCAGTGTCATCTCGCACCTTAAACATTGATTGCTTCCTGTCATCCCTCAGAGCTCTACAGCAGGCACAGCAACTTTCATTCTGCTGTAGAAACTAGCATTTCAAATACATCACTTCATTCAAGTATATCACATCATACAGGGAAGTACTGCTTTGGTCATTTATTAACTTCATTTTTAGACATTCTTCTCTTTTTTCACCTAGTGTAGTGTCTTCTTTTTCTGCTGGTGGCTGATGGACTTCCATTTCTAGCAGTTGTTAAATCTCAGTGTCTCCTGAGTGACATGATAGAGTCCTAGTGACTATGTTCTCTGAGCTTAGAATGATTTTCTTAAAGTAAAAATTTATTTACTTTAATTGTAGGCTAATTACTTTACAATATTGTATTGGTTTTGCCATACACTGACATGAATCCACCCCGGGTGTACATGTGTTCCCCATCTTGAAACTCATTCCCACCTCCCTCCCCATACCATCTCTCTGGTTCATCCCAGTGCACCAGCCCCAAGCATCCTGCATCAGGCATCAAACCTGGACTGGCGATTCGTTTCACATATGATAATATACATGTTTCAATGCCATTCTCCCAAATCATCCCACCCTCTCCCTCATAGTCCAAAATACTGTTCTATACATCTGTGTCTCTTTTGCTGTCTCGTATACAGGGTTATCGTTACAATCTTTCTAAATTCCATATACATGCATTAGTATACTGTATTGGTATTTTTCTTTCTGGCTCACTTCACTCTGTATGATAGGCTCCAGTTTCATCCACCTCATTAGAATTGATTCAAATGTATTCTTTTTAATGGCTGAGCAATATTCCATTGTGTATATGTACCACAGCTTTCTTATCCATTCGTCTGCTGATGGACATCAAGGTTGCTTCCATGTCCTGGCTATTATAAACAGTGCTGCGATGAACATTGGAGTACACGTGTCTCTTTCAATTCTGGTTTCCTTGATGTGTATGCCCAGGAGTGTGATTGCTGTGTCATATGGCAGTTCTATTTCCAGTTTTTTAAGGAATCTCCACACTGTTCTCCATAGTGGCTATACTAGTTTGCATTCCCACCAACAGTGTAAGAGGGTTCCTTTCTCTCCACACCGTCTCCAGCATTTATTGCATGTAGACTTTCGGATAGCAGCCATTCTGATTGGCTAGAAATGGTACCTCATTGTGGTTTTGATTTGCATTTTCCTGATTATGAATAGTGTTGAGCATCTTTTCATGTGTTTGTTAGCCATCTTTATGTCTTCTTTGGAGAAATGTCTGTTTAGTTCTTTGGCACATTTTTTTATTGAGTTGTTTATTTTTCTGAAATTGAGCTGCAGGAGTTGCTTGTATATTTTGGAGATTAATTCTTTGTCACCTGATTCATTTGCTATTTTTTTCTCCCATTCTGAAGGCTGTTTTTTCACCTTGCTTATAGTTTCCTTTGCTGTGCAGAAGCTTTTAATTTTAATTAGGTCCCATTTGTTTATTTTTGCTTTTGTTTTTAGTATTCTGGGAGGTGGGTCATGGAGGATCTTGCTGTGGTTTATGTCAGAGAGTGTTTTGCCTATGTTCTTTTCTAGGAGTTTTATAGTTTCTGGTCTTACATTTAGATCTTTAATCCATTTTGAGTTTATTTTTGTGTATGGTGTTAGGGGGTTCTAGTTTCATTCTTTTACAAGTGGCTGACCAGTTTTCCCAGCACCACTTGTTAAAGAGATTGTCTTTTCTCCGTTTTTTATTCTTGCCTCCTTTGTCAAAGATAAGGTGTCCATAGGTGAGTGGATTTATCTCTGGGCTTTCTATTTTGTTCCATTGATCTATATTTCTGTCTTTATGCCAGTACCATACTGTCTTGATGACTGTGGCTTTGTAGAAGAGCCTGAAGTCCGGCAGGTTGATTTCCCCAGTTCCATTCTTCTTCCTCAAGATTGCTTTGACTATTCGAGGTTTTTTTGTATTTCCATACAAATTGTGAAATTATTTGTTCTAGCCCTGTGAAAAATACCATTGGTAGCTTGATAGGGATTGCATTGAACCTATTGATTACTTTGGGTAATATACTCATTTTCACAATATTTGTTCTTCCAATCCACGAACACGGTATATTTCTCCATCTATTAGTGTTCTCTCTGATTTCTTTCACCAGTGTTTTTTAGTTTTCTGCATATAGGTCTTTTGTTTCTTTAGGTAGATATATTCCTAAATATTTTATTATTTTCGTTGCAGTTGTGAATGGAATTGTTTCCTTAATTTCTCTTTCTATTTTCTCATTATTAGCGTATAGGAATGAAAGGGATTTCTGTGTGTTGATTTTGTATCCTGCAACTTTACTATATTCATTGATTAGCTCTAGTAATTTTCTGGTAGACTCTTTAAGGTTAAGGCATTGTTTTAAAAAGAGATGGACAAGTGACATACCCACTGTGTGGCCCATCAGCCCTACAGCATGTCGTCTGACTCAGCCCGACCCTGGACTGTTAGTTTGGTTATGATGATGAAATGAAATGCTTTTCTGAATAAGATATATTCATAAGAAGATTAAAACATTTTGTGATCTTTACTTTTTGACAAATTAGGCATTATTTAAAATTCTTAGATCCTCAAAATCTGGTAAAACCCTTCTTTGTAAAATGCTATACATATTCATGTATAAAAGGAACTTGTTTTTGGTACATCTGTTCAGTTCAGTTCAGTTCAGTGGCTCAGTCGTGTCTGACTCTTTGCGACCCCATGAATCACAGCACGCCAGTCCTCCCTGTCCATCACCAACTCCCAGAGTTCACTCAAACTCATGTCCATCGAGTCAGTGATTCCATCCAGCCATCTCATTCTGTCGTCCCCTTCTCCTCCCGCCCCCAATCCTTCCCAGCATCAGAGTCTTTTCCACTGAGTCAACTCGTCGCATGAGGTGGCCAAAGTATTGGAGCTTCAGCTTTAGCATCAGTCCTTCCAATGGACACCCAGGATTGATCTCCTTTAGAATGGACTGGTTGGATCTCCTTGCAGTCCATGGGTACATCTGTAAGATGTGGCTAATCGACTCTCTGCTGGAGTCCAGTGGCTCTGAAGTCACTCGTCCCTGTGATCACATACTGGCTGTGAAGCTGGTTCCCGGCCTGTCCCTCCGCATGGGCACTCTTCACCTGGATCTGGGTTGGGGCGCTGTGTCCCCCCAGCAGTGTGAAGTTACAGCTGAGGGAGGGTGGGGAGCCGCCCAGGGATTAGAGGAGGCTCCACGGCTTTCAGAACATTTGTTCCTAAAAGCTAAGAAACACTGATCAGTAGGAAGCGTGACTTTGGCCTGGCTGTTTTCAGGAAGAAAGTAAATGAAATATAATTGGGGAGACTTACTTGTTCACAGGTTTCACAGGTGGATACCAGCATCTGGATCACAGGGCCACCTGGAGCCAGTCACATGCAGTGCACCCCAGCACCAGGTATTTTCTGAGGCTGTGCTGTCTTCCTTTTCAGACAAGCAGAACTACCTTTTTTGAGATGCAGAAGTCAAAGTGTTTTTCTCCTTCAATTTGGAGGAGTCCTTGAGGAGGGCCCACGTTTCTCCGCTTTTCAAGGTATGCCTGGACAAAAGCTCAGATCAGCTGCTTCAGCTGGCGACGTTGACAGAGCGGGCAGCTTGCACCCAGAGAGCTGGGCTCTCCCCACTCCCCCTGCACAGTCAAGCCTCCTCTAGGGTGTGTTGTGGGTCTAAGAGAATCAATACAGAGAGAGATAAACTATGATAAACCCAGTTTCAAAGAGAGTCGATATGGAGAGAGACGCATTACAATAAAGCCAATTTCCATTATTATGTTATGAATAATTTGTAAGAGATTTAAAAATTTTTTGCTTTTAACAATTTTCATTAATACTTTTCTCATAAAACATACATTCAGCTGGAAAATGGAGACCATTCTTGAGAAAATATTAACTGAAAATGTGTTTAATAATTCGACTACAGGTTTTCCAATACAATAATGTAAAGTAATTAGCCTCCAATTAAAATAAAAAAAATAAATAAATGTTTCTAAGATACAATAGTTTGGATTGTTTTTTTGTATTAAACAGTGGCTTAATTGATTAATACAGGTAATCAGTTTTTTGGTTTTTTTTTTTTTTTAATCTTAAGGAGATAACTTAGGAATCAAAAGAGATTTGCAGTACTGAGTTAATAGTACTTTACCTAAAATAGCCTGTGTTTTTCTAAATGTTTGAGGAGTTTAAAACAAAATGGTAATTTTGGTATATTTAAGAGTAAGGTTGTTAGAAAATTTTAACCATCAAAATCATTTTGTACTCCATTTGAGCTTTAGAAACTGTGAAAAATGCTTATTCTTGCTCTTATCACAAAATACTTCATGTTTTACAGGAATTAAAGTTCTAGTCATTTTTTAATAATTATAGGTCACACCTAGCATATGAGAGTGATTCTTTCTGAAATCCCTTGTGTGGGTTTGAGAGGCTCACTTCAGGTTGGGGATAAGGGGTTCTAGTACAGTGTAGCTCAGTGAAATTAGGCATTTTGTCAAAATTCTTGGGTAGAATGAGAAATTACACATGCTGAAAATTCAGTTTGAAACCAGTACACGTATTTTCATTTTTAGGCGAAATTCATTTACATCACTCCTGGTATCTGCCCAAGTCTCTCAACCATGAAAGCTATTGTGGAATGTGCAGGAACAAAGTGTTGTCTAAACAGCCATCTTTCCGGAAACTCATGGAACATATGTAGGATAAGGTGCACAGAAGTGAAACACTGTTGAATGCATCAATGTCATGTGTGAGGCTCAGTAACTGAGAAGCTGCTTTTCTTTTCCTTAGAGTTTGTCAGAAATAATTTTAATATCCTGTGAAAATGACCTTCACTTGTGTCGAGAATATTTTGACAGAGGAATAGGTATGTTAATTGCTCTGCTGTGTGTTGGCGTGTGTGGGTGGGGGCAGGTGGATCTGTTTGACAGGTTTTGTCTTTGTTCCTTGCAGATGTTCACAATGCAGAATTTGTTCTCACTGGAGTGCTCACTCAGACACTGGACTACGAGTCATATTCTTTGGGAAGGTGGTGGGTGGGCCCCTCTCATCATTAGTGTTGGAGCTGCATGCCCACAGGTTAGGGCACTACTGCCAAGGTTAGTGAGAGAACCACGGAGAAGCCCATTTAATTTTGTAGGCTGTTCTTCTAGAGTAGGTGCTTTTACATCTTTCCAGGCCCTTTCCCATCCTCCATGTTTAGATCTGAATGACTGTTCTGTGCTGCATTTCCTTGTGGAAGGAAGACTTGGTGTAAAGCTTACCTGAGCTATCTGTGAATGAACTCTCAGGCCTCCCCTCCCGTCTGCACCCTGAGAGCAGCTGCGTTGTCCTGCTGCCAGTAATGGCTTGGGCTGCAGGGCCTGGCATGTACCCTGCAGGAGAAGGGAGGGGCTGGTTTTCTGTGGCAGTGCTTCGGGCACCTGGGGCTCTTTATCTGAAAGTGGGGCCTTTGTTGGGTGTTGGCACTGGTCTGCACTGCTGTGGGAAGTGGTTTTCCTCAACATGCTTTCAGTTCAGTTCAGTTCAGTCGCTCAGTCGTGTCCGACTCTTTGCGACCCCATGAATCACAGCATGCCAGGCCTCCCTGTCCATCACCAACTCCCGGAGTTCAATCAAACTCATGTCCATCGAGTCGGTGATCCCATCCAGCCATCTCATTCTCTGTCGTCCCCGTCTCCTCCCACCCCCAATCCTTCCTAGCATCAGAGTCTTTTCCAGTGAGTCAACTCAACGCATGAGGTGGCCAAAGTATTGGAGCTTCAGCTTTAGCATCAGTCCTTCCAATGGACACCCAGGATTGATCTCCTTTAGAATGGACTGGTTGGACCTCCTTGCAGTCCAAGGGACTCTCAAGAGTCTTCTCCAACACCGCAGTTCAAAAGCATCAATTCTTTGGCGATCAGCTTTCTTCACAGTCCAACTCTCACATCCATACAAGACCACAGGAAAAACCATAGCCTTGACTAGATGGACCTTTGTTGGCAAAGTAATGTCTCTGCTTTTTAATATGCTATCTAGGCTGGTCATAATTTTCCTTCCAAGGAGTAAGCGTCTTTTAATTTCCTGGCTGCAATCAGCATCTGCAGTGATTTTGGAGCCCCCAAAAATAAAGTCTGACACTGTTTCCACTGTTGCCCCTTCTATTTCCCATGAAGTGATGGGACCAGATGCCATGATTACATATAAATTTAACTGACGCACCTGAGCTGGTGCCAAGAGCCTCGTGCTCCCTCAGATGCCCTTGTTTTTCAGCTGCTTTCTTTGGGACAAGTGTTTTTAAGCAGGAAGACAAATATATTAAATATGTTGCATCTTATTAAGGTGTGTAATTTTATTCTGAGGAAACATAAATTATGTTTTGTATTATACAACTGTTAAGAGCCCACATTAGGCTTTATGATTACTTTGCCAGGTTTTTAAATGTTTTCATAACATTGTTAATGGAATTTAAGCTGCAAATAAAATGATGCAAATAAAGACCCCACTATCTGTAAATTAAGAATGTTAAAGGAGGGAGGATAGAATATGGTGGAGGAATAGAACAGGGCGACCACTTTCTCCCACATAAATTCAGCAAAAGAACATTTGAACGCTGAGTAAATCCCACAAAACAACTTCTGAATGCCGGCAGAGGACATCAGGCACCCAGAAAAGCAGCCCAGTGTCTTCGAAAGGAGATAGGAAAGAGTATAAAAGATAAAAAGAGAGAAAAAAGAGGGAGGGATGGAGCTCCATACTGGGAAGAGAGACTTAAAAAAAAAAAGAGAGAGAGAGAAGTTTTCAAACACCTGGAAACACTCACGGGCGAATCTGTGGCCAGCCTTGGAAACTCAGAGGGCCACATAACCGGGAGAGAAAAGAAATACATAATTAAAACCCACAGACAAAGTGCCCAGAGGACATTTTCAGTGGAGAAGAAGCACAACCACCGGCATCCACCACTAGCAAGCGGGGGCTGGACAAGGAGGCACAGGCGGCAGCGCTTAGAGAGAGGACTGGGACTGAACGCCCCAAGGGCAATCTGAGGACGTTAACAGGAGAGAGCTAAGCAGACTGTTCAGCTAAAAGGCAAAAAGCCTGCGAAAAGGCAAAAAGCCCCAACCTAAGACTCCACTAGCCCCACTCACAGAACAAAGGACTTAACAGAGCAAGCTGGCTGTGGTCGGCGCATCCCCCATCCCCCGCCGGGACAGGCAGGGAGGGAAGCCAGTGCCGGAAGGGGCAACCACGGCCCCAAGAGGCCTCCGATACCAAGCGAAAGGCAGGCTTCTTTGTTAACTGAGACTTCTTGGTTTCCGGCCGCTCGATATACGCCCAAGAAGCTGCACCAGTTGTACACCCAGAAAACCAAGCGGCAGAGACCGAGGAGGCGAAAAGTTGTAGCAACCCCACTCACCAAACGCCTGGTCACCTGAGCTGCTCGGACCGGGGAAGGCACAAAATGCAGGCCCAGCCAAGTCTGCACCTTTGTGGAGTACCCGAGTACCTGAACCTGAGCTGCTCAAACCTGGGAAGTACATACAACCCAGTGGTGGCCACAGACAGTTCCCTAAAGAGCAACCTAGAGCTTGACCAGCATAAACAGGTAAAGCACACACACCGTGAGCGGGGGCAATCCCAGTGTAGCCGAGACACTGCACGCACTCCCCACAGACGCCAGGGATATTTGCTAGCAGCGTCCCTCCCTCCCCACAGCAGGACTGAACAGAGAGAAGAAATCCAGCTCCACCCACCAGAACACCGACACTAGCTTCCCTAACCAGGGAACCTTGACAAGCCACGCGTCCAACACCACACACAGCGAGGAAACTACATAATTAAGAAAACTCCACAAACTGTCAGAAGATGGAAAGGCCACCCCAAGCACACAGTATAAGTAAGATGAAGAGGCAGAGAAATACCCAGCAAGTAAAGGAACAGGATAAATGCCCACCAACACAAAGGAGGACGATATAGGGAATCTATCTGATAAAGAATTTCGAATTTTAATAGTGAAAATGATTCAAAATCTGGAAAGCAAAATGGAGTTAAAGATAAGTAACTTGGAGAAAAGGATTGAAAAGATGCGAGAAAGTTTTAATAAGGATTTAGAGGAAATAAAAAAGAGTCATATACAATGAATAATGCAATAGATGAGATCAGAAACATTCTGGAGGGAAAGAACAGTAGAATAATGGAGGCAGAAGACAGGATAAGTGAGCTAGAAGATAGAATAGTAGCAATGAATGAAACAGAGAGGGAAAAAGAAAAATGAATTAAAAGAAATGAGGACAATATTAGAGACCTCTGGGAAAATGTTAAAAGCCCCAACATTCGAATCATAGGAGTCCCAGAAGAAGAAGACAAAAAGAAAGACCATGAGAGAATACTTGAGGAGATAATAGTTGAAAACTTCCCTAAAATGGGGAAGGAAATAATCACCCAAGTCCAAAAAACCCAGAGAGTTCCTAACAGGATAAACACAAGGCGAAATACTCCAAGACACATATTAATCAAATTAAGAAAGATCAATCACAAAGAACAAATATTAAAAGCAGCAAGGGAAAAGCAACAAATAACACACAAGGGGATTCCCATAAGGACAACAGCTGATCTTTCAATAGAAACTCTTCAGGCCAGGGGGGAATGGCAGGGCATACTTAAAGTGATGAAAGAAAGTAACCTACAGCCCAGATCACTGTACCCAGCAAGGATCTCATTCAAATATGAAGGAGAAATCAAAAGCTTTACAGACAAGCAAAAGCTGAGAGAATTCAGCATCAACAAACCAGCTCTCCAACAAATACTAAAGGATCTTCTCCAGACAGGAAGCACAGAAATGGTGTATAAACTCGAACCCAAAGCAATAAAGAAAATGGCAACAGGATCATACTTATCAATAATCACCTTGAATGTAAATGGGTTGAATACCCCAATAAAAAGACAAAGGCTGGCTGAATGGATACAAAAACAAGACCCCCATATATGTTGTCTACAAGAGACCCACCTCAAAACGAGGGACACATACAGGCTAAAATTGAACGGACGGAAAAAGATATTCCATGCAAATAGAGACCAAAAGAAAGCAGGAGTAGGAATACTTATATCAGATAAAATAGATTTTAAAACAAAGGCTGTGAAAACAGACAAAGAAGGAAACTACATAATGATCAAAGTCTCAATCCAAGAAGAAGATATAACAATTCTAAATATTTATGCACCCAACATAGGAGCACCGCAATATGTGAGGCAATTACTAACAAGTATGAAAGGGGAAATTAACAACAATGCAATAATAGTGGGAGATTTTAATACCCCACTTACATCTATGGATAGATCAACTAAACAGAAAATTAACAAGGAAACACAAACTTTAAATGATACAATAGATCAGTTATACCTAATAGATCTCTACAGGACATTTCACCCCAGAACAATGAATTTCACCTTTTTCTCAAGTGCACACGGAACCTTTTCCAGGATAGATCACATCCTGGGCCATAAATCTAGCCTTGGTAAATTCAAAAAAATTGAAATCATTCCAAGCATCTTTTCTGACCACAATGCAGTAAGATTAGATCTCAATTACAGGAGAAAACCTATTTAAAATGCCAACATATGGAGGGTGAACAACACGCTGCTGAATAACTAACAAATCATAGAAGAAATCGAAAGAGAAATAAAAATGTGCATAGAAATGAATGAAAATGAAAACACAAGAAACCAAAACCTCTTGTACACTGTAAAACCAGTGCTAAGGGGGAAGTTCATAGCAATACAGGCACACCTCAAGAAACAAGAAAAAAGTCAACTAAATAACCTAACTCTACATCTAAGGAAACTAGAAAAGCAAGAAATGAAGAACCCCAGGGTAAGTAAAAGGAAAGAAATCTTAAAAATTAGGGCAGAAAGAAATGCAAAAGAAACAAAAGAGACCATAGCAAAAATCAACAAAGCCAAATGCTGGTTCTTTGAGAAGGTAAATAAAATTGACAAACAACTAGCCAGACTTATCAAGAAGCAAAGGGAGAAGAACCAAATCAATAAAATTAGAAATGAAAATGGAGAGATCACAACCGACAACACGAAATACAAAGGATTATTAGAGAATATTATCAGCAATTATATGACAATAAAATGGATAACTTGGAAGAAATGGACAAATTCCTAGAAAAGTACACTTTCCAAAACTGAACCAGGAAGAAATAGAAAATCTGAACAGACCCATCACAAGCACGGAACTAGAGGCTGTAATCAGGAATCTTCCAGCAAACAAATGCCCAGGTCCATACGGCTTCACAGCTGAATTCTACCAAAAATTTAGAGAAGAGCTAACACCTATTCTACTCAAACTCTTCCAGAAAATTGCTGAGGAAGGGAAACTTCCAAACTCATTCTATAAGGCCACCATCACCCTAATCCCTAATCCTGGTAAAGATCCCACAAAAAATGAAAACTACAGGACAATATCACTGATGAACGTAGATGCAAAAATCCTTAACAAAATTCTAGCAATCAGAATCCAACAACACATTAAGAAGATCATACATCATTACCAAGTGGGCTTTACCCCAGGAATGCAAGGATTCTTCAATATCCGCAAATCAATCAACGTAATACACTACATTAACAAACTGAAAAATAAAAATCATATGATTATCTCAATAGATGCAGAGAAAGCCTTCGACAAAATTCAACATTCAGTTATCATAAAAACCCTCCAGAAGATGGGAATGGAAGGGACATACCTCAACATAATAAAAGCTATATATGACAAACCCACAGCAAACATTATCCTCAATGGTGAAAAATTGAAAGCATTTCCCCAAAAGTCAGGAACAAGACAAGGGTGCCCACTCTCACCACTACTATTCAACATAGTTTTGGAAGTTTTGGCAACAGCAATCAGAGCAGAAAAAGACATGAAAGGAATCCATATTTGAAAAGAAGTAAAACTTTCACTGTTAGCTGATAACATGATCCTCTACACAGAAAACCCTAAAGACTCTACCAGAAAACTACTACAGCTAATCAATGAATACAGTAAAGTTGCAGGATATAAAATCAACACACAGAAATCCCTTGCATTCCTATACACTAATAATGAGAAAATAGAAAGAGAAATTAAGCAAAATATACCATTCACTGTTGCAACAAAAAGAATTAAATACTTAGGAATATATCTACCTAAGGAAACAAAAGACCTGAACATGGAAACTATAAAACACTGCTGAAAGTAATCAAAGAGGACATTCATAGATGGAGAAATAGACCATGTTCGTGGATTGGAAGAATAAATATTGTGAAAATGAGTGCACTAACCAAAGTAATTTATACCTTCAATGCAATCCCTATCAAGCTACCAACGATATTTTTCACAGAACTAGAACAAATAATCTCACAATTTGTATGGAAATACAAAAAACCTTGAATAGCCAAAGCAATCTTGAGAAAGAAGAATGGAACTGGGGGAATCAACCTGACGGACTTCAGGCTCTACTACAAAGCCACAGTCATCAAGGCAGTATGGTACTGGCATAAAGACAGAAATATAGATCAATGGAACAAAATAGAAAGCCCCGAGATAAATCCACCCACCTATGGACACCTCATCTTTGACAAAGGAGGCAAGAATAAAAAATGGAGAAAAGACAGTCTCTTTAACAAGTGGTGCTGGGAAAACTGGTCAGGCACTTGTAAAAGAATGAAACTAGAACACTTCCTAACACCATACACAAAAATAAACTCAAAATGGATTAACGATCTAAATATAAGACCAGAAAGTATAAAACTCCTAGAGGAGAACATAGGCAAAACACTCTCTGACATAAATCACAGCAGGATCCTCCATGACCCACCTCCCAGAATATTGGAAATAAAAGCAAAAATAAACAAATGGGACCTAATTAAAATCAAAAGCTTCTGCACAGCAAAGGAAACTATAAGTAAGGTGAAAAGACAGCCTTCAGAATGGGAGAAAATAATAGCAAATGAAGCAACTGACAAAGAATTAATCTCCAAAATATACAAGCAGCTCTTACAGCTCAATTCCAGAAAAATAAATTACCCAATCAAAAAATTGGCCAAAGAACTAAACAGACATTTCTCCAAAGAAGGCATACAGATGGCTCACAAACACATGAAAAAATGCTCAACATCCCTCATAATCAGAGAAATGCAAATCAAAATCACAATGAGATACCATTTCACACCAGTCAGGATGGCTGCTCTCCAAATTCTGTTCCGTTCCGTTCCATTCCGTCGCTCAGTCGTGTCCGACTCTTTGCAACCCCGTGGACTGTAGCCTACAAGGCTTCTCCGTCCATGGGATTCTCCAGGCAAGAATACTGGAGTGGTTACCGTTTCCTTCTCCAGGGGATCTTCCCGACTCAGGAATCGAACCCAGGTCTGCCACATTGGAGGCAGATGCTTTAACCTCTGAGCCACCAGGGAAGCCCGCTATCCAAAGTCTAGAAACAATAAATGCTGGAGAGGTTGTGGAGAAAAGGAACCCTCTTACACTGTTGGTGGGAATGCAAACTAATACAGCCACTATGGAGCAAAGTGTGGAGATTCCTTAGAAAACTGGACATAGGACTGCCATACGACCCAGCAATCATACTCTTGGGCATACACACCGAGGAAACCAGAATTGAAAGAAACACATGTACTCCAATATTCATTACATCACTGTTTATAATAGCAAGGATATGGAAGCAACCTAGATGTCCATCTGCAGACGAATGCCTAAGAAAGCTTTGGTATATATACACAATGGAGTATTACTCAGCCATTAAAAAGAATACCTTTGAATCAGTTCTAATGAGGTGGATGAAACTGGAGCCTGTTATACAGCATGAAGTAAGCCAGAAAGAAAAACACCAATATAGTATACTAACGCATATATATGGAATTTAGAAAGATGGTAATCTTAACCCTGTATACAAGACAGCAAAAGAGACACAGGTGTATAGAACAGTCTTTGGGATTCTGTGGGAGAGGGCAAGGGTGGGATGATTTGGGAGAATGGCATTGAAACATGTATATTATCATATGTGAAACGAATCACGAGTCCAGGTTCGACGCATGATACAGGATGCTCGGGTCTGGTGCACTGGGATGAACCAGAGGGATGGGATGGGGAGGGAGGTGGGAGGGGGATTCAAGATGGGGAAAGCATGTACACCCGGGGCAGATTCATGTCAATGTATGGCAAAACCAACCAATATAATATTGTAAAATAATTCAGTTCAGTTCAGTTCAGTCACTCAGTCGTGTCCGACTCTTTGCGACCCCATGAATCACAGCACACCAGGCCTCCCTGTCCATCACCAACTCCCGGAGTTCACTCAAACTCATGTCCATCGAGTCAGTGATGCTATCCAGCCATCTCATTCTCTGTCGTCCCCTTCTCCTCCCGCCCCCAATCCCTCCCAGCATCAGAGTCTCTTCCACTGAGTCAACTCGTCGCATGAGGTGGCCAAAGTATTGGAGTTTCAGCCTACAATAAAAAAAAAAAATGTTAAAGGTTCGAAACGTTTTGTATGTTTATTTTTATTTCTTATACGCTTTACTTTTATATTGAAATCTTGCCCAAATTTTAATAAATGTACTTTTGAACTTTACTTAGAAATGAGTGATCCTTTTTGGTGACACATATTTTTTTATAGTTCATATGGTTTTCATTAAGCTGGATCACATTTTAACTAATTTCAAGGCAATATATTTTCTATTAGAATTTTCTCCTGTGGCAGTAATTTCTGGAAGGTAATCATTTTCTATCAAGGTGAGACATAAGCTCCTGAGCAGAGCTATGCTCAGAACTTTAGCAGTTATTACAGCACAGGGACCAACTGGTCAGAGCCATGAATACCACAGAAACCCACATCTCTCCTGCTTCTGTTCCAGATATGGTTCTAATACATTTCCTGTCGGGTTGTAAAAAAATGTAAGTGGAGATCATCATCTTATCAGTGACTACTGATGTACGAGCATGTTTAATATACTACAGGTATCAGTATACTCAAGACCAGTGCTGTCACAGAACTTCAGCCCTGCCATGACATCACTGCCCATTAGTGTGCTCCTCAGGCACTGAATTTGCCTCCATGGCAGTTAATGAGGTGTCTTCCTAGAAGGAGCTGTAATTGACTCCAGTCTGTTCTCCAGTCGTGCAATCTCTACAGTTTAATTCCCGAACACAGTTAAAGTGGAGCACGTGCATTAAAAACATTAGGACTTCCACATCACAGGAGTTGTCAGCATTGCTGTAAGGCTTGGGTGTCACTTAGTTACGTGGGATTTCCTCACGGCTCTGACATGGAACCACGTGGATTTAGTCCTGCAAATCACCACTCTGTGTCACAGTTGTGAAGTGAGGCTCCACACCTGCGACATCACCTGTGCCCTAGGTCCTGACCTGTGGTGACTTTCCCGTGACCCATCTCTCACCGTTAAGTCTCTCAGCACACATGGATGTCATGCTGATGGTCTCCTGGAAACATTAATCTATCAAGCTCTTTAAAACACACCCAGTTGGCACTTGCATCTTTAACAGACTATCTCACAATGTCTGTCCTTTTTAGTTCCTACTTTTGTACCTAAGCAAACAAACTTACCTATAGAACTGACTGTCTTCTCACAAACCACAAGTGGAATGAATGTTGCTGTGAAAGAATTTAGAATCTGTAAGGTCCTGGAAGTACAGAGGAGTTTCATGAGTTGGCACAAAATGCTGATTGCACTGTATTCAGAGTATGGGCGTGCCTCTTACACCCTTGAAGAAAATTGAACATGATAATTGCATAAAAGCCTCTGGGTAGAGTCTATGCATCTGTTCAGTCTTTAGTGAAGAGGGGGATTTGTTTAAGCAACATGCAAGTCTGATTTGATTAACCTTTCAGTGACTGTTTTTTCAAAAGCTGCCAAGAAATACTCCTTAAAAACTCTAGGAGCTGTCTATAGCCAACTGGCCTGCACAGCTGCTGAGCGCTGACTTGGAGGCTCAGAGGAAATCATATATGAAGATTTAAGAAAAAGTAAATCAACTTGTTATGTTTATTAGGTTATAAAATTATTTCTCATAAGAAATGAAGTCTTTCAGTTAGTCATGTTGTTTGGTCTGATTCAAGATTTAGTAGAAGTATAATGTAGACCACATATGTAATTTTAGAGTTACTAGTAGCCACAATAAAAAAGCTCTTAAATTTTAGTTTCTACAGTTTAATATATCTGAAGTGTTATTTCATTTATAAGTAATTTTTAAAGTTTTTTTAAAAAAACTTTATATTTCACACCACTTACAGTTCAAAAGTAGATTTACATACCCAAGTTATTTTAAGTTTAGGTGTTTTTTTTTTTTTTTTACGTTAAGGTTAACTAAGATTGACAGTTGAGCCCTTCTTTCACACCAGGCATATTTCCAATGCATGGTGAGCTGGTGTGGCTGGTCTTCACTGTCTCACTTTGCAAACAGGTGGGAGAAACACGGATGCCACTGAGATCAGACGGGATGGAGAGGGGGCTTTCAGAGACTCGGAGGAGCACAGAGCTGGCAGAGCAGAGAGCCCAGGAGAGAGGTTCTGTGCTACCTGCACACGGTCTCCAGCCTATGACGCATGCCTGCTGGTTCATGCAGGACAGGTCTGGGGAGACGACTGTGGTTGGCTGTGTGAAGAGCCTGAAGTGCTGGAGTGCCACACGGCCACAAATGGGGTGGTGTGGAAGACACCCCGGCCACTATAGAAGCAAAGAAGCAATGTTAAGGGGCATGTGAAGGGCAGATCAGGGCCCCCAGCAGCCTCTTCCTCACTCACCCAGCATAGCACTGGCTCCAGGACCACTGGGAGCACTCTGGCACCAGCAGGGCCCTCACCCATGGAAGCAGAGCTGAAATAAGCCTCCCTGTGTCTGTGTCATGGGCCGATCTCTACCACCGCCTCTGGCTTTGTCCACTTGGCACCTCCAGGACACACGAGTGGACAGCAGGGTCTCCCTGGCTGGGGCAGCTCGGGCCTGAGCGGCTGTGGGCTATGTGGGTGAACAGGGGTCCAGGCCAGGCCTGAGCTGCCCAGCTTCCATGGCAGGTCTGGGTTCACATCCAGGATCTCAGAGGATTTCAGAGGATCTGCACTGGTAGGTCTGTGAACACAGCACCTAGGGGCCGCCAGGGCCACCTGTCTGCACCCCCACAGAAGATGGGGTTCCAAGCAGACCTACACCAAGACAGAGGGTCATAAAAATGTCAAAAGTGAAAGAGGTATCTAAAGGAAACAAGAGGAACACAAAGGATTCATTACAAGAGAACCCCCACAAGGCTGCCAGCGAATTCCTCTCCAGAAATATTGCAAGTTAGAAGGGAGTGGCAAGATAAATTTAAAGTCCTTAAAGGGAAAACCCTGCAGCCTAGGATACTCTACTCAGGAGGACTATCATCTAGAAGAAAAAGAGGGGAAATTTCTCAGACATGATGCCACCAGGTGAGAACTCAAGGTCAGAAAGGTGTCTGATATGCCACTGGGGAAGAATAGAGGGCAATTACTAATATCTCCAGAAAAATGAAGACTGGGCCAAAGCAGAAATGACGCTCTGTTGATGATGTGTCTGGTGGTGAAAATAAAGTCTGATGCTGTAGGAACAATACTGCATAGGATTCTGGAATGTTAGATCCATGAATCAAGGAAAATTGGAAGTGGTCAAGCAGGAGATGGCAACATTGAACATTGACATCTTAGGAATCAATGAACTAAATTGGACTGGAATGGGTGAAATTTAATTCAGATGACCATTATATCTACTACTGTGGGCAAGAATTCCTTAGCAGAAATGGAGTAGCCCTCAAAGTCAACAAAAGAGTCTGAAGTGCAGTATTTAGATGCAATCTCAAAAACAACAGAGTGATCTCTGTTTGTTTCCAAGGAAAACCACTCAGTATCACAGTAATCCAAGTCTACACCCTGACCACTAATCCCAAATAAGCTGAAGTTGAATGATTCTGTGAAGACCTACAAGACCTTCTAAAACTAACACCCTAAAAAGATGTCATTTTCATCTTAGGGGACTGGAATGCAAAAGTAGGAAGTTAAGAGATACATGGAGTAACAGGCAAGTTTGGCCTTGGAGTACAGAATGAAGCAGTGTTAGAGCTAACAGAGTTTTGCCATGAGAACACACTAGTCATAGCAAATATGCTCTTCGCACAACACAAGAGACGCCTTTACATGGACATCACCAGATGGTCAATATCAAAATAAGATTGATAATATTCTTTACAGCTGAAAATGGAGAAGCTCCATACAGTCAGCAAAAACAACAGTGGCTCATTTCATGAATACCTTATTGCCAAATTCAGACTTCAGTTGAAGAAAGTAGGGGAAAACGACTAGACCATTCTGGTATGACCTGCATCAAATCCCTTATGATTATACAGTGGAACTGACACATGATTCAGGTGATTAGATCTGATAGAGAGAGTGCCTGAAGAACTATGGATGGAGGTTTGTGTTGTACAGAAGGTGGTGATCAAAGTGATCCCCAAGGAAAAGGAACATGAAAAGGTAAAATGGTTGTCTGGAGAAGCCTTACAAATAGCTGAGAAAAGAGAAGCAAAAGGCAAAGGAGAAAAGGAAAGATATACCCATCCGAATGCTGAGAAAAGAGAAGCAAAAGGCAAAGGAGAAAAGGAAAGATATACCCGTCCGAATGCAGAGTTCCAAAGAATAGCAAAGAGAGATAAGAAAGCCTTCCTCAGTGATCAATGCAAAGAAATAGAGGAAAACAACAGAATGGAGAAGACTAGAGATCTCTTCAAGAAAATTAGAGATACCAAGGGAATATTTCATGCAAAGACGGGCACAGTAAAGGAAAGAAACAGTATGGACCTAAGAGAAGCAGAAGATATTAAGAAGTGGCAAGAATACACAGAAGAACTATACAAAAAAAGATCTTCATGGCCCACATAACCACAATGGTGTGATCACTCACCTAGAGCCAGACATCCTGGAATGGGAAGTCAAGTGGACCTTAGGAAGTATTAGTATGAACAAAGCTAGTGGAGGTGATGGAATTGCAGCTGAGCTATTTGCAATCCTCAGAGATGTTGTTGTGAAAGTGCTGCACTCAATATGCCAATAATTTTGGAAAACTCAGCAGTGGCCAGAGGACTGGAAAAGGTCAGTTTTCATTCCAACACCAAAGAAAGGCAATACCAAAGAATACTTAAACTACCACAGAATTGCACTCACCTCACACGCTATTTAAGTAATGCTCAAAATTCTCCAAGCCAGGCTTCAACAATACGTGAACCATGAACTTCCAGATGTTCAGTCTGGATTTAGAAAAGGTAGAGGAACCCAAGATTAAATTGCCAACATCTACTGGATCATAGAAAAAGCAAGAGAGTTCCAGAAAAACATCTGCTGCTGCTGCTTTATTAACTATGCCAAAGCCTTTGACTGTGTGGATTACAACAAACTGTGGAAAATTCTTAAAGAGATGGGCATAGCATACCACCTTACCTTCCTCCTGAGAAATCTGTATGCAGGTCAAGAATCAGTAGTTAGAACCAAACATGGAACAGTGGACTGGTTCCAAATTGGGAAAGGAGTACACCAAGGCTGTATATCATCATCCTGTTTATTTAAAGTATATACAGTGTACATCAAGCGAAATGCTGAGCTGGATGAAGCACAAGCTAGAATCAAGATTACTGGGAGAAATATCAATAACTTCAGATATCCAGATGACACCACCTTTATGGCAGAAAGTGCAAGGGAACTTAAGAGCCTCTCTCTTGGAGAAAGTGAAAGAGAAGAGTGAAAAAGCTGTCTTAAAACTCAGCCTTTAAAAAACTAAGATCACAGCATCTAGTCCCATCACTTCATGGCAAATAAATGGGGAAAAGATGGAGACAATGAGAGACTTTATTTATTTATTTTTTCACTTGTGAAACATTTATTTTTTATTTTTTTAAATTTTTAAATTTTAATTGGAGGGTAATTACTTTACAATATTGTATTGATTTTGCCATACATTGACATGAAGACTTTATTTTTTTAGGCTCCAAAATCACTGCAGTGGTGACTGCAGCCATGAAATTAAAAGACGCTTGCTCCTTGGAAGAAAAGCTATGAGCAACCTAGACAGCATATTGAAATGCAGACGTTACTTTGCCGACAATTGTCTGTCTAGTCAAAGCTATGGTTTTTCCAGTAGTCATGTATGGATGTGAGAGTTGGAGTATAAAGAAAGATGAGCACTGAAGTATTGATGCTTTTGAACTGTGGTGTTGGAGAAGACTCTTGAGAGTCCCTTGGACTGCAAGGAGATCCAACCAATCCATCCTAAAGGAAATCAGTCCTGAATATTCATTTTAAGTCCTGAGGCTGAAGCTCTAACACTTAGGCCACCTGATGCGAAGAAGTGACTCATTGGAAAAGACCCTGATTCTGGGAAAGATAAAAGGCAGGAAGAGAAGTGGATGACAGATAACGAAATGGTTGGGTTGCATCACCAACTTGATGGACATGGGTTTGACCATGCTCTGGGAGTAGGTGGTGGACAAGGAAGCCTGATGTGCTGCAGTCCATGGGGTTTCAAACAGTTGGACACGACTGAGTGACTGAACTGATCTGACAAGTGAAGTGTGTATGTGTGTTCATTTGCTCAGTCGTGTCCAACTCTCTAAGACCCCATGGACTACAACCCACCATGCTCCTCTGTTCATGGGAATTCCCAGGCAAGAATACTGGAGTGAGGTGCCATTTCCTACTCCAGGGCATCTTTCTGATCCAGGAGTCATACCCAAGTCTCTTGTCCCTCTTGCATTGACAGGCGGATTCTTTACCACTGAACCACCTGAGAAGCCACCATCATCCTGATACCAAAATCAAAGACACTACAAAGAAAATTATAGGCCAATATCTTTGATGAATATGTTTCTGTTGTTTGATTCATCTTTGACGAATATAGATGCAAAAATTCTCAACAAATTAACAAACCAAATCCAACAAGTCATAAACAGGATCATACAGAAAGACCAAGTCAGATAAATCCCAGGATTGCATGGATGGTTCAACATATGCAAAGCGAATGTCATATAACACATCAACAAAAGAAAAGACAAAAATCAAGATCACATGATTCTCTCAGTAGATTCAAAAAATGCCATTGCAAAAATTCAGCATCCATTCATGATTTTTTTTTTAAAGTTACAAAAGTGAGTATAGAGGGACTGTATCTCAACATAATAAAAAACTATTTATGGCAAATCCACAACTAGTATAACACTCAACAGTGTAAAGCTGAAAGTCTTCCCCCTAAAATCTGAAACAAAGATAGAATTCTCGCCACTTCTATTCAACATATTGTTGCAAGTCCTAGCCACAATAATAAGACAATAAATAAGGGTATCTAAATTGGAGGGAAGTGCTAAAACTGTCATGATATGCAGAGGACATGATGCTATATACAGAAAACCCTAAAGACTCCACACAAAAACTACTAGAACAGAGAAATGAATTCAGTAAGGTAGTAGGATACAAGATTAACATACAGAAATTGGTTGCATTACTTACACTATAAATGAAATATCATAAAGGGAATGTTTAAGAAAAAGCAACTCCATTTTAAAATTGCATCCATCACCCAAAATAAAATACTTAGGAATAAACCTGACAAAGGAAGTGAAAGAATTATACACTGAGAACTATAAAATATTAATAAAGTATCCCTTTGTTGTTCACCTCAAACTATTACCAACATTGTTAATTGGCTATATCCCAATACAAAATAAAAGGACTAAAAAATATTGATAAAGGAAACTGAAAATGGCTGAAAGAAAGTGGAAAGATATCCCATGCTCTTGGATTGAAAGAACGAATGTTAAAATGGCCATACTACTCAAAGCAAGCTATAGGTTTAATGCAATCTGTAGCAAATTATACATGTCATTTTTCACAGCCGGAATAATCCAAAAATATATAGAGAAATACAAAGACCCAGAACTGCCAAAACAACCTTGAAGAAAAAGAACAAAGCTGGAGACCAAACCCTCCCAGACTTCAGATAATACTACAAAGCTACAGTATTCAAAACAGCTTGGTATTGGCACAAAAACAGACATATGAATCAATGGAACAGAACAAAGACCCCAGAAATAAACCCACACACCTACAATCTACAAAAAATTAAAATGAGAAGAAAACACTTTCTTTAGCAAGTGGTATTGGGAAAGCTGGACAGCTTCATGTAAATCAATGAAGTTAAAACAAACCCTCTCACTGAACACAAAGTCAGTCCCAAAATGCCTTAAAGACTTAAAACACATGACACCATAAAACTCTTGGAAGAGAACACTGGCAAAACAGTCTCTGACGTCAATCATACCAATGTTTTCAGGTCAGTCTCCCAAGACAGTAGAATAAAAACAAAAATAAATGGGACCTGTTCAAATTTGTGCACTGTTGGTAGAAATGTAAGGGAGGTTCAAGAGGGAGGGAATATGTGTATACCTGTGGCTGATTTCATGTTAATGTGTGGCAGAAACCAACACAATATTGTAAAGTAATTATCCTCCAATTTAAAAAATAAAATAAAAAATGGCACAACCACTGTAGAAAACATTATAATACTTCCTCAAAAATGTTTTAACTAGAATTACCATATGATCCAGCAATTCTACTGGATATATACCCCAAAGACCTGGAAGCAAGGTCTCCGTGAGACATGTATGCATCCTTGTCTGTAGAGGCATTATTCACAATAAATAAAAATTGGAAGCAAAGCAAGTGTACACCCACTGATAGACAAACAAAAGTGGTCCATAGATATACTAGAATATGAATCAGCCTTAAAAAGGAAGGAAATTCTGACACCTGCTGCACTGTGAGCGAACCTCCAGAATGTAAGGCTAGGTGAAATGCTCTGGTCACAGGAGGGCAAATGCTGTAAGACCCTGCTCATGTGAGGGGCCTGGAGTGGTCAGTTCGACAGAGGCAGAAACTTTACGGTGAGGCCAGAGGCTGGGAAGGACGAAGGGAAACCAGTGTTTAATGGGGGCAGAGTTTGGGACTATAGAAAGTTCTGGAGATGGGTGGTGGAGACCACCCGACAGCCTGAAAGGACCTAATGCCATGTAAGCATACACTTAAAAGTAGTTAATGTGGGAAGCTGTATGTGTGTTTCATGACTTTAAAAAAAAGAGATAAAGGAGACAGTGTTAGTTAAGCCAGCAAGCAGGGAAGAGCAGTTTTGGAAGAAAGATTCTATAATGAGTTCCTTCTTCCTCAAGATGGTCACTGAATGCTCTTAAACCAAGTTTTCAAAACCTCAGATTCACACACAGAATTAAATTATAACCAAGTCCGTCTAGTCAAAGTTGTGGGTTTTCCAGTAGTCATGTATGGATGTGAGAGTTGGACCATAAAGAAAACTGAGCACTGAAGAATGGATGCTTTTGAGCTGTGTTGTTGGAGAAGACTCTTGAGAGTCCCTTGGACTGCAAGGAAATCCAACCAGTCCATCCTAAAAGAGATCAGTCCTGGGTGTTCATTAGAAGGACTGATGCTGAAGCTGAAACTCCAATACTTTGGCCACTTGATGGGAAGAGCTGACTCATTTGAAAAGATCCTGATGCTGGGAAAGATTGAAGGCAGGAGGAGAAGGGGATGACAGAGGATGAGATGGTTAAATGGCATCACCGACTCAATGGACATGAGTTTAAGTAAACTCTGGGAGTTGGTGAAGGACAGGGAAACTTGGCATGGTGTGGTTCATGGATGAACAAACACAATCATGGCACACCTCACTCCCTCTTGCCAGATACTGTGGCCAGAGCCAGCCTCCCCTTTCAGACTGAGCTGGCCGTGCAGTCGGTCAAGCCCACTGACAAGACAAAAAGCATTGCCATGCAGCACTTGGAGCGGTCCTGAGGGTGGCATCTTTACCCTTTTCCCAGATGGTGATGCATCATCTGAAAAAAATCATGCGTGATGGATAGAACCAAGTGCAGTAGAACCAAGTGCAACTGACAGTCAAAGCTTGTGGACATGAAACTCAAACCCCCAAACACCAAAGAGTGACATGGACCTGTCTTCTCTGCAGACGAGGATGTCAGGGATCCCCACTCCCCAATGGGAGCAAGACTGGGAGACATTGGAACTGACGTTCAGGCTGTCAACAAGCTCCAGAGGTGATGACGGTCTTTGGTGCATTTCTAACTAGCAGACAGCAGTTTGGACAGGCTTCGGGCATGCAGGTGAAATATGATGAGTACTTGGTGGAGGGCAGGGGGCAGTGGTGAGATGACTGGTCACAGTCCTGTCTTTATATACAATGAAGTGAAATGCACACGGGTGCTGGCTGTGCATCTGACCAGAGGACGCCTCACAAGGATGGGCTGGAACGTCAAAGAGGCTGCTTGTGTGCAGGGGGTGAGGGGGGGACATGGCCACTCCCCTGGGGGAGGGGGGAGCAATGCTGGCGAGGGCCCCCGCTTTCCTCCAGGGTTCTTATCACTTGAGCACACGTGACAGACCTGGAGGTGGAGTCAACACTTTGTCTTTTCATGTTTTTTAACCAAATGTCATCTGAAAAGACAACCTATCCAGGAGGAAAAAGATGGACTTCAGGACATGTGGAAATGGACAGTGAGAATCTGAGCCAGATCTTACGCACTTGGTGGGAGATCGGTTTTATTTACAGCCTTTCAGTGAACAGTGCCCGATGTCATTTGCAGTATTTTGAAATGTCCCCACAAAATCTAGAGACAACCTTGAGGAGAGAGCCATTACTTCTGATATGTTTTTTTCTTTTTAAATCCAAACAATTGCAAAGCCTACATACTGACTGAACAAAACAAAGCCAAACACACACACACACACACACACACACACACACACACACACACAGAGCAAAACTACCCCATGACCAGAGACAGTGTCAGGTAAAAACCATAGAGAAATACAAATTAATTCCATAAAGTTAACCATTAGCATTAGCTACAGTGACACTTTGTACAGCCCCTTAAAATGCGGAATCTCCTAATTACAGAAAGAGGCATGCCAATCTAGGGACAGGTACTGAGAAAATAATTGTGTTCTGGTTGGTCCATGGGGTGGTGACATCACACGGGGGTGATGCTCCTGAGTGGGTGCCTGACTCAGTGGGAGACCGGGTCTCATGCTGCTGCTTGCCAGCTCCAGTTCCAGGGCCAGCTTCTGCACTGCCATCCAGGCTCCACTTTGTTCCTTGGGGAGAGTTGTGGGGAGGCCCCGGTCATGCTGGGGTGGGGAGGAGGCAGTGGTTCCAGGCTCCGAGGAAGCCCTTCATGAACAGTGGCACACCTCCATCTGACAAGGACATTGTTTCTGGAGCAGAAATGTCTTCAGACTTGAGACACACATGTGATGAAAGTGGTGCCCCCGCCCCCACCTCAGCCTCTGCGGGAGAGGACACGGGGTGCCTGGGGCATCATGCCTTGTCCTAGGAGGAGCCAGGTGGTGCGTCGTTGAGCTTGTGGCTCAGTCCTCCTCCTCCTCTTTCACTGTGACTGCGGGGAGCTTGTCCTGGATCCTGAAGCATTCCACGAAGAAGCCGGGGATGGAATGGTACAGGCGCTGCTGGAGGGCAGCACTGCTGAAGTAGTGGCTCTCATGTGGGTAGATCTGCAAGGGGGTCATAAGGACTTAGCCACGTGGCCGCTGCTCCCTGTGTGGATGGGTGCCCGTGAGACGCGGAGCCCCCCCCCTCCCCGACCTGTGTGGCCACACTCTTAGCTCCGATGGCATTGGGCACCCTTAGAGCATCAGGGAAGAAATCAAACAACACTTTGTTTAGTAGATTGTGAATATGGCTCTGCTTGTTTGAATTCACAACACCAATCCAGCCTTGGGGACCACAGAGGCAGCAGCCAGGCCTGCATGGGTCACGACTCCCAGGGAACTGTGAGGAACCACATCTCTGCAACCCCCATGAGTGCAGAAAGCTCCTGGCTCACAGTGTGCCAAGTGCAGAGGCTTTCCCAGACCTCAGTATCCAGAGGTGTCAAATGGATATGATCATCATTGTCAAATCTAACTCATTAAGCTTAGGATTTAAACGACATAGTATAATTCCTCTGAAAGGCCCAGAACAAGGCCTGGGACACAAAACACTGTGTTCAGTCATGTCCAACGCTTTGTGACACCATGGACCATAGCCCATCAGGCTCCTCCATCCATGGGATTTCCCAGACAAGAATACTGGAGTGGGTTTCCATTTGCTTCCCCAGAGGACCTTCCTGACCCAGGGATGTGACCGGGGTCTCCGACATGGCAGGCAGATTCTTTACCACTGCACCATCAAGGAAGCCCTGGGACACCAGGGGAGTGAAAAGATGGCAGCTGATCATCCTGTCCCCAAGTATGATGACTCTGGGTACCCCAGGCACCACTTTACTTCCACACGAAGGGCCTGGCCCCAGAAGAGATTCAAAGCCAAGTCTCACTGGCCCCAAAGCCTGCAGTCTTGCCAGGATACCAAGCTGCCTTTTGCATATGAACCCTGTCCTTCTCTTGTGTCTTTGGAGGGTGACACCCACCTTTGTCTCAGTATTTAGGAAGGTGGTCCCTGAGCGAGTACCTGTACCTTAAACCTCAAACAGCTCAGAGGGGTACAGAGTGGAAAGCATGTCTCCCCCTTGCCAGGTCCTGAGCCCTGGAGACCACAACTGGCCTTGTCACTATTACAGGCTTGAGCATCTCAGCCGCTCTGTGCCTGTAGCAGTATCCAGGGAGCCTGGCTGGGCCCCACCTGTATCTGGGATCTGGTCCACACGGCACTCAGATCTGCCACTGGACCTATTGGGGCTGTGATGTGTCATACGATGCACTTGGCCTTGTACTGTGACCTGAACACTCTCAATGGAGCTCAGATGACATGTGAACTAGGCAGGACTCTGTCCTGAAGGGAAGTGCTCCCTTGGGAGGCAGAGCAGGGTGGGGGCAGTGGTGTTCTGAAGGGGCTTGAATGTAGCCCCAGAGCAGAATCAAGCTGCCATTTGTTGTTTTTGTTCAGTTGCTCAGTCGTATCTGGCTCTGCGACCCCATGGACTGCAGGATGCTGGGTTTCCCTGCCCTTCACTATCTTCAGAGTTTGCTCAAACTATCACCCACTGAATCAGTGATACCATCCAATTGTCTCATCCTCTGTCACCCCCTTAAGCCCTGCTCATCCCAGCCGATGTGGCCCTGACCGCCTCTGAGGACCGGGTCCAGCAGCATGTCCCTGAAGAGTGGGAGGACCAGGCACTGTGGCTTTCCTCCGTGGGGAGGGGTGTCTCCAGGCACCAGCACTGTACCTGTAAGCTGTAATTAGCCTTTCCCTTAATGAGCTGTGTGATGAGTTCTGCCGTGTGCTGGAAATGGATTTTTTTCTGTTAAAAAGAAAGAGGACAGTGTCTGTCAGAGCCTATGACAGCATGGAGGGCAAGCTTTCCCCGTGACCCCCATGGTCAGGTGCTCACCGACCATGGTCACGTGGATGACCAGGAACTGTTGCCCTTCCAGCGCAGACACCCAGTGTGCCACCTTGGCCATCTGCACATGGGGACACCAGAAGCCTCAAGCCCGGAGCAGTGACCACAGAGCCAGGTCTGTGCAGGCGTGGAGGAGGGAGGAGTGGACTCTCGGGACCCTCAGCCTCAAACACCCCCAGGCTGACAGAGACACCACATGGGGCCCCCGCCAGCTAACCCTGGGATGCAAGAAGAAGGGTGGCGCTGGGGATGGCATGGAGGGAGCCCCCTTCCCTCTGCTTCCATGATTCCCACGCTGTAAGCAGAATCGCTAGTCAGAGTTCAGCTCCTGGTCTCATGTCGGGGAGGGTGGTTCAGGGACAGGGGTGGGTCGACCCCTTTCAGAATAAGCAGCTTGGAAATCCCACCCCCACCCCCGACTCCCGACCCAAGCTCTGTCTGCCAGGTGTCACTGGTGGCCACACCTCCCTGAGGGGTATCAGACTGAGCGACAGGTGAAGGGGCCCTTGGTGGGGTGGGGGGAAGGCATGTGTCCGCCTAGTCAGGACCCTCACCATAGAGCTTGAAATCTCTGATGGAGGAGAGTGCAGAGCTGCAGCTGAAGACTGGAGCCTGGCTATTGCCCTTGGCTGGGAGGATGTAGGTGCTCAGGTACCCGCCATAGTCCTGGGAGAGGGTGGAGACAGACAGAGGGGCTCGGGCAAGGGTCAGCGACTGAGCCTGGAAGACAGCAAGGATTCAGCAGCACTGCCATATGGATCTTTCTTTAAAAAGATTAACATTAAACATCTTCAAGGGACATAAAAAGATGGAAAGCAAACACCTCTCCAACTAAACGTGTTGTGAGGCAAGTACCCATCTGGGGCCTCGTGTTCACGTGACATGAAGGCGGAATATGATGGTCACCATGGAGTGTGACTGTGGACTAGAGAACCCTGTGTGAGTGTGGGCGACTGTCAAGTCTTTTCAGTCCAGCATCTCCAATGCAGCATTGCTTGCTGCCTTCCCTGTCTACAGACAGAGTCATCTCATTTTCTCTGATTTTTTCTTTTTTGGTTCTACCAGGTCTTAACTGTGACATGCAGGATCTAGTGCCCTGACAAAGGATCAAACCCAGGCCCCCTGCATTGGGAGTGCAGAGTCTTAGCCACTGGGCCACCAGGGAAATCCCTGTTTCCTGCAATTTTGAGGGAGGACCCATGAGGAATCAACATCAAGGGACTTGGGCACTGGTTGCCACGATGGTCTGTTCAGGGGCCTACATGGGACAGATGTCCACATATGTCCTGTATGTGGTCAGTCCTTCATTTCCTGTGTTGCCCTCCCTCTGGGGTTGAGATGAAATACCACAATGTGAGCCTCCTGGAGAGAGTAAGCATGACACTGGACCTGCTGTGGGTGCTGTTTGGCCCAGATATCTTTCTGTTTCTCAAAAGACCCAGAGGGAAGGGGGAACAGATGGGATGTTTTGATGAGCAAAGGTGGGCAGATGTTAAAGGTGTGGATGTGTGTGCAGGGGTTGTGTGTTCTGGGGCGGGAGGGTGGTGTGGTATCTGTGCCAAACTCACTGTAGAATTAATGGTTTTTGATCAGTAAGTTTAAGTGTGTTATAACAATGCTCCTTCAGTAAAACAGGACTATCTTTCTGTTAATGACATAAGAGTCTTTCTGGTTTCTTGAAAATAATATTCATGGTCAATGACATCACCAAATCTTACAGGTTATTCTGAAGATTTTTTTTTTAATTTTGACTGATAACATCAGATGCTGGTGAGCACGTGTAGCGCTGGAACTCTGGAGGGAACCTACTTGCTGCTGGTGGGAATGCCAAGTGTTAAAAACACTGTGGAAGACAGCTTGGTGGTTTCTTTCAAAACAGCATTCCCTTATCATATGGTCATACATTCTTTGGTATTTAACAAGCTGAACACTTAGATGTCCACAAAAACCTGCACATGGATGATTACAGCCATCTTATTCATCACTGTCACAGCAACTTGGAATCCATCAAGATGCCCTTCAGTAGGTGAGTGGATAAAGCATGGTGCATTCAGACAGTGATTCTTTGGTACTAGAAAGAAATGAGTTATGAAGCTACAAAGAGACATGGAGGAACATTGAATGTGTATTACCAAGTGAGAGAAGCCAATCTGACAATGGCCCACACTGTATGGTTCCAGTGCTATGACGTGCTAGAGAAAGCGAGCTGCTGTCTAGTCAACTCAGTTGTGTCTGACTGTTTGTGACCCCCATGGGCTGCAGCACACCAGGCTTCCCTCTCCTTCCCAGAGCTTGCTCAAACTCATGTCCATTGAGTCTGTGATGCCATCCAAACATCTCATCCTCTGTCATCTCCTTCTTCTGCCTCAATCTTTCCCAATATCAGGGTCTTTTCCAATGAGTCAGCTCTTCCCATCAGGTGGCCAAAGTACTGGAGTTTCAGCTTCAACATTAGTCCTTCCAATGAATACTCAGGACTGATTTTCTTTAGGATGGACTGGTTGGATCTCCTTGCAGTCCAAGGGACTCTCAAGAGTCTTCTCCAACACCACAGTTCAAAAGCATCAGTTCTTCAGCACTCAATCTTCTTTATGGTCCAACTCTCACATCCATTCAATAACAACTAGAAAAGCCGTAGCTTTGACTATACAGACCTTTGTTGGCAAAATGATGTCTCTGATTTTTAATACACTGCAGAAGGAAATGGCAACCCACTCCAGTATTCTTGCCTGGGAAATCCCATGGACAGAGAAGCCTGGTGGGCTGCAGTCCATGGGGCCGCAAAGCACTGGACACGACTGTGTTACTGAGTGAAATACAGAGTACAGCTTTATCACAGTTTCTCTTCCAAGGAGCAGGTGTTGGGGAAGGGAGAGACATGAGCAGATGGAGCACAGAGACACTTAGGGTAGTGAGGCTGCCATGTGCGGCCCTATAGTCATGGGCACATGTCATCGTATGTGTGTCTGAACCTATAGAAGGTGCAACCAAGGGAGTGAACCTTGATGTGAACTACAGGTTCTGGGTGATAATGGTCCATCAGTGCAGTTTCACCAAGTGTAAAATGAAAGGTACCAAATGGTGGTGGTGATGATGGTGATGGTGATGGTGGAGGAGGCTGTACAGCTTGGGAGGAAACCTCTCAAATTTGCTGTGGACCTAAAACTGTTTTACACAAAGTCTTTTGAAAAAAAATGTGGAACACATTTTTCCTAGAGAACCTCAGGCCTTCTAGGATCTCAGAAAGAGTGTTCTAGTCCCCAGCACCATGCTGTCCTTGGGGCTACTTCTTGGGTCATCACCTCTGAGCCCAGTGCTGCCCGGGAACCACACACAACTGAGACTCAACACCAACCTGTGGAGGGTCCCAGAATGCTTACTGTGTGTCCCACCCCCACCTCCACCAGGAGGTGGACTTTAGTTGCTCCAAGACATGTGATATCTTAGTCACCCTGAGCTCGTCTGCAGGGCCTGTTCTCTAGGAGGGAAGGCGGTTCTATGTCTGTCCGTCTGTGCTCCTGCCATGAGACCAAGAGCCCATAGTCCAGGCAGCCTAACAAGGGCAGGAAAGGGGCCATGGCGATAGGAGGTGGTCCTCCATGGACCCAAGGCCCAGTCACAGGCCCCACACTGAACTCCAGCCCATGGACTTGGGCCACCCGTAGAAACTTCTTACTGCCTTTCCTTCCAGATAGTGTGAGAAGCTCACTAGGTTGTTCAGATGAAGGCCCCCTCCTGGGCTGAACATCCAAACTCTTTTTAAAGAAGAACCACTCACACGTGGCAGGACCAGAGACGCTCCTTGCACATCAGGGTTCAGCTGGGTGATGGGGGGGACGGAGGCCCGAGCAGGGGGTGCGAACATGAGCCGGCAGCTTACCTTCCCAAACATGGCCACGCACGTCTTGTCAATGTACAACTCCTTCAGCATCGCCCTACAAGGCCAGGCAGAGAGGGAGGAGTCAGTGCAACCTCAGCTGGGCCGTGTAACCTGGGAGCTGGAGCTGGGCTTTCCTGCCCATTTCAAAGATGAAAGCCCCCACTTAGAGGAAATACTGAGACTCTACTCTGTTCGCTGCGTTTACACAGTGCATCAGATGCCCATGTGAAGAACTCGAAGCTCCCTTGTGTCATCATGGGGTGGCCAGGTGTGCAGAGCTCGCAGGTTGAGAACAAGGAAATCACAGCAGCACAGGCCATGCTGGAGACTCGTGGGCCCGGCTGGGTCCCGTCTCTACTACGGTCACCCCTTGCTTGGACCACATGAGCCTCAGACTCAGGGACGGAGCTCTGAGTTCCACAGGGGAAAGGCGCTCTGGGGTGGCTCGGCTTTGAGTCAGGGCACTGGGGCCTCCACCTGAGTGCCCTCTGTCCCCAGTTCCTGGGAGGGTCCCTATCATGGGCCTGTCGGGGGCAGCATAGCTTTGCCTTGAGCCTCCCGGCAGGGCTCTGCCTTGGACCTGCCCAGCTCGGCTCCCGGGGGTTGCTGCCTGGGTCTTGCCTCGTCCCTACCCATATCTCACTGTTGTCCCCCAGGGCCCCTCATTCCCCACGAAGTGGCTGGAATCGTTCTGGTTTCTGGACCCTCATTCAGCAGCAGGAGTCCTGCCAGGGGTCTATCTGTTGCTTCTGTCCATTTGCCGCCACTGCGAATCCTCTCTCCCCTGGTTCCCATCACGCCTTTCCGGGTATCACCAGGTGGTTATTTTCTTGTGTCTGCAGGTTGGAGCTGCTCTGTCACTTCTGACTGCCCTTCTCAATCTGGGGGACTGTAAAACTCCTAAGCCTGAGCCCCAAGAGTGCATGGTCCTTCTCCAGTCAGCTCTCCAAGGATCCAAAGCCCCGGACCCGGCCAGCCCTTCATGGTTAGAGCAGCATTTCTACAGTGATGTTGGAAGTCCATGGACCCCCTGGTTCCTAGGGGTGGGCGGGAGAGTCCAAAGTGGAGCAGCAGCTGCTCTGACTTCTTGCCATGATACAAATTCAGGTGACTTCTGTGCCCTTGGTACAGTCAGCCCTATGCATTCATGGGTTTCACATGCACAGATTCAACCGAATATTTATTGAAAATAAATCAGTTCTTCGGCGATCAGCTTTCTTCACAGCATCCATGTATGGATGCTCTCACATCCATACATGACCACGGGAAAAACCATAGCCTTGCCTAGACGGACCTTGGTTGGCAAAGTAATGTCTCTGCTTTTTAATATGCTATCTAGGCTGGTCATAACTTTCCTTCCAAGGAGTAAGCGTCTTTTAATTTCATGGCTGCAATCAGCATCTGCAGTGATTTTGGAGCCCAAAAAAATAAAGTCTGACACTCTTTCCCCATCTATTTCCCATGAAGTGATGGGACCAGATGTCATGATCTTCGTTTTCTGAATGTTGAGCTTCAAGCCAACCTTTTCACTCTCCTCTTTCACTTTCATCAAGAGGCCTTTGTGTTCCTCTTCACTTTCTGCCATAAGGGTGGTGTCACCTGCATATCTGAGGTTATTGATATTTCTCCCGGCAATCTTTATTCCAGCTTGTGATTCTTCCAGCCCAGCGTTCCTCATGATGTACTCTGCATATAAGTTAAATAAGCAGGGTAACAATATACAACCTTGACGTACTCCTTTTCCTATTTGGAACCAGTCTGCTGTTCCATGTCCAGTTCTGACTGTTGCTTCCTGACCTGCATACAGGTTTCTCAAGAGGCAGGTCAGGTGGTCTGGGATTCCCATCTCTTTCAGAATGTTCCACAGTTTATTGTGATCCACACAGTCAAAGGCTTTGGCATAGTCAATAAATCAGAAATAGATGTTTTTCTGGAACTCTCTTGCTTTTTCCATGATCCAGTGGATGTTGGCAATTTGATCTCTGGCTCCTCTGTCTTTTCTAAAATCTGCTTGAACATCTGGAAGTTCACGATTCACATATTGCTGAGGCCTAGCTTGGAGAATTTTGAGCATGACTTTACTAGTGTGTGAGATGATTGCAATTGTGCGGTAGTTTGAGCATTCTTTGGCATTCCCTTTCTTTGGGATTGGAATGAAGACTGACCTTTTCCAGTCTTGTGGCCATTGCTGAGATTTCCAAATTTGCTGGCATATTGAGTGCAGCACTTTCACAGCATCATCTTTCAGGATTCGAAATAGCTCAATTGGAATTCCATCACCTCCACTAGCTTTGTTCGTCGTGATGCTCTCTAAGGCCCACTTGACTTCACATTCCAAGATGTCTGGTTCCAGGTGAGTGATCACACCATCGTGAATAACTTCGTCGTGAAGATCTTTTTTGTACAGTTCTTCTGTGTATTCTTGCCACCTCGTCTTTATATCTTCTGCTTCTGTTAGGTCCATACCATTTCTGTCCTTTATCGAGCCCATCTTTGCATGCAATTTTCTTGAAAAGATCTCTTATTTTTCCTATTCTGTTGTTTTCCTCTATTTCTCTGCATGATCAATGAGGAAGGCTTTCTTATCTCTCCTTGCTATTCTTTGGAACTCTGCATTCAGATGCTTATATCTTTCCTTTTCTCCTTTGCTTTTCGCTTCTCTTCTTTTCACAGCTATTTGTAAGGCCTCTTCAGACAGCCATTTTGCTTTCTTGCATTTCTTTTCCATGGGGATGGTCTTGGTCCCTGTCTCCTGTACAATGTAACGAACCTCCATCCAGAGTTCATCAGGCACTCTATCTATCAGATCTAGAGAAAGGCTCAAAAATAGGAGATAAAAGGATGTTAAGAATAAACCCAGAAGCAACAAAATCAGCACAATAAAAGCTCCAGAAAGAAACAACAGAGAAAGGAGAAATCAGTGAAAATTTTCCAAGAATGAAGAATAATTAGTCACCGGGCTGAAAAGTCCCACACCAAGAGCTGATGTCTCAGCATGCCAAGAGAGAAGAGGTCCTTCTCCTGGAAGGGAGTAATAGGGGTCTCTGAGGATCAGCAAACAGGAAGATCAGCAAACATTTCTCCCTAGCAGCACCTAATGGTGGATGATCCCAGGGCCTTCTTAGTAGAGATTATGTAGATTTGACATCTAGATAAACAATGAACTCAAATATGGGAATGGAATAAAGACATTTTGTGATGTTTTCTAGATTCACAAAGGGCAAATTAAATAAAAATGGGGATATATATCTGTCATTCTTTGGCACGAAATCCAGGGTGGGGGCTTTGCACCCACATAGGGAAGTTGTGACAGGGCAACAAGGGTGACCCTACAGACACCTGGTCCAGGTGGAGCAGGAGAAAGGGGACTGCAGCTTGAGGGAAGAACGCTGGAATCGACAGGTTATTAGCAGGTGTGATGAATTGATGCTTTCAGCTGTTGTGCTGGAGAAGACCCTAGAGGTTGCCTTGGACTTCAAGGAGATCCAACCAGTCCATACTAAAGGAAATCAACCCTGAATATTCACTGGAAGGACGGATGCTGAAGCTCCAACACTTTGGTCACCTGATGCAAAGGCCTGACTCATTGGAAAAGACCCTGATGTTGGGAAAGATTGAAGGCAGGAGGAGAAGGGGATGACAGAGAATGAGATGGTTGGATGGCATCACTTACTCGATGGACATGAGTTTGAGCCATCTCCAGGAGATGGTGAAAGTATCCAAGTGAAAGACAAAGCTATACTCCAGGAAAATTAAATGATGTAGCAGAAAGTAGGGCACGAGACCCCACAGGGGTCTGCAGTCAGCACCATTTACACAGTGATCCTGCACCTCTGATGGCTGATCTAACCAGGCAGCTGATGTAACACTATTGGGAGAACGATGGTCCTCACCTGTGACAACCGGAAGTCAAGTGATAAGAAATCGTGACGTGATGACAGCCGTGTTCAGAAAGGTGGAAGCAAATGCCTGATGAAGGCGGTGAGTGGGTAGAGGGTGGCTGCCTCTGCAAAGCAGGGCTGGTGGGAGGGTCGGGTGAAGGGCAAGGGAACTGGTATGGTTGATTTATGCATTTTTATGGGTTGAATTCTGCAAAATATGTTGGATTTCTAACCTCCTAAGCCTCAGTGTGGGACCACACCTGTCAATAGGGCACACTACATATGTAATGAGTAAGTTATAATGAGGTCACACTAGAGTGACTGGTGTCCTTGTAAGAGGAGAGAGACACGGAGACCTGGGGAGGACACAGCCCGTGAAGACACAGGATCGCGGGGATGTACCTACAAACTGAAGATTGCCAGCATCCAGGGGAACAGGAAGAGCAGGCAGGACCCTCCCCACCAGGTGTTAGAGGGAATGCAGCCCTGCCCACACCTGATCCTGGTTTCTAGCCCTAGGAGACACAACAATTAACACCTCTGCTTGTTTAAAACATGGTGCAGGTGCCATAGGACAGCGTGGCAGACTTCAGGTCTCACACACACACACACACAGCCTAAGTCGACCTTCAAAGCACAGTGGCCACACCCACACAATGGAACCACTGAAGACATCTCTCCAAGTTTCTGAATTCTCTCCTCATGACTCAAATCCCTGATATGCTGACGGGGCTTGAGGAACATCTGGTGAAAGGGCCCACCTGGTCCTAGCAGGGTTCTGCTGCACAGCTGGATGTCCAGATCACAGGTGCTGGGACCATGTCTGCAGAGACCATGGTGTCCACCCCAAGGGGCCTTGGTGCTGGAGTCTTGGCTCCATTTCAGTTCATAAACTATCTCGGATTTTTGTTTGCAGCCCTGTGTGCACATCCACAGGCAGCCTCTGATCTCTGGAAACCCTGCAGCGACTTTACCTAGAGGGTTACTTCCTGAGCTGAAACCATGTGTCATGGTCATGATCCTTACCTGTAAAGTGCTTGGGAGTCTTCTGATGAAAACAGTGTTTTCCAGTCTCAAATATTTTTATGATTTTTGTTGCTACGTGTACTCAGTTGCTCAGTTGTGTCCAACTCTTTGTGACCCCATGGACTGTAGCCTGCCAGGCTCCTCTGACCATGGGATTCTCCAGGCAAGAATACTGGAGTGGGCTGTCATTTCCTTCTCCAGCAGATGTTCCCCACCCAGGAATCGAACCTGTGTCTCTTGCTTCTTCTGCATTGGCAGGTGGAGACTTTATCACTGCACCACGACTACATCCACTAATTACCAGGCAGTTCCATGTGTTGGCCATTTCGGGGGGGAGCAGTGGAGCTTCCAGATGGAGGAGCGTGGTTTGGGCTGCAGGAGCATGTTTCATCTCCGGGATGCTCTCAGGTGCAGCACAGGGCAGGGAGTCCTTCTCAAAGGAGCAGGTGCAGCACTCAGCTCCACCCCAAGGTCTGCAGAGGCCCCGTGTGAGGAGGGAGAGACTCCGGCCTCCAGAGGCACGTCTCAGGGTGGTGGGCTGACACCCTGGAGTGGCAGTCCTCACGCCTTCCAGACTTCCCTGTGTCCACACCATCTCAGGCTGTCCCCACCAGTGGCTGGGGTGAGGCCCCCACTGGATCCTATCAGCCAGGAAGAGACGCTTGGAGCCCAGATGCCCCTGGAAGCCAAGTCCTCCCTCCGTTTGTCCTTCCCCATGTCAGACCCCCATGGCTGGAGGGCTGCCCCACTGTGCTCCAGCCAACATCCTGCACAAACATGCCTTCTGCACGTCTGAGCATGCCCAGGCACTGCTTCCTGGGGACCCATGCTGACGCAGGTGTCATGGGCCACAGAGCTGCTCCCAGCACTTTTGGAGCTGGGGAATCTCACAGCTAGAGACTTGACAAGGCAAGAACAAGGGATTGGTGGGAGAGATTTGTCGCTGTTTGTCCTGCCCTGCGTGTGTGTGGGGGTGTCAGTAGAACATCGTGAGGGATGCAGGATGCATGGCCCAGCCCACATTCCTGATGTGTCCATGTCTGCCTCCCTGTCCCTCACCATCTCCCAGAGTTTGCTCAAGTTCATGTCCATTGAATCGGTGATACTATCTAATCATCTCATCCTTTGTCACCACCTTCTCCTTTTGCCCTCAATATTTCCCAGCATCAGGGTCTTTTCCAATGAGTCGGCTTTTTGCATCACGTAGCCAGAGTATTGTAGCTTCAGCTTCAGAATCAGTCCTTCCAATGAATATTCAGGACTGACCTCCTTTAGGATGGACTGGTTGGATCTCCTTGCAGTCCAAGGGACTCTCAAGAGACTTCTCCAACACCATAGTTCCAAAGCATCAATTTTTCAGCCCTCAGTCTTCTTTATAGTCTAAGTCTCACATCTGTACACGACTACTGGAAAGACCATTTGACTTTTCTCAGCAAAATGATGTCTTTGCTTTTTCATATGCCGTCTGGGTTTGTCATAGCTTTCGATTATTCCTCTCTCCTTAAAGCTCCCTGTTTGAATGTTTCCTGCCATGACTCTCACCTGTAAAACTCGCTACACTGCTACCAGGATCTTGGTTCTGAAGATAAAGGTGACTTTGCCATCTCCTGGGTGAAAACCCTCTGTGGGGATGCTGCTGCTTGGAGAGCAGGCGGCAGCTCGGAAGACAGAAGGTGCCCAGTCCAGCCCGCCCACCTCTCCCTGCATCCCTGGCCTACACGCCCCGTGGTGCTTATGGTGGGGTAGGGGCCTGAACTGGCCACACCCCTGCATCACCTTGACCCTCGCTCACAGTATTTTCTGTGTGGAACATGTACCTCTCATTTCCTGCAGACACGTCCTTATTCATCCTTTGTGGTGAGGTCCTGGCCAGAGGCCATCTCCTTGCAGGAGCCCCTCCAGGCAAGGCTTTGCTCCCCCCTAGTGCCCGGAGCACCTGTTCACATGCCCAGCTCCTCCTCCAGGGAAGGCAAGACCGCTGGGAACCAGGACAGATGAGGGGGTGGAGGAGGTTGGGAGAGCCCCCAGGGGTGGGGGACCCTTGGGAGTGAGTGTGGGGAGCTGGCCTCATGGTTCCTTAAACTGAAAAACTGGGCTATCTCTTTCTAATGAGAATACAGACCCAGATCCTAAGAGAGCTGAGAAAGTCTCCCACAGCTCCAGGCACGTGGGGAGCAGCTTCCCGAGGTCCACCTGGTTTGTGTGGCTTGAACTCCTGACCCCCGAAGCCTCGGTGGCTTAAGAGTTGGCCATTTTTCCTATTTTACTACTATTTTCCTGGAACCGGTTCTGCTCTGTTTTTGAACGGATGGCCGATCAATCCCTTATTTCTGGAAACACTGTGGGTGTGAAACAGCCATCCTTCCTCTGTCTCTGCTTGGGGGGGGGCAGGCTAGCCATGCCAGCCAGCGGGGTTCCTTAAGGATATTGCGTCCTCTGCTAGGGCCTCTGGGATTTGGAGGGGGTGTCAGACCAGGGAAGGTGAAAACAGGAGGCAGTGGCAGGTGGGGAAGGACAGGAAGAAGGGGACTCAGAGGAGGGAGGCTCTGCTATCACCCTGTCACCCTCCCTCCCCCCGAACCCAGCCTGGGCCCTCACACTTCTCCCCAGGAGGCACTGAAGCACTGGTGCTGACCGGGCACCACCTGCTCCTCCTCTCCCCTGTTGGCCAAGCTGTCACTTGCCCTTCCTTCCTCTGCCCAGCTCTTTGGGTCTCGGGAGTCGGGGGGGGGGGGGCTGCTGCCCCACTGCTCTCATGGGTGATGGTTCTGGACTCCTGGGGAGGCTCCTCCCTTCCCTTCTGAAAGCTTCTGTAAGTGGATCAATGTACTGAAGGCAGGTCCTCGGGCAGCCATCCTGTGAGCATGAGGAGCAGAGGCTCAGCAGTGCTCAGTGCTTGGCAGAGATGAGAGCTGGAGGGAGCCAGGCCTCAGGCAGACGTCTCTTCACAACTGGGTCTCCAACCAACGGGCCTGATGCCTGAAAACCGTCTGGACTCCAGAGTCAATACACTGCTGTGTCCGTAGAGCATGTTTGACATTATGTGTGTTTGTGTGTGCTGTTGACTTTCAGGCAAAAGCGTGATGAAGTATGGGCTTTCCCAGACTCTCGGGTCCTCAGCTGTCTCTCCTGCCCCTATTTTCTGCCTGTAGCACATGTAGGTCCAGCTGCGTGGCCTGTCTCTCTCTATTCACCAGCTCACAACTCCCTTGAAGAGAGGGTGCCATTCACTCACTCACTCACTCATGGTTTCATCCACTTAATACTTACTGACTACACATCACATATATGTATACATCACATGTATGCACACATCACGTGCCATCAATATTTCTGAAAACAAGAGAGAAAATGTTTTTAAAAGTTAGAAAAGTGAAATCTTTTAAACTTCCAGAGCACAGTCGTGATGACACATGGGCTGAGGTGTCACGCTGTCTTACGGCTCTTCAGTCAGCAAACATTGATCCACCTGGGCACTATATCACACCCTCCCAATGCCCAGGGTCCAGCACCATGCACCCTGATCACAAGGAAGGTGACAGCCGTGCCCACGCCCTTCCTGTCCCTGCAGCACCTGAGTCCATGAGCCTCACGCCTCTCCCAGGTGAAGTCTGCCGCTTGTTCAGTAAACTAGGAAGACCTCCTCAGCCGATGCACCTGCAGGCCAGTGAGAGGCACAGGTCCCTGACTGCTCTCATTCTGGGATGATGATAACATCCAATCAACACCTTTGAGCCTCGGCCCCTTCCGGGCCCAGAGGCTCTACCTGTCCTGCTGCCTCCATGAACAGGATGTGGCAGAGCTACAAAACATGCGGAGGGGCTTCTGACCTGCCTGCTGCACTCAGTGAGGTCCTTTCTCAGGAAGAAGGTGACCGGCTATGTGGGTCACTTTCTCCCCCCCCCCTCACCCCCTCCTGGCCCTCCCCTATGACCAGCGGCCAAGGTCCATGACCACAGCACTGGGAAACCACAAAGACCCACAGCACAGTCTAGGCACCTTGTTGCAATTGACAAAGCAGACAGGCCACCAGCCGTGTGATGACTAGGACCCTGGCATTTGGGAGCATATTGCTAGCAGGAATTCACTGTGGAATCAGCAGCCTTCTGGGGGTACCAGCAGAGCGCAGGCAGAACGTGTGCACTGACAGGAAACAGGATCACGATGCAGCTGGCTAGAGATGCGACCTCCCCACCCCATTCCAATGCACCACTGGGGTTCCTCACCGCACGGCCTCTATCTGGTCCTCCTCCAGGGAGCCCAGCCTCAGTCTCACCTTGTGCAGCAGCTTGGTGCCCTGGAAGCTGTTGCCGCAGCTGTCTCACTTGATCACCACAGCCCCATGGCTGCTCACCATTACTGTCTCCCAGGTCACCTCAAACTGCTTGGCCACGCTCTGGCTCCCGAGGGTGTCATTCCTGGAAAAGACAGGCCAGGCCTTACCACACGGCCAGGGGGCAAGGGGTGGGAGTGTGGCGACTGGTCCAGCAGACACGGGAGCCTGGGGATGCTCTCCTGGGGTGGGGCCTGCCCCCATGCCTGGCTCCACATGTCCACACTCCCCAGTCGACCCCCAGCATGAAGGCGCTGAAGGGCCTGTTCTTGGGGAGAGACACTGAACATCCGCCCCCTTCCCCTCTTGCTTGGCTTCCCACTACAGCCCACCTCTCCAGTCCTTCCTGGGTGGGTTCCCAGGCTGCCCCCTTGGTCCCCATCACGTGGGTGACCTCGCTGTGGTGCTTCTTCCAGTGGCCCCTGGTTTGAGGGAATTAGGGGACTTCCTGGGTGGCTCTGACAGTAAAGAATCTGCCTGCAATGCAGGAGACTTCGATTCGATCCCTGGGTTGAGAAGATCCCCTGGAGAAGGAAATGGCAACCCACTCCAGTATTCTTGCCTGGGAAATCCCAGGGATGGAGGAGCCTGGAGTGCTGCAGTCCATGGGTTCGCAAAGAGTCGGATATGACTGAGCGACAAACACTTCCACTTCCTCCTTTCTGGTTGTGGCTCACCTGGGTGGCCCTTCTGTTTGCATCTCTGTGAAAGCGAGGCAGCCTAGCCGCCCACTGCCTCCCAAGGGAGTGTGACCTGAGTTCTTGGCTGGGTGGGGGCGGGTTCTGTTGCTCTCGTGTCATCCCTGTTTCCTGTCTGGGGACACCATTGTACGAGTTCAACTCAGTGATGGCAGTGTTCTCACTGAGGACTTGGCCAGTGCTGCTGACGGCCTTGCACACAGGGATGCGCTGGGGAGGATTCGCTAGCACTCCAGGCTGTGGGGAGTCTGCTAAGTCATGTTCCTTTTGGGAGGGACAGGACAAGTGAGAGAGACAGCCAGTGCCAGGCCCAATGCCCTCAAGTGCAACAGACATAAGGTCCTTTCTGAGGCTAGAAGGTTGTGAGTTGGTCCTACCCCAAAGAGCAGACAGCTACCAGGCCACTGCCATCCTGGCCTTCTTCCAGAACAGGAGTGCACGTGAGGGGTGTGTGTGTGTTTGTGTGTGTGTGTAAGTGGTATGTCTGTGTGTGCATGTGATCTGTATGTATGTGCTATGTGTCCTGATGTGTGTATGTGAACATGTGGGTGTGTATGTGCTACTGTGTGTTATGTCTATTTGTGCCGTGTGTTTGTGTGTCTGTGTATTTGTGTATGTCCATATATATGTGTCGGAGAATGCAATGGCAAGCCACTCCAGTACTCTTGCCTGGAAAATCCCATGGATGGAGGAGCCTGGTAGGTTGTAGTCTGTGGGGCCGCTAAGGGTCAGACACAACTGAGCGACTTCACTTTCACTTTTCACTTTCACGCATTGGAGAAGGAAATGGCAACCCACTCCAGTGTTCTTGCCTGGGGAATCGCAGGGACGGCGGAGCCTGGTTGGCTGCCGTCTATGGGGTTGCACAGAGTCAGACACGACTGAAGCGACTTAGCAGCAGCAGCAGCAGCATATATATGTGTGTGTGTCTGTGTATATGTTTATGTGTGTGTCTGTGTATATGTGTGTGTGTGTCTGTATTTATGTATATGTGTGTCTGGTTGCTGGTGAAGTGTCCAGTGAGGAGAGTGTGTTAGTGACAAGCTGGGCAGTACCATGTGTCTAGCTGGGCGTTTTCAGGGTGCAGTCTTGTCACTGAGGGCCTGGCTGGGTGCCAGGGGTGATTCACAGAGCTGGTCAGGCTCTGGGAGCCTTACTGGGTGGTGACTTCACTGGGGACCCTGGGGCAGCCCCAGTGCAGGCCCTCCCCTGGCCCTTTCTTCCCAGAGTCTCCCTCGCCCCATGGCGATTTGCACACCGGGGCAGGAGCCTGAGTCAGGATGCAACACCATCAGAGGTGCTTGCAGGTTCTGAAAAGGGATTCTCAAAATCTGAACCAGAGGCTTGCCAATTAGCAGGAGGCAGATCTGAAATCGTCCTGTGGGTGAACACTTGGTGTTCAAGGCTGCCTAGTGGTGCATGAGGGGCTATTGGCCCCTGCGAGCCCCCTGCCAGGCCAACTTCTTTTTCTGGGGTCCCTGGGCCCTGCCCAGTGAAGTCAAACTCCCAGTCAGCTTTCCCACTGTCCTTGGGCCAATGAGTGGCCATGGTAGCTGGACCCATCGGTTGTGACTCAGCATGTGCATTCAGTGTTGTGAGTCCGCTGAGGTTGACCAGGCCCTGCTTTCCTTTAACATCTTGGGCTCACCAGTAGTTACAGACAGGGGGCTAAAATTGCTTTCTGATTTTAGTTTGCTATAGACTTGGGCTCCATTTCCCACCTTCTTGAGAGTTTGGTCCTTTCCCCTGGGATACTTATACAATCAGGAACAAGGGGTAGTGGATGGTGTTGGTGAAGGTTGCTGGCTTGAGGATCTGAATGGGCAGGTCTAGGCAGAAACAGAACACAGGGCTGCATGTTGGGGGCCAGGAAGTGTGGCCAGGAAGGAAGGGGCAGGATGGGCCCCCAAGGGTCTGGGAGACAGGCCCTTGGAGGGGCAAGGCCAGTCCTCCACAGAGAGGGTGACTCCAGCCCCCTCTGGACTCAAACAAAGCACCCAGTCAGTCTCCTTGAGGCTGAGTTTCTTCAACTGAGGGCTTCCCTCTAGCTCAGATGGTAAAAAAAAAAAAAAAAAACTGCTTGCAATGCAGGAGATCTGGGTTTCATCCCTTGGTGGGGAAGACTCCCTGGAGAAGAGAATGGATAGCCACTCCAGTCTTCTTGTCTGGAGAATCCCATGGACAGAGGAGCCTGGTGGGCTATAATCTGTGGGGTCGCAAAGAGTCAGACACAACAGAGCTACAAACACTTTTCTCCATCTGAGGCTTAAATGAAATCTTGTGCAGAGGAACATGTGGACAGACAGAAATGCCTGGACCACTGTGAACTAAGCGCTTGCTAACAGCAGAATTCCAGGCAGGGGGAAATAAGCCCCAGGGGGAGTGTGCTGCTCCCTGTCACGAGGCACTGCTGCAACATACAGGTAAGCGGGGACGGATACTGGGGAGTTGTGGGGATGCAGAAAGGCAGACACTCTGCAGAGAGGCAGGGGCAGGGCCCAGAGGGAGAGGCCAGAGTTGGGTGGCCCTGGGTGCCCATGGAGCCAGCGGGAGGGAGCTGGTGCGGCCACTGTCCCTGCAGCCAAGGTCCTCTGGACGTGGTCCCTAGTCATCAGGATGCTGTCGGGGAGAGAGAGGGGCATGTCCCTCACCACTGTCTCTGTTTTTCCCCCAAATGAACCTTCCTGCCCCAGTTAGAAATTGTTCATTGACGTTAACTACAGCCCAGATCACAGTTAAACTGGAATGAGTGTCTTTCCCTGCACAGTCATGATACCAAGAGATGCACCTTAGGCTGGAGGGTTGGCTCAGCAGCAGGCTCTGACCGGGGTCTCATTACTGATTCTGACTGAATGTTAATGGATTGCAAATTAGATCAATTGCCCAGGGACCCAGGGACTTTATCACTGAAATATCCATAAAACGTGGTCTGGGCTGCTTTCTGCCACTGATAAGCCCACGGGCAGGCTTTGGCCACCAGTGGCCAAATACATTTGGAAAGCGTTCCTGGAGGTGGGCAGCTTCCCTGAGGACAGCCTTACCTTCCAGTAGTATTCAATGACAAACAAAAACAGGCAGGCAGGGTTACATTGCTCAAGTTTGCTTGCACCCCCAAGTGGTGATGTGTGGACACAGGCCTGCACATACTGTACCCTCTCTCCTCTTATCTTCATCCCTAAACATCTGCAAGTAGAAACCTCACCCTGGAAGAAACCTCGTGTGGCCAGTGGAGGGGGCGGGGAGTCAGCTCTTCGTTTCTCAAGCCCCTTCTCTGTATTTTTGGAGGAGGGGATGGCATGCACCACTCAGGGCACTGGGGTGTGGGAAACGTTCCTGCGAGATCCCACAAGTCCGCATGAGTGGAGGAGGAGAAGGAGGGCCTGGGCTAGGAGTTGAGGAGGGATCTTGACAAGGAGTGAGATCTGGCCTTCAGGTTACAGACTTAGAGAAAACTTGCTGAGAGGAGGGATGGGCCAGAGCAGGAGGCTGGCCGGCCTCAGAGGGCATGACCTGTGAACTCCTGTGGGCCTCTGAAAGGGCCCCAGTTGGACTGGAAGCTCTGCCATCATAATAAGCATTCTGTTCTCATTCTGCTTGGGCCCTACGCATGACAAGACGGGGCCTGCCTGAGGTCTGCATGGAGAGATAAAGGCAGCGGTGTGGGGCAGAACTGTGGAGGTCACCTGCCTGCTTATTCATCCACCCTTCTACCCACCTTGTCTGAATCTCTCCATCCCTCCATCCATCCATCAATCTAAAGTTGTCTTGTTTGCTTGCCTTGGTTCTTCCTTACAAAAGGAAGGCAGGAAAATGAATACCCAGTTAATGAGAGTACTCTTGTGAACTTAGGCCTGTCTTGAGTGACAGGTGCTACATGACAGTTTGGACCGGTCATGGACGCCCTTTCTGGGGGCAGCCTAGACTTCCCCCGCTTCCTAGAGCTATGGAGGCTCCACTATGAGCTGTCACTTTCTTTTTTTATTTTTATTTTCATTGGAGGCTAATTATTTTACAATATTATATTGGTTGGTTTTGCCACACATTGACATGAATCCGCCACGGGTGTACATGAGTTCCCCCTCCTGAACCCCCCTCCCACCTCCCTCCTCCTCTTATCCTCCATCTGGGTCATCCGGGCATAACAGCCCCGAGCATCCTGTAACATGCAACAACCCTGAACTGGGGATTCGTTTCACATATGATAATATACATGTTTCAATGCCATTCTCCCAAACCATCCCACCCTCACCCTCTGCCACAGAGTCCCAAAGACTGTTCTATACATCTGTGTCTCTTTTGCTGTCTCGTATACAGGGTTAACATTTGCATCTTTCTAAATTCCATATATATGCATATGTATATGGTATTGGTGTTTTTCTTTCTGGCTTCACTCTGTATAATAGGCTCTATTTTCATCCACCTCATTAGAACTGGTTCAAATGCATTCTTTTTAGTGGCTGAGTAATACTCCATTGTGTATATGTACCAAGGCTTTCTTATCCATTCATCTGCAGATGGACATCTAGGTTGCTTCCATGTCCTGGCTATTATAAACGGTGCTTCAATGAACATTGGAGTACATCTGTCTCTTTCAATTCCGGTTTCCTCGGTGTGTATGCCCAAGAGTGCGATTGCTGGATCATATGGCAGTTCTATTTCCAGATTTTTGAGGAATCTCCACACTGTTCTCCATAGTGGCTGTACTAGTTTGCATTCCCACCAACAGTGTAAGAGGGTTCCCTTCTCGCCACACCCTCTCCAGCATTTATTGCTTCTAGACTTTTGGATAGCAGCCATTCTGACTGGTGTGAAATGGTATCTCATTGTGGTTTTGATTTGCATTTCTCTGATTATGAGGGATGTTGAGCATTTTTTCATGTGTCTGTTAGCCATCTGTATGTCTTCTTTGGAGAAATGTCTGTTTAGTTCTTTGGCCCATTTTTGGATTGGGTCGTTTATTTTTCTGGAATTGAGCTGTAGGAGCTGCTTGTATATTTTGGAGATTAATCCTTTATCAGTTGCTTCATTTGCTATTATTTTCTCCCATTCTGAAGGCTGTCTTTTCACCTTGCATATAGTTTCCTTTGCTGTGCAGAAGCTTTTGATTTTAATTAGGTCCCATTTGTTTATTTTTGCTTTTATTTCCAATATTCTGGGAGGTGGGTCTTGGAGGATCCTGCTGTGATTTATGTGAGAGTGTTTTGCCTACGTTCTCCTCTAGGAGTTTTATAGTTTCTGGTCTTACATTTAGCTCTCTAATCCATTTTGAGTTTATTTTGGTGTATGGTGTTAGGAAGTGTTCTAGTTTCATTCTTTTGCAAGTGGCTAACCAGTTTTCCCAGCATCACTTATTAAAGAGACTGTATTTTCTCCATTTTATATTCTTGCCTCCTTTGTCAAAGATAAGGTGTCCATAGGTGCATGGATTTATCTCTGGGCTTTCTAATTTGTTCCATTGATCTATATTTCTGTCTTTATGCTGGTACCATACTGTCTTGATGACTGTGGCTTTGTAGTAGAGCCTGAAGTCCGGCAGGTTAATTCCCCCAGTTCCATTCTTCTTCCTCAAGATTGCTTTGGCTCTTCGAGGTTTTTTGTATTTCCATACAAATTGTGAGATTATTTGTTCTAGTTCTGTGAAAAATATTATTGGTAGCTTGATAGGGATTGCATTGACGGAATAAATTACTTTGGGCAGTATACTCATTTTTACAATATTTATTCTTCCAATCCATGAACATGGTATATTTCTCCATCTATTAGTGTCCTCTTTGATTACTTTCACTGGTATTTTATAGTTTTCTATGTACAAGTCTTTTGTTTCCTTAAGTAGATATATTCCTAAGTATTTAATTCTTTTCGTTGCAACAGTGAATGGAATAGTTTCCTTAATTTCTCTTTCTATTTTCTCATTATTAGTGCATAGGAATGCAAGGGATCTCTGTGTGTTGATTTTATATCCTGAAACTTTATTGTATTCATTGATTAACTCTAGTAGTTCTCTGGTAGAGTCTTTAGGGTTTTCTGTGTAGAGAATCATGACATCAGCGAATGGTGAATGTATTACTTCTTTTCCAATTTGTATTTTTTTATGTCTTTTTCTACTCTGATTGCTGTGGCCAAAACTTCCAGAACTATGTTGAATAGTAGTGGTGAGAGTGGGCACCCTTGTCTTGTTCCTGACTTTAGGGGAAATGCTTTCAGTTTTTCACCATTGAGGATAATGTTTGCTGTGGGTTTGTCATACATAGCTTTTATTATGTTGAGATATGTCCCTTCTATTCCCACTTTCTGGAGGGTTTTTATCATAAATGGATGTTGAATTTTGTCGAAGGCTTTCTCTGCATCTATTGAGATAATCATATGATTTTTATTTTTCAGTTTGTTAATGTGCTGTGGCTCAGATCATGAACTCCTTATTGCCAAACTCAGACTTAAATTGAAGAAAGTAGGGAAAACCACTAGACCATTCAGATATGACCTAAATCAAATTCCTTATGATTATACAGTGGAAGTTAGAAATAGATTTAAGGGACTAGATCTGTTACATAGAGTGCCTGATGAACTCTGGACGGAGGTTCATGACATTGTACAGGAGACAGGGACCAAGACCATCCCCATGGGAAAGAAATGCAAGAAAGCAAAATGGCTGTCTGAGGAGGCCTTACAAATAGCTGTGAAAAGAAGAGAAGCAAAAAGCAAAGGAGAAAAGGAAAGATGTAAGCATCTGAATGCAGAGTTCCAAAGAATAGCAAGGAGAGATAAGAAAGCCTTCCTCAGTGATCATGCAAAGAAATAGAGGAAAACAACAGAATAGGAAAAACAAGAGATCTCTTCAAGAAAATTAGAGATTCCCAGGGAACATTGCATGCAAAATGGGCTCGATAAAGGACAGAAATGGTATGGACCTAACAGAAGCAGAAGATATTAAGAAGAGGTGGCAAAATACACAGAAGAACTGTACAAAAAAGATCTTCAAGACCAGGATAGTCATGATAATGTGATCACTGACCTAGAGCCAGACATCTTGGAATGTGAAGTCAAGTGGGCCTTAGAAATCATCACTATGAACAAAGCTAGTGGAGGAGATGGAATTCCAGTTGAGCTATTTCAAATCTTGAAAGATGATGCTGTGAAAGTGCTGCCCTCAATATGCCAGCAAATTTGGAAAACTCAGCAGTGGCCACAGGACTGGAAGAGGTCAGTCTTCATTCCAACCCCAAAGAAAGGCAATGACAAAGAATGCTCAAACTACCGCACAATTGCACTCATCTCCCACGCTAGTAAAGTCATGCTCAAAATTCTCCAAGCCAGGCTTCAGCAATATGTGAACTGTGAACTCCCAGATGTTCAAGCAGGTTTTAGACAAGGCAGAGGCACCAGAGATCAAATTGCCAACATCCACTGGATCATGGAAAAAGCAAGAGAGTTTCAGAAAAACATCTATTTCTGCTTCATTGACTATGCCAAAGCCTTTGACTGTGTGGATCACAATAAACTGTGGAAAATCCTGAAAGAGATGGGAATCCCAGACCACCTGACCTGCCTCTTGAGAAACCTGTATGCAGGTCAGGAAGCAACAGTCAGAACTGGACATGGAACAACAGGCTGGTTCCAAATAGGAAAAGGAGTAAATCAAGGCTGTATATTGTCACCTTGCTTATTTAAATTATATGCAGAGTACATCATGAGGAACGCTGGGCTGGAAGAAGCACAAGCTGGAATCAAGATTGCTGGGAGAAATATCAATAACCTCAGATATGCAGATGACACTACCCTTATGGCAGAAAGTGAAGAGGAACTCAAAAGTCTCTTGATGAAAGTGAAAGAGGAGAGTGAAAAGGTTGGCTTGAAGCTCAACATTCAGAAAACAAAGATCATGGCATCTGGTCCCATCACTTCATGGGAAATAGATGGAAAAACAGTGGAAACAGTGTCAGACTTTATTTTTTTGGGCTCCAAAATCACTGCAGATGCTGATTGCAGCCATGAAATTAAAAGACGCTTACTCCTTGTAAGGAAAGTTATGACCAACCTTGATAGTATATTAAAGAGCAGAGACGTTACTTTGCCAACCAAGGTCCGTCTAGTCAAGGCAATGGTTTTTCCCGTGGTCATGTATGGATGTGAGAGTTGGACTGTGAAGAAGGCTGATCGCCAAAGAATTGATGCTTTTGAACTGTGGTGCTGGAGAAGACTCTTGAGAGTCCCTTGGACTGCAAGGAGATCCAACCAGTCCATTCTAAAGGAGATCAATCCTTGGTGTTCATTGAAGGACTGATGCTAAAGCTAAAACTGAAATACTTTGGCCACCTCATGCGACGAGTTGACTCACTGGAAAAGACTCTGATGCTGGGAAAGTTTGGGGGTGGGAGGAGAAGGGGACGACCGAGAATGAGATGGCTGGATGGCATCACTGATTCTGTGGACATGAGTTTGAGTGTACTCCGGGAGTTGATGATGGACAGGGAGGCCTCGCATGCTGTGATTCATGGGGTCGCGGAGAGTCGGACACGATTGAGTGACTGAACTGAACGGAATGTGGTGTATTACGTTGATTGATTTGCGGATATTGAAGAATCCTTGCATTCCTGGGATAAAGCCCACTTGGTCATGATGTATGATCTTCTTAATGTGTTGTTGGATTCTGATTGCTAGAATTTTGTTCAGGATTTTTGCATCTATGTTCATCAGTGCTATTGGCCTGTAGTTTTCTTTTTTTGTGGGATCTTTACCAGGTTTTGGGGTTAGGGTGATGGTGGCCTCATGGAATGAGTTTGGAAGTTTCCCTTCCTCAGCAATTTTCTGGAAAAGGTTGAGTAGAATAGGTGTTAGCTCTTCTCTAAATTTTTGGTAGAATTCAGCTGTGAAACCATCTGGACCTGGGCTTTTGTTTGCTGGAAGATTTCTGATTACAGCCTCTAGTACCGGCCTTGTGATGGGTATGTTCAGATTTTCTATTTCTTCCTGGTTCAGTTTTGGAAAGTTGTACTTTTCTAGGAATTTGTCCATTTCTTCCAGGTTATTCATTTTATTTCCTTATATTTGCTGATAGTATTCTCTAATAAGCCTTTTTATTTCTGTGTTGTCGGTTTTGATCTCTCCATTTTCATTTTTAATTTTACTGATTTGGTTTTTCTCCCTTTGTTTCTTGATGAGTCTGGCTAGTGGTTTGTCAATTTTATTTACCTTCTCAAAGAACCAGATTTTGGCTTTGTTGATTTTTGCTATGGTCTCTTTTGTTTCTTTTGCATTTATCTCTGCCCTCATTTTTACGATTTCTTTCCTTCTACTAACCTTGGGGTTCTTCATTTCTTCCTTTTCTCGTTTCTTTAGATGTGGAGTTAGGTTATTTAGTTGACTTTTTTCTTGTTTCTTGAGGTGTGCCTGTATTGCTATGAACTTCCCCCTTAGCACTGGTTTTACAGTGTCCCAGAGGTTTTGGGTTGTTGTGCTTTCATTTTCGTTCATTTATATGCATATTTGATTTCTTCTATGATTTGTTCATTATTCAGCAGCGTGTTGTTCACCTTCCATATGTTGGCATTTTTAATGGTTTTTCTCCCATAATTGAGATCTAATCTTACTGCATTGTGGTCAGAAAAGATGCTTGGAATGATTTCAATTTTTTTGAATTTACCAAGGCTAGATTTATGGCCCAGGATGTGATCTATTCTGGAAAATGTTCCGTGTGTGCTTGAGGAAAAGGTGAAATTCATTGTTTTGTGGTGAAATGTTCTATAGAGATCTATTAGGTATAACTGGTCTATTGTATCATTTAAAGTTTTGTTTCCTTGTTAATTTTCTCTGTAGTTGATCTATCCATAGTTGTAAGTGGCGTATTAAAATCTCCCACTATTATTGCATTGTTGTTAATTTCTCATTTCATAATTGTTAGTAATTGTCTTACATATTGCGGTGTTCCTATGTTGGGTGCATAAATATTTAGAATTGTTATATCTTCTTCTTGGATGATCCTTTGATTATTATGTTGTTTCCCTCTGTCTCTTTTCACAGCCTTTGTTTTAAAATCTATTTTATCTGATATGAGTGTTGCTATTCCTGCTTTCTTTTGGTCTCTATTTGCATGGAATATCTTTTTCCACCCTTTACTTTCAGTCTGTATGTGTCCCTCGTTTTGAGGTGGGTCTCTTGTAGACAACATATATGGCGTTCTTGTTTTTGTATCCATTCAGCCAGCCTTTGTCTTTTGGTTGGGGCATTCAACCCATTTACGTTTAAGGTAATTATTGATAAGTATGAAATTAAAAGATGCTTACTCCTTGGAAGGAAATTTATTACCAACCTAGATAGCATATTAAAAAGCAGAGAGATTACTTTGCCAACCACGTTCCGCCTAGTCAAGGCTATGGTTTTTCCCGTGGTCATGTATGGATGTGAATGTTGGACTGTGAAGAAAGATGATCGCCAAAGAATTGATGCTTTTGAACCATGGTGCTGGAGAAGACTCTTGAGAGTCCCTTGGAGTGCAAGGAGATCCAACCAGTCCATTCTAAAGGAGATCAATCCTGGGTGTTCATTGGAAGGACTGATGCTAAAGCTGAAACTCCAATACTTTGACCACCTCATGCGATGAGTTGACTCACTGGAAAAAACTCTGATGCTTGGAGGGATTGCGGGCAGGAGGAGAAGCGGACGACAGAGAATGAATTGGCTGGATGGCATCACCAACTCGATGGACATGAGTTTGAGTGAACTCCGGGAGTTGATGATGGACAGGGAGGCCTGGCGTGCTGTGATTCTTTGGGTCGCAAAAAGTCAGACACCACTGAGGGACTGAACTGAACTGATGATCCCGTTGCCATTTCTTTATTGCTCTGGGTTCGAGTTTATACACCCTTTCTGTGTTTCCTGTCTAGAGAAGATCCTTTAGCATTTGTTGGAGAGCTGATTTGGTGATGCTGAATTCTCTCAGCTTTTGCTTGTCTGTAAAGCTTTGGATTTCTCCTTCATATTTGAATGAGATCCTTGCTGGGTACAGTAATCTGGGCTGTAGGTTATTTTCTTTCATCACTTTAAGTATGCCCTGCCATTCCCTCCTGGACTGAAGAGTTTCTGTTGAAAGATCAGCTGTTATCCTTATGGGGATCCCCTTGTGTTTTATTTGCTGCTTTTCCCTTGCTGCTTTTAAGATTTGTTCTTTGTGTTTGATCTTTGTTAATTTGATTAATATGTGTCTTGGGGTATTTCGCCTTGGGTTTATCCTGTTGGGGACTCTCTGTGTTTCTTGGACTTGGGTGATTATTTCTTTCCCCATTTTAGGGAAGTTTTCAACTATTATCTCCTCAAGTATTCTCTCATGGTCTTTCTTTTTGTCTTCTTCTTCTGGGACTCCTATGATACGAATGTTGGAGCGTTTAACATTGTCCCAGAGGTCTCTAATATTGTTCTCATTTCTTTTAATCTGTTTTTCTTTTTTCCTCTCTGTTTCATTTATTTCTACAATTCTATCTTCTAGCTCGCTTATCCTGTCTTCTGCCTCTGTTATTCTACTGCTTGTTCTCTCCAGAGTATTTCTGATTTCATCTATTGCATTATTCATTGTATATTGCCTCGTTTTTATTTCGTCTAAGTCCTTATTAAACCTTTCTTCCATCTTCTCAATCCTTTTCTCCAGGTTATTTATCTGTAACTCCATTTTGTCTTCCAGATTTTGAATCATTTTCACCATCAAAATTCGAAATTCTTCATCAGGTAGATTCCCTATATCTTCCTCTTTTGTTTGTGTTGGTGGGCATTTATCTTTTTCCTTTACTTGCTGGGTATTTCTCTGCCTCTTCATCTTGCTTAAATTGCTTTGCTTGGGGTGGCCTTTCCCTCTTCTGGTCATTTGTGGAGTTCTCTTTATTATGTAGTTTCCTCACTGTGTGTGGGGTTGGACGGATGACTTGTCAAGGTTCCCTGGTTAGAGAAGCTTGTGTCGGTGTTCTGGTGGGTGGAGCTGGATTTCTTTTCTCTGGAGTGCAATGAAGTGTCCAGTATTGAGTTATGAGATGTCAGTGGGTTTGGAGTGACTTTGGGCAGCCTGTATATTGTAGCTCAGGGCTATTTTCCTGTTTTGTGGAGAATTTTCGTGGTATGTCTTGCTCTGGATCTTGTTGACCCTTGGGTGGTGCTTGGTTTTATTGTAGGTATGGAGGCATCTAATGAGCTCCTATCGATTAATGTTCCCTGGAGTCAGGAGTTCTCTGGTGTTCTCAGGACTCGAGCTTAAGCCTCTTGCCTCTGGTTTGTGCTCTTATTCTTGGAGTAGTCTCTAGACTTCTCTGTCATTTCCAAGGTGGTTCCCTCTGTTTTAGCTTCTGTTTGCTGGTCTCTTCAGTGTCTAATTTCCCCCCTGATACTAGGGGGCGGGTGGACACTTTTTAAGGGTCAGTTGTTCAGTCCTGTTCTGGGAATGGAGGAACGCTGCAGACAAATATCTCTGGTGTCTGTGAGGAGTGCTCGCAGCGTCTCAGCCACACTGGGTTTGCCCCCGCTCACAGCGCGTGTGTTGTCCCAGTCTACACTGCACAGGCTCTAGGTTGCTCTGCTGGGAACTGTCTGAGGCCGGCGCTGGGTTGTATGCACTTCCTAGGTCTGAGCAGCTCATGTTTAGTTTCTCGGGTACTCCACAAAGGTGCAGACTTTGTTGGGCCTGCGTTTTGTGCCTTCGCTGGTCCGAGCAGCTCAGTTGACCAGGTGTTTGGCGAGTGCAGTTGCTGCAACTTATCGCCTCCCCAGTCCCTGCCACTCGGTTTTCTGGGTGTACAACCAGCGCACCTTCTCAGGCAGATATCGACCGGCCTGAGCCCAAGAAGTCTTGATTAGCAACAAGCCTGCCTACAGTTTGTTTCAGATGCCTTTCTGGGGCCGTGGTTGCCCCCTCCTGCTCTGGCTGACCTCCCTACCTGTCTTGGAGGGGAATGGGGGATGGGCCAACAACAACCGGCTCACTCTGCTCAGCCCTTTCTTCTGTGAGCGGGGCTGGCAGAGTCTTAGGTTAGAGCTTTCCGCCTTTTTGTGGGGAAGCTATCCCAGTCTGCTTTGCTATCCCCTGCTGGTTCTCTCAGATTGTTCTCGCGGCATTCAAGCCCAGTCCTCTCTCTAAGCAGTTCAGCTGGCTCCTCTCTGCCCAGCCCCCGCTTGCTAATGGTGTATGCAAGTGTCTGTGCTGCTTCTCCGCTGGGAGTTACCGTTTGGCGGGTAATCTGTGGGTTTTCTGTGGTTTTTAATTATTTCGTTCTTTTTCCTCCCGGTTATGTGGCCCTCTGTGGTTCCAAGGCCCATCACAGCCTCGTCAGTGAGAGTGTTTCCTGGTGTTTGGAATCTTCTCTCTTTTTAAAGCCTCCCTTCCAAGGACGGAGCTCCGTCCTTACCTCTTTTGCCTCTCTTTTTATCTTTTATGTTTTTTCCTACCTCCTTTCGAAGACAATGGGCTGATTTTCTGGTTGCCTGATGTCCTATGCCAGCATTCAGAAGTTGTCTTGTGGAGTTTACTCCGCATTCAAATGTTCTTTTGATGGATTTGTGGGGGAAAGAGTGGTCTCGCCATCCTATTCCTCCGCCATCTTGTTCCTCCCCTCTGTCACTTTCTTTTTGGAAAACAGCTCAGCAGGGCGGGGGTGGGACCTGAGGCAGACAGGACCTGCATACAGCCTTCAGGGAAGTGGGGGCAGGTTTCAGGTCCATCCCATGTGGCTGCCCGCATCTCTTCCCCTCCTCCTTTTAGAGCCTCGACTCCTGGGGTCTCAGGAGCCTCACATTTGGCCTGGACTCCCTCCCTTCTTGCTGCTTGCTTTCTGTTCTGTGGTTCCTCACGCCCTGACGACAGCATCTGTGGGTGACCCTGCTCCCCCGTCCCCTCTTTCTGACTGATGGCCCCTCTCCTGCTCAGGACTGGACATGCCTCCTGGACACGCAAAGCTGCCTGTGCTTCCAGGGCTGAGTGCATCCTGCCGGGATCCGCAAGCATTTCAGTGACGTCAAGGGAAATCTAGACCTGGAGTGGGGTGGCCCTAGCCCCGTGCGCAGAGATGTGCCTGCCAGGTGTGACCACAGCCTCCACTCACACTCCTCCTGGGTTGGTTTCTTTTCCATCAGACTCCAGCAGAGTGAGCACCCATGGGGCCAGAGCAAGAACCTGTGCCCACTGTCCTGGGGAGAGGTCACTGCTGCAGCTCACTCTCTCCTCCCTGGTACTCTCCCCCTCGCATTTCTCCCCTCCACACCTCTCTATCCCACACCTCTCCCCCCTGAACCTCTACCCCCTGTATCTCTCCCCCCCGTATCTCCCCCTCCCTGCACCTCTCCCCGCCTGTACCTCTCCCTCCCTATACCTCTCCCTCCCTGTATCTCTCTCTCCCTGTACCTCTCCACTCTGGCAACTCTAGCAAAAATTAGGAAGCTTCCAGTACTGTGCAACTTGGTGTGCCCAATGACAGGACACAGGTGAAGGAGATGGAGAGTGAAGGCCCCCATGTGGGGACAACCCTGAGGCTGGAACCACCCATCAGCCTCCTCACTCCACCATGAACCCTCCATGGATGGATGCCTGCTTCTTTTCTGCCCACCGAAAGCGACTCCAGGAGCCCCTTCAAAGTGTGTCTTCCTGGGAACCTCCACGGGAACCCAGTCCCCTTTCTTGCTTCCCCTGAAGCCCGTGGGCCGTGCCTTCCTGCTCTGAAGGACTTGGCTTCATGGGATGTGCAATCTGGGACAGGGGCTGGATTTGGATCCATGGGCACAGCTTTTGTTCCTGCCCTCAGACTCTCAGGCCGGAAGGTAGCCAGGTCCCATCAGACAGGGATGTTTAATGAGACTCCAGGGCTCACGGGCCCCAGTGATGAGCCGCTGCCCCATTGAAGGGAAACGGAAGATGATGAAGAGCTCCCAGACACCATCTGGGAAGACAAGCTCTGGCAACCCTCCCTCTGCCACCCCAGGGTCTGCATTCAGGCATCACTCTTTCCCATCCATCCCTGGCGACCTTCTGAGATGAAGTCTGTTCACTGACCTTAGAGATAGGCAGATGGTACCTGGATGGGTGAGTCAAAGATGACTTCGAAGTTTGCAGTCTAAATGACCTGAAACCAGTCCACACACTAAGGGTGTCATCCCCAACGGCAGGACAGTGTGGAGGTACACAGTGCTGGGGGGACTAGAGGTTCCCCAGGGCAGACTCCCAGTGGGCGGTGGGGCCCCGGTCTAGGTGAACAGGGGACCGTGTGCAGAGGTATGAAGCTGCCATGATCTTGCTTCCCACCTGGAGCTCGAGTCCCATCCAGTCAGTGCCCAGGGGCTCTCAGGGGTGCTTGCCTCAGAATAAGCACTCATGGAAGCTCATTGAAGGACTGAACAGACAGTTCAGAGGGAGATACGCATAGGCAAAGAAAGGGCTCTGATGGTCTTAGGCTTCCCTGATCACCAACCCATTGCTGTGGGTCTCCAGCTGCAAGAACGCCCCTCAGCCCATGAATGACATGGAGAGGTGAGATGATGAAGTAGTAAGGGCATCGATGGCACAGAAAGGGAACGTCCAGGGGGAGGTTCTGCCCTGGATGGTGTCAAGGCCCTGCCTCCCACCAAGGAGAGAATTTCCATCTGGGATCATGTCTCAACTGTCTGCTTCCGGGGGACAGAAGTTACTATTCCTGTTTATTTCTGTCTGGCACAAAGCGAGTGTCTTGCCTGTGAATACAGTTGACTTCCTCTTGGTCCCTCTGGCTGGTGAGGGGGCAGTTGGGGTCCACTTTGGGGGTGACTGGCCCCTCCCTGCCCCACAGCCAGCACAGCAATTGCGGTAGATCAGACCCTGGTTTCCCCAAAGCACCCACTGCAGTTATCAGTCTCGATTTTCCTGTACTCCACTTTAGGCATGTTTGTGTAGCTTACGGCTTTCTGTACATGCTCGTTTGTCTCTAGATAAAACATTTCTGAAAGACAGAGAATGACGCATTCAGATTCTGTCACCACTCACAGATGCCCTGAGGTTTCACGTGCCTCCTGACTCCTATGTCAGAGGACAGGATCACACTTCCACAGCGGGAGCCAAGAGCCACAGACATTAGATCCCAAGCTCAGGTCACAGGACAGGGGTGAGTCTAGGTCAGACCAGAGGATCTGGGCAGGCAGCGGATTACTCTATGGTACCTGGCACCCCTGCCCCCAACACTCACTCTCCACAGCATTTCTCACACAGGAATCGTTTCGGGGGTGTGACTGGTCTCAAGGCTGCTCGTTTCTGAGGAATTGACATCATGTCTGTCAAAGCAAGTGGTTTAAAAACAGAATGGCTACAATAACACACTGGAACATAGGACAGGAGCTGGAGGTGACCTTTGCCACTTTGTTCAAGAAAGGTGGATGGGCTTGGCTTTCTTGCCTTAGCCATAGGTGGCCTGGCCTTGGAGACTTCATTCTAGGTGGCTGTGTGGCCATGTGAGTCCAAGTGCAGGGGGATGGCCTGTCTCCCTCCAGGTCAGAGAGATGGCCGCACCCTTACCTGCACCTCAGGGGCTGGCTCTGAGATCCGTATGTTGTGCCAGCTCACAAAGGCCTTGGCAGTGACCCTGTGCCCGCAAAATCCCCCTTCTTCCATCTCCTACAGAACTGGCCCTCCCCCCGACTTCTCCAACTGACACATGACTTCTTTCCTCCTCTCTCCCCCCAACCCTACCTGGGGACAACTCATGGTTCATTCAAAAGGAAGTTTTATCTCCAAGGGGCTCGACCTTTGGGTAGATAAGTCACTTGGAAATGGGTGTGAACATTTTAAAGAAGAACCTAATCTCACAAGCGTGCTTTCTGATAACTGCTTTTAAGAAAAACGGGCCCTGCAGGGGTGTCTGCTCCACACAGGGCAGGCAGGTGAGCCAGCACTTAGGACCCCAGCACTGAGTGTTCTATCTGTGGAGCCACAGGGACCACCCTGAGTAGGACCCCCACACTTCCTCAAGGGCAGAGGTGCCCAAAAGTTCCCAGGGTTGGTGACAAGCCAGGAAACAAGACAGAAGGTGCTTCATGAGTTTGCTGAGCACATATTAAGATACTGAGCTTTGCTGACAAGGTGAGGGGAGAAATGGTGAAATGAACTCTCAAATACATAGAGCTTTAAAAATTATGGAGTTGGACCCCACCACCTGGCAGGCAAGAATTTGAGAAAGGAAAGATGTGTCCTCAAGGTCTGTGTTGACACATGGAGGTCCAAACAGTGTGTGTGTGCATGCTTATTCCTTCAGTCATATCCGACTCTTTGTGACCCCATGGGTTATAGCCCGCCAGGTTTCTGTGTCCATGGGATTCTCCAGGCAAGAATACTGGAGAGGGTTGCCATTTCCTCCTCCAGAGGGTCTTCTGGACTCAGGCATCAAACCCACATCTCTTATGTCTCCTTCACTGGCGGGTGGGTTCTTTACAACTAGCACCACCTGTGAAGCCTGGAGGTCATGGCAGACCTGACCTCAGCTCGGAGACCTGGAGACCAAGCCTGGAGGTGGCATCCTCTCCACCTTGCAGTCTTGCAGGCACGTGAGGGAGGGGAACCCCGACCTCAGTGTGACAAGATCGCCCCACAGTCCTAACAAAGCAGAGAGCAGTCGTTTTCCCTGAGTCCAACCCAACCAAGCCTGGGTTTTGGCCTAAGTCTTTCTTCCTTCTCACATGTGGAAAGGACCGAGTGGTCACCCTGGGGGTTTCCAAAGCCCAGTGGGGCTCTGAGGGTCCTGGTGTTCAGACCTCTTGGTAAGAGTCGAAGCAATCAAGGCCTATTAAACCCTGTTTCTCATACCAAGCTAAGAAAAACAAAACAAAAGCATATTTTAATCCAACTGATTTAAAAGTTGACAGTGCTTGAAGGGCTAATGAACACCCAAGTTCCTATTTAGTTAAATTTGGAAATTGAGGAAATTCACAGCTGTTTTTGGTCAGTCGCTCATTTGTGTCTGACTCTTTGCAACCCCATGGATTATAGCATGTCAGGCTTCTCTGTCCTCCCAGAGTATGTTCAAACTCATGTCCATTGAGTCGGTGATGCCATCCAACCATCTCATCCTCTGCCTCCCCCTTTCCCTCCTGTCCTCAGGTTTTCCCCAGCATCAGGGTGTTTTCCAATGGATCAGCTCTTTGCATTAGGTGGCCTAAATATTACAGCTTCAGCATCAGTCCTTCAAATGAATATTCAGGACTGATTTCCTTTAGGATGGACTGGTTGGACCTCCTTGCTGTCCAAGGGACTCTCAAGAGTCTTCTCCAACACCACAGTTCAAAAACACCAATACTTCAGCGCTCATCTTTCTGTATGATCTAACTCTCACATCCATACATGACTAGTGGAAAAACCATAGCTTTGACTGTATGAACCTTTGTTGGCAAAGCGATGTCTCTGATTTTTAATATGCTTTCTAGGTTTGTCACAGTTTTTCTTGCAAGGAACAATCATCTGATTTCACTGATGCCACCCAAACCCAAGTTTATGGTAGGAGCCAGAACATGGACCTCACAGGGTCTTCTAGAAGCCTCAGCCTTCAAGCCGGTGATCTGGACCTCTGGGTCTGCTTAAGAGAAGCCTGGGAGGAGGTAGCTAAGGGGCTCGGGGGTGGGAGTGTGGGTCAGACCGGAGGGATGGAGATGAATGAAGACAGGAGATTAGCGGGAACACAGAAGGTGTGTCCTTGGGGACAAGAGAATGGATGGACCCTTCACTGTCAGAGAATCAGGTCCGAGTTCCCACTTTTGGGGGCTGGATGGAGCTCCCGGGCCGGGGGGTGCAACCTGAATGAGCAGACATCACCAGGCAGGAGACGTGGAGCAGCCGCTCAAGTCTAGTTGTCACCTTCTCTCGACACATCTGCATGGGGATTTGATACTGCAGACACTGGTTTGGTTTCCTTGCAGTCCAAGGGACTCTCAAGAGTCTTCTCCAACACCACAGTTCAAAAGCATCAGTTCTTCAGCACCCAGCTTTCTTTATAGTCTAACTCTCACATCCACACATGACTACTGGAAAAGCCATAGTCTTGACTAGATGGACCTTTGCTGGCAAAGTAATGTCTCTGCTTTTCAATATGCTGTCTAGGTTGGTCATAACTTTCCTTCCAAGGAGTAAGTGTCTTTTAATTTCATAGCTGCAGTCACCATCTGCAGTGACTTTGGAGCTCCCAAATATAAAGTCAGCCACTGTTTCCACTGTTTCCCCATCTATTTGCCATGAAGTGATGGGACCGGATGCCATGATCTTAGTTTTCTGAATGTTGAGCTTTAAGGCAACTCTTTCACTTTCATCAAGAGGCTCTTTAGTTCTTCTTCACTTTCTGCCATAAGGATGGTGTCATCTGCATATCTGAGATTACTGATATTTCTCCTGGCAATCTTGATTCTAGCTTGTGCTTCTTCCAGCTCAGCATATAAGTTAAATAAGCAGGGTGAGAATATACAGCCTTGACATACTCCCCTTCCTCTTTGGAATCAGTCTTAAATTTAGTTAAATATTAGATTTCTCATTTAATGATTGTCCACACAACTGGATTTATCAGGAGAGGGCTGGCTGTCCCACTGGGGAGTTTAGTTAAGCCATTTTATTTGTGCCTATAATTGCATTCAAATAGGGCCGGGGCTCAGAGGAGGAAATAAGAAAAGATGGGCTTGTTCCCTGAGGAGTCTCTTTTGTCACGGGGGCTGTGGGGACCTACAGTCAGAAGCAGACAAATGGCCATTCCTTAATTAAATGTGAGCCCCTCTAATATTTGAGGGAATTAGCTATTATCAGATATGAACATGGTGAGCCTGAAGGGAGCCAGGTGACTCATGATGGTTGCCTACCAGCTGGGTCCCTGTGTGCAGGCGTTGTGTGGCCATGGCTGTTCCGGGACCCAGTTGGGTCAGGTCATTGGTGGAATCACCACTTGGCTTCATTTGGAGGCTTGAGGGACCAGCATCAAATGATAGCCAGTGAGCCTCTGGCCTGGAGAAGAGAAGAGCTGCCCACCCCATCTCAGGTTTCTGCTGGCAGCAGGAGGGCAAGGCAGGCACAGAGGTCACTTGGTCAGAGCAGTGCTCCCCCACTGCTGGGGTCTGGCCACCTGCCTGGATTTCCAGGCCTCTTGTAGTCCGGTCCTTTCCTGGCATATTTCAGGCAGCTGCCCCCATAGCGTCAGTGACCGAGGCATCCCAGAGGTGGCTCTCCCACCCAGGGATGTGTGGATCAAGCCCAATGAGGCACAGATGCAATCCTAAAGGTGGTCACACGGTTTGGGGGTCATTGTTCTGTTTGCTGTGTCTCTTTATCTCCAGTCGGATTATAAACAACTTGGAGGCAGAGTGATGGAGTGTGTTTACAGTATTGGCATCACGCAGGCAGGCGGCAGGGTTCAGTGAGGGGTCATGTGTGGCCCCACCCAGTCAACTCCATTCTCACTCAAGAAGCAGAAGCGGTGGGCACAGAGCCTCAGATCAGCCACCCTCCAGAGTCCTGGGGACAACTTTGGGCTCAATGGGGCCAAGCGCATTTGTGCCGATTCCTCCAGACATCTCCCTGTTGGTCGTCCGGGCTTCGCACATGCCTGACAGCACAGCTGATGCCCCTGTGTGGTCACTCGGAGGAAGATGGGGAGAGTGGGGTGGCCACCAGGCAGAGGACTGCGTGAGCAAGTTGGCTGGAACCAGAAAATTCTGGCTGGGACAGTCTCAAACAAGAGCTGCTGTGACCCCAGCAGCCATGCGAGCTGGTTTTGCTTCTTTGTAAAAACCCAACTGAAGGGAGCAGGAGGGAGAGACATTGTCCAGGAGTTCTGGGGGAAGAGTCACGCCTGCAGCCCAGTAACTCAGGTCCAGGAGCAGCGGTCAAGACGCTGTAGGTGCCATCAGGTGCAGACCACGCTGTACCTGCCTGCAGGTTCTCGGGAACTGGGCTGGGCAGTGTTGGGGGGACAGGGCAGCTGGCTGTCCTCTGCACCTAGATCACACCCTCTTCCCGAGCTCACACCCCTCACACTCAATTTAAAGCATCTATTTACATAGCTGTGTCGGCTCCGCTGCCCCAGTGCCTGTGTGGCCTGAACACCCAGCAACTGACAAGTGCACTCTGACCCCAATCACAATTATGCTCTTCAAGAAACAGCTTCTAAATAATTCAGAGTCACATCTGTGACACTGAACGCTCTGTTTGAAAAGAAGATTTTGGAGAGGGAGGAAGACGGCAGAGGAATAGGACGGGGAGACCATTTTCTCCCCCACAAATTCATCAAAAGAACATTTGAACGCTGAGTAAATTTCAAAAAACAACTTCTGAATGCTGGCAGAGGATATCAGGCACCCAGAAAAGCAGCCCATTGTCTTTGAAAAGAGGTAGGAAATAATATAAAAGATAAAAAGAGAGGCAAAAGAGGTAGGGACAGAGATCTGTCCTGGGAAGGGAGGTTTAAAAAAGAGAGAAGCTTCTAAACACCAGGAAACACCCTCACTGGCTAGTCTGTGGCAAGCCTTGGAACCTCAGAGGGCAACATAACTGGGAGGAAAAACAAATAAATAGTTAAAACACACAGATTATGTGCCCAAAGGTAACTCCCAGCAGAGAAGCAATGCCGACTCCCGTATCCCCCACTAGCAAGCAGAGGCTGGTCAGGGAGCCCCGGGCTGCATTGCTTAGAGGAAGGACCAGGCCTGAATGCCCCGAGAGCAATCTGAGGGAACTAACTTGAGATAACAAAGCAGACTGTGGGATAGCTACCCTGCAAAAAGGCGAAAAGCCCTAACCTAATAAACCGCCAGACCCACTCACCAAACAAAAGGCTAATGAGAGCTAGCTGACTACGGATGGCCCATTCACGATCCCCCACTGGAGACAGGCAGGGGAGGGCTGCCAGAGCCGGGTGGGGGCAATCGCAGCCCCAGAGAGGCATCCGATACCAAACTGCAAGTAGGCTTCATTGCTAACCAAGATTTCTTGGGTTTCTGGCCAATCGACATCCACCTGAGAAGGTGCACCGGTTGTACACCCAGAAAACCGAGAGGCAGGGATTGGGGAGGCAATAAGTTGCAGCGACAATTGCCAAACACCTGTTCACCTGAGCTGCTCGGACTGGGGAAGGGCACAAAACGCAGGCCCAACCAAGTCTTCGCCTTTGTGGAGTACCCTAGTACCTGAACCTGAGCAGCTTAGACCTAGGATGTGCACACAACTCATTGCCAGCCTCAGACAGTTCCTGGCAGAGCAACCTAGAACCTAAGCAGTATAAACAGGGAAAACATACACGCTGTGAGTGGGGGAAAACCCAGTGTGCCCGAGACAGTGTGAGCACTCCTCACAGACGCCAGTGTTATTTGTTTGCAGCGTTCCTCCCTCCCCACAGAACTACTGAACAAGTGAGCCTAAAAAAGTTTCCACCACCGCCCTCTTGTGTCAGGGCAGAAATTAGACACTGAAGAGACCAGCAAACTGAAGAAGCTAAAACAGAGGGAACCGCCTTGGAAGTGACAGATGGAGAAGTCTTGAGGCTACTGCAAGAATAAGACTGAAAACCAGAGGCAGAGGCTTAAGTCCAAATCCTGAGAACACCAGAAAACTCCTGACTCCAGAGAACATTAATCGATAGGAGCTCATCAAATGCCTCCATGCATACACTGAAAGCAAGCAACACCCAAGGGTCAACAAGTTCCAGAGCAAGACATGCCACGAAAATTATCCAACAACACAGGAACATAGCCCTGAGCTTCAATATATAGGCTGCCCAAAGTCACTCCAAACCCATTGACATCTCATAACTCATTACTGGACACTTCATTGCACTCCAGAGAGAAGAAATGCAGCTCCACCCACCAGAACATTGACACAAGCTTCCCTAACCAGAAAACCTTGACAAGCCACCCGTCCAGACCCACACACACCAAGGAAATTCCACAATAAAGATAACTCCACAAACTGCCAGAAGACGGAAAGGCCACCCCAAACACAGCAGTATAAGAAAGATGAAGAGGCAGAGAAATACCCAGCAAGTAAAGGAATAGGATAAATGCCCACCAACCCAAACAAAAGAGGAAGAGACAGGGAACCTACCTGATAAAGAATTCCAAATAATGATAGTGAAAATGATCCAAAATCTTGAAAACAAATTGGAGTTACAGATAAATAACCTGGAGACAAGGATCGAGAAGATGCAAGAAAGGTTTAACAAGGATCTAGAATAAATAAAAGAGTCAATATACAATGAATAATGCAATAGATGAGATCAAAATCACTCTGGAGGGAACCAACAGTATAATAACGGAGGCAGAAGATAGAATAAGTGAGCTAGAAGATAGAATGGTAGAAATAAATGAAACAGAAAGGAAAAAAGAAAAACGAATTAAAAGAAACGAGGAAATTTTCAGAGACCTCTGTGACAATGTTAAACGCCCCAACAATCGAATCATAGGAGTCCCAGAAGAAGAAGACAAAAAGAAAGACCATGAGAAAATACTTGAGGAGATAAAAGTTGAAAAATTCCCTAAAATGGGGTAGGAAATAATGACCCAAATCCAAGAAACACAGAGAGTCCCAAACAAGATAAACCCAAGGCAAAAAAAAAAAAAAAAAAACCAAGACACATATTAATCAAATTAACAAAGATCAAACACAAAGAACAGATATTAAAAGCAGCAAGCGAAAAACAACAAATAACACACAAGGAGATTCACATTAGGATAACAGCTGGTTTATCAATAGAATCTCTTCAGGCCAGGAGGGAATAGCAGGGCATACTTAAAGTGATGAAAGAAAATAACCTATAGCCCAGATTACTATACCCAGCCAGGACCTCATTCAAATATGAAGGAGAAATCAGAAGCTTTACAGACAAGCAAAAGCTGAGAGAATTCAGCATCATCGAACCTGCTCTCCAACAAATGCTAAAGCATCTTCTCTAGACAGGAAACACAGAAAGGATGTATAAACTCGAACCCAAAACAATAAAGAAAATGGCAATGGGATCATACTTATCAATAATTACCTTAAATGAATATGGGTTGAATTCCCAAACCAAAAGACAAACTGAATAAATGAATACAAAAACAAGACCCCTATACATGTTGTCTACAAAGGACCCACCTCAAAACGAGGGACACATACAGACTGAAAGTGAAGGGTTGGAAAAAGATATTCCATGCAAATAGAGACCAAAAGAAAGAAGGAATAGCAATACTCATATCAGAAAAAATAGACATTAAAACAAAGGCTGTGAAAAGAAACAAAGAAGGACACTGCATAATGATCAAAAGGATCAATCCAAGAAGAAGATATAACAATTCTAAATACTTATGCACCCAACATCGGAGCACCACACTATGTAAGACAAATGCTAACAAGTGTGAAAGGGGAAATTAACAACAACACAAGAATAGTGGGAGACTTTATATTTTTTTTTGGTAATTATTTTTTATTGGAGGCAAATTATTTTACAATATTATATTGGTTGGTTTTGCCACACATTGACATGAATTCGCCCCGGGTTTACGTAAGTTCCCCCTCCTGAACCCCCCTCCCACCTCCCTCCTCCCTTTATCCTCCCTCTGGGTCATCCCCGCATGCCAGCCCCGAGCATCCTATAACATGCATTGACCCTGAACTAGTGATTCATTTCACATATGACAACATATGTGTTTCAATGCCATTCTCCCAAATCATCCCACCCTCACCCTCTCCCATAGAGTCCCAAAGACTGTTCTATACATCTGTGTCTCTTTTGCTGTCTCGTATACAGGGTTATCATTTGCATCTTTCTAAATTCCATATATATGCGTTAGTATACTGTATTGGTGTTTTTCTTTCTGGCTTACTTCACTCTGTATAATAGGCTCCAGTTTCATCCACCTCATTAGAACTGATTCAAATGTATTATTTTTAATGGCTGAATAATACTCCATTGTGTATATGTACCAAAGCTTTCTTATCCATTCGTCTGCAGATGGACATCTAGGTTGCTTCCATGTCCTGGCTATTATAAACAGTGCTGCAATGAACATTGGAGTACATGTGTATCTTTCAATTCTGGTTTCCTCGGTGTGTATGCCCAGGAGTGCGATTGCGGGATCATATGGCAGTTCTATTTCCAGTTTTTTGAGGAATCTCCACACTGTTCTCCATAGTGGCTGTACTAGTTTGCATTCCCACCAACAGTGTAAGAGGGTTCCTTTCTCTCCACATCCTCTCCAGCATTTATTGCATGTAGACTTTTGGATAGCAGCCATTCTGACTGGTGTGAAATGGTATCTCATTGTGGTTTTGATTTGCATCTCTCTGATTATGAGGGATGTTGAGCATTTTTTCATGTGTTTGTTAGCCATCTTTATATCTTCTTTGAAGAAATGTCTGTTTAGTTCTTTGGCCCATTTTTTGATTGGGTCATTTATTTTTCTGGAATTGAGCTGCAGGAGCTGCTTGTATATTTTGGAGATTAATCCTTTATCCGTTGCTTCATTTGCTATTATTTTCTCCCATTCTGAAGGCTGTCTTTTCACCTTACTTATAGTTTCCTTTGCTGTGCAGAAGCTTTTGATTTTAATTAGGTCCCATTCGTTTATTTTTGCTTTTATTTCCAATATTCTGGGAGGTGGGTCACGGAGGATCCTGCTGTGATTTATGTCAGAGAGTGTTTTGCCTACGTTCTCCTCTAGGAGTTTTATAGTTTCTGTTCTTACATTTAGCTCTCTAATCCATTTTGAGTTTAATTTTGTGTATGGTGTTAGGAAGTGTTCTAGTTTCATTCTTTTACAGGTGGCTGACCAGTTTTCCCAGCACCACTTGTTAAAGAGACTGTCTTTTCTCCATTTTATATTCTTGCCTCCTTTGTCAAAGATGAGGTGTCCATAGTTGCGTGGATTTATCTCTGGGCTTTCTATTTTGTTCCATTGATCTATATTTCTGTCTTTATGCCAGTACCATACTGTCTTGATGAATGTGGCTTTGTAGTAGAGCCTGAAGTCCGGCAGGTTAATTCCCCCAGTTCCATTTTTCTTCCTCAAGATTGCTTTGGCTATTCGAGGTTTTTTGTATTTCCATATAAATTGTGAGATTATTTGTTCTAGTTCTGTGAAGAATATCGTTGGTAGCTTGATAGGGATTGCATTGAATGTATAAATTACTTTGGGTAGTATACTCATTTTTACAATATTTATTCTTCCAATCCATGAACATGGTATATTTCTCCATCTATTAGTGTCCTTTTTGATTGCTTTCAGTAGTGTTTTATAGTTTTCTATGTACAAGTCTTTTGTTTCCTTAGGTAGATATATTCCTAAGTATTTAATTCTTTTCGTTGCAACAGTGAATGGAATAGTTTCCTTAATTTCTATTTCTGTTTTCTCATTATTAGTGTATAGGAATGCAAGGGATCTCTGTGTGTTGATTTTATATCCTGCAACATTACTGTAATCATTGATTAGCTCTAGTAGTTTTCTGATAGAGTCTCTAGGGTTTTCTGTGTAGAGGATCATGTCATCCGCAAACAGTGAAAGTTTTACTTCTTCTTTTCCAATTTGTATTCCTTTTATGTCTTTTTCAGCTCTGATTGCTGTGGCCAAAACTTCCAGAACTATGTTGAATAGTAGTGGTGAGAGTGGGCACCCTTGTCTTGTTCCTGACTTTAGGGGAAATGCTTTCAGTTTTTCACCATTGAGGATAATGTTTGCTGTGGGTTTGTCATATATAGCTTTTATTATGTTGAGGTATGTCCCTTCTATTCCCACTTTCTGGAGGGCTTTTATCATAAATGGATGTTGAATTTTGTCGAAGGCTTTCTCTGCATCTATTGAGATAATCATATGATTTTTATTTTTCAGTTTGTTAATGTGGTGTATTATGTTGATTGATTTGCGGATATTGAAGAATCCTTGCATTCCTGGGATAAAGCCCACTTGGTCATGATGTATGATCTTCTTAATATGTTGTTGGATTCTAATTGCTAGAATTTTGTTAAGGATTTTTGCATCTATGTTCATCAGTGATATTGGCCTATAGTTTTCTTTTTTTGTGGGTTCTTTACCAGGTTTTGGGATTAGGGTGATGGTGGCCTCATAGAATGAGTTTGGAAGTTTCCCTTCCTCAGCAATTTTCTGGAAGAGTTTGAGTAGAATAGGTGTTAGCTCTTCTCTAAATTTTTGGTAGAATTCGGCTGTGAAGCCGTCTGGACCTGGGCTTTTGTTTGCTGGAAGATTCTTGATTATAGCCTCTAGTTCCGTGCTTGTGATGGGTCTGTTCAGATTTTCTATTTCTTCCTGGTTCAGTTTTGGAAAGTTGTACTTTTCTAGGAATTTGTCCATTTCTTCCAGGTTATTCATTTTATTGCCATATAATTGCTGGTAGTATTCTCTAATAATCCTTTGTATTTCTGTGTTGTCAGTTGTGATCTCTCCATTTTCATTTCTAATTTTATTGATTTGGTTCTTCTCCCTTTGTTTCTTGATAAGTCTGGCTAGTGGTTTGTCAATTTTATTTACCTTCTCAAAGAACCAGCTTTTGGCTTTGTTGATTTTTGCTATGGTCTCTTTTGTTTCTTTTGCATTTATCTCTGCCCTAATTTTTACGATTTCTTTCCTTCTACTGACCCTGGGGTTCTTCATTTCTTCCTTTTCTAGTTGCTTTAGATGTAGAGTTAGGTTATTTAGTTGACTTTTTTCTTGTTTCTTGATGTGTGCCTGTATTGCTATGAACTTCCCCCTTAGTACTGCTTTTACAGTGTCCCAGAGGTTTTGGGTTGTTGTGTTTTCATTTTCACTCATTTCTATGCATATTTTGATTTCTCTTTTGATTTCTTCTATGATTTGTTCATTATTCAGCAGCGTGTTGTTCAGCCTCCATATGTTGGCATTTTTTAATAGTTTTTCTCCCGTAATTGATATCTAATCTTACTGCATTGTGGTCAGAAAAGATGCACGGAATGATTTCAACTTTTTTGAATTTACCAAGGCTAGATTTATGGCCCAGGATGTGATCTATCCTGGAAAAGCTTCCGTGTGTGCTTGAGAAAAAGGTGAAATTCATTGTTTTGTGGTGAAATGTCCTGTAGATATCTATTAGGTCTAACTGGTCTATTGTATCATTTAAAGTTTGTGTTTCCTTGTTAATTTTCTGTTTAGTTGATCTATCCATAGATGTAAGTGGGGTATTAAAATCTCCCACTATTATAGCATTATTGTTAATTTCCCCTTTCATACTTGTTAGTAATTGTCTTACATATTGCGGTGCTCCTATGTTGGGTGCATAAATATTTATAATTGTTATATCTTCATCTTGGATTGATCCTTTGATCATTATGTAGTTTCCTTCTTTGTCTCTTTTCACAGCCTTTGTTTTAAAGTCTATTTTACCTGATATGAGTATTGCTACTCCTTCTTTCTTTTGGTCTCTTTTTGCATGGAATATCTTTTTCCAGCCCTTCACTTTCAGTCTGTATGTGTCCCTCGTTTTGAGGTGGGTCTCTTGTAGACAACATATATGGGGTTCTTGTTTTTGTATCCATTCAGCCAGCCTTTGTCTTTTGGTGGGGGCATTCAACCCATTTACGTTTAAGGTAGTTATTGATAAGTACGATCCCGTAGCCATTTTCTTTATTGCTTTGGGTTCGAGTTTATACACCCTTTCTGTGTTTCCTGTCTAGAAAAGATCCTTTAGCATTTGTTAGAGAGCTGGTTTGGTGATGCTGAATTCTCTCAGCTTTTGCTTGTCTGTAAAGCTTTGGATTTCTCCTTCATATTTGAATGAGATCCTTGATGGGTACAGTAGTCTGGGCTGTAGGTTATTTTCTTTCATCACTTTAAGTATGTCTTGCCATTCCCTCCTGGCTTGAAGAGTTTCTGTTGAAAGATCGGCTGTTATCCTTATGGGAATCCCCTTGTGTGTTATTTGGTGTTTTTCCCTTGCTGCTTTTAAGATTTGTTCTTTGTGTTTGATCTTTGTTAATTTGATTAATATGTGTCTTGGAGTATTTTGCCTTGGGTTTATCCTGTTGGGGACTCTCTGGGTTTCTTGGACTTGGGTGATTATTTCTTTCCTTATTTTAGGGAAGTTTTCAACTATTATCTCCTCAAGTATTCTCTCATGGTCTTTCTTTTTGTCTTCTTCTTCTGGGACTCCTATGATTCGAATGTTGGAGCGTTTAACATTTTCCCAGAGGTCTCTAATATTGTCCTCATTTCTTTTAATTCATTTTTCTTTTTCCGTCTCTGTTTCATTTATTTCTACAATTCTATCTTCTAGCTCGCTTATCCTGTCTTCTGCCTCTGTTATTCTACTGTTTGTTCCCTCCAGAGTATTTCTGATCTCATCTATTGCATTATTCATTGTATATTGACTCTTTTTTATTTCCTCTAAGTCCTTCTTAAACCTTTCTTCCATCTTCTCAATCCTTTTCTCCAGGTTATTTATCTGTAACTCCATTTTGCTTTCAAGATTTTGAATCATTTTCACCACCAAAATTCGAAATTCTTTATCAGGTAGATTCCCTATATCTTCCTCTTTTGTTTGTGTTGGTGGGCATTTATCTTGTTCCTTTACTTGCTGGGTATTTCTCTGCCTCTTCATCTTGCTTATAATGCTTTGCTTGGGGTGGCCTTTCCGTCTTCTGGCCGTTTGTGGAGATCTCTTTATTATGTAGTTTCCTCTCTGTGTGTGGGGTTGGACAGGTGACTTGTCAAGGTTCCCTGCTTATGGAAGCTTGTGTCGGTGTTCTGGTGGGTGGAGCTGGATTTCTTCTCTCTGGAGTGCAATGAAGTGTCCAGTAATGAGTTATGAGATGTCACTGGGTTTGGAGTGACTTTGGGCAGCCTATATATTGAAGCTCAGGGCTAGTTTCCTGTGTTACTGGAGAATTTTCGTGGTATGTCTTGCTCTGAAACTTGTTGACCGTTGGGTGGTGCTTGGTTTTAGTGTAGGTATGGAGATGTTTGATGAGCTCCTATCGATTAATGTTCCCTGGAGTCAGGAGTTTTCTGGTGTTCTCGGGATTCGGCCTTAAGCCTCTTGCCTCTGGTTTTTGGTCTTATTCTTGGAGTAGCCTCTAGACGTCTCTATCTGTCATTTCCAAGGTGGTTCCCTCTGTTTAGCTTCTGTTTTCTGGTCTCTTCAGTGTCTAATTTCCACCCTGATACTAGGGGGTGGGTGGACACTTTTTAAGGCTCAGTTGTTCAGTCCTGTTCTGGGAAGGGAGGAACGCTGCAGTCGAATATCTCTGGCGTCTGTGGGGAGTGCTCACAGCGTCTCGGCCACACTGGGTTTGCCCCCACTCACAGCACGTATGTTGTCCCAGTCTATACTGCAAGGTTGCTCTGCTGGGAACTGTCTGAGGCCGGCGCCGGGTTGTATGCACTTCCCAGGTCTGAGCGGCTCAAGTTCAGGTTCTCAGGTACTCCACAAAGGCACAGACTTGGTTGGGCCTGCGTTTTGTGCCTTCCCTGGTCCGAGCAGCTCAGGGGACCAGGTGTTTGGCGAGCGCGGTCTCTGTGACTTATCGCCTCCCCAGTCCCCGCCACTCAGTTTTCTGGGTGTACAACCGGCACACCTTCTCAGGGGGAGATCGACCAGCCCGAGCCCAAGAAGTCCTGAATAGCAACAAGCCTGTCTGCAGTTTGTATCAGATGCCTTTCTGGGGCCGCAGTTGCCCGCTCCGGCTCTGGCTGCGCTCCCTGCCTGTCTCGGCGGGGGATGGGGCATGGGCCAGCCACAGCCAGCTCACTCTGCTCAGTCCTTTATTCTGTGAGCGGGGCTGGCCGAGTCGTAGGTTAGAGCTTTCCGCCTTTTCATGGGGAAGCTATCCCACAGTCTGCTTTGCTCTCCCCAGTTCTCTCAAATTGTTCTCTTGGCATTCAAGCCCAGTCCTCTCTCTAAGCAGTTCAGCCGGCTCCTCCCTGCCCAGCCGCCACTTGCTAATGGCGTCTGCAGGCGTCTGTGCTGCTTCTCTGCTGGGAGTTACCGTTTGGCGGGTAATCTGTGGGTTTTTAAAAAATCTTTAAAAAAAAAGAGGGTTATGTGGCCCTCTGAGCTTCTAAGGCTCGCCACAGATTCGCCAGTGAGAGTGTTTCTTGGTGTTTGGAAAGTTCTCTCTTTTTAAAGCCTCCCTTCCCGGGACGGAGCTCCGTCCTTACTTCTTTTGTCTCGCTTTTTATCTTTTATGTTTTTTCCTACCTCCTTTCGAAGACAATGGGCTGTTTTTCTGGGTGCCTGACGTCCTCTGCCAGCATTCAGAGGTTGTTTTGTGGACTTTACTCCGCGTTCAAATGTTCTTTTGATGAATTTGTTGGGGAGAGAGTGGTCTCGCCATCCTATTCCTCCGCCATCTTGTTCCTTCCGGTAGTGGGAGACTTTAATACCCCACTAAGACCTATGCATAGATCAACTAAACAGAAAATTAACAAGGAAACACAAACGTTAAATGATACGATAGACCAGTTAGACCTAATAGATATCTATAGGACATTTCACCCCAAAACAATGAAATTCACCTTCTTCTCAAACGCAAATGGAAACTTCTCCAGGATAGATCACATCCTGGGCCATAAATCTAGCCTTGGTAAATTTAAAAAAAAAAATTGAAATCATTCCAAGCATCTTTTCTGACCACAGTGCAGTCAGATTAGATCTCAATTACAGGAGAAAAACTATTAAAAATTTCAACATATGGAGGCTGAACAACACGCTGCTGAATAATGAACAAATCATAGAATAAATAAAAAAAAGAAGTCAAAATATGCATAGAAACGAATGAGAATGAAAACACAACAACCCAAAACCTCTGAGACACTGTAAAAGCAGTGCTAAGGGGAAGGTTCATAGCAATACAGGCAAACCTCAAGAAACAAGAAAATAATCAACTAAATAACATAACTCAACACCAAAAGCAACTAGAAATGGAAGAAATGAAGAACCCCAGGGTTAGTAGTAGGAAAGAAATCTTAAAAATTAGGGCAGAAATAAATGCAAAAGAAACAAAAGAGACCATAGCAAAAATCAACAAAGCAAAAAGCTTGTTCTTGGAGAGGGTAAATAAAATTGACAAACCACTAGCCAGACTCATCAAGAAACAAAGGGAGAAAAACCAAATCAGTAAAAACAGAAATGAAAATGGAGAGATCACAACAGACAACACAGAAATACAAAGGATCATAAGACACTACTATCAGCAATTATGTGCCAATTAATGGACAACTTGGAATAAATGGACAAATTCTTGGAAAAGTACAACTCTCCAAAAGTGAAGCAGGAAGAAATAGTAAACCTTAACAGACCCATCACAAGCACGGAAATTGAAACTGTAATCAGAAATCTTCCAGCAACCAAAGCCCAGGTCCAGACGGCTTCACAGCTGAATTCTACCAAAAATATAGAGAAGAGCTAACACCTAGCCTACTCAAACTCTTCCAGAAAATTGAAGCGGAAGGTAAACTTCTGAACACACTCTATGAGGCCACCATCACCCTAATACCAAAACCTGACAAAGATGCCATACAAAAAAAGAGAACTACAGGCCAATAACACTGATGAACATAGATGCAAAAATCCTTAACAAAATTCCAGAAATCAGAATCCAACAACACATTAAAAAAATCATATATCGTGACCAAATGGGCTTTATCCCAGGAATGCAAGAATTCTTCAATATCCTCAAATCAATCAATATAATACACCACATTAACAAACTGAAAAATAAAGACAATATGATTACCTCAATAGATGCAGAGAAAGCCTTTGACAAAATTCAAAATCAATTTATGATTTTAAAAAACCCTCCAGAATGCGGGAAGAGAAGGAACATTCCTCAACATAATAAAAGCTATATATGACAAACCCACAGCAAATATTATCTTCATTGGTGAAAATTTGAAAGCATTTCCCCTAAAGCCAGGAACAAGACAAGGGTGCCCACTCTCACCATTACTATTCAACATAGTTCTGGAAGTTTTGGCCACAGCAATCAGAGCAGAAAAAGACATAAAAGGAATCCAAGTTGGTAAAGAAGAAGTAAAACTCTCACTGTTTGCAGATGACTTGATCCTCTACACAGAAAACCCTAAAGACTCTACCAGAAAATTACTAGAGCTAATCAATGAATATAGTAAAGTTGCAGGATATAAAATCAACACCCAGAAATCCCTTGCATTCCTATACATTAATAATGAGAAAATAGAAAGAGAAATTAAGGAAACAATTCCATATTCCGTTGCAACAAAAAGAATAAAATACTTCGGAATATATCTAAGTAAAGAAACAAAAGACCTCTATATAGAAAACTATAAAACACTGGTGAAAGAAATAAAAGAGGACACTAATAGATGGAGAAATATACCATGTTCATGGATTGGAAGAGTCAATATTTTGAAAATGAGTATGCTACCGTACATAATCTATAGATTCAATGCAATCCTTATCAAGCTACCAATGGTATTTTTCACAGAGCTAGAACAAATAATTTCACAATTTGTATGGAAATAAAAAAAACTTTGAGTAGCCCAAGCAATCTTGAGAAAGAAGAATGGAACTGGGGGAATCAACCTTCCGGACTTCAGGCTATACTACAAAGCCACAGTCATCAAGACAGTATGGTACTGGCATAAAGACAGAAATATAGATCAATGGAACAAAATAGAAAGCCCAGAGGTAAATCCACGCACCTATGGACACCTTATCTTTGACAAAGGAGGCAAGAATATTCAATGGAGAAAAGACAATCTCTTTAACAAGTGGTGCTGGGAAAAATGCTCAGCCACTTGTAAAAGAATGAAACTAGAACACTCCCTAACACCATACACAAAAATACACTCAAAATGGATTAACGATCTAAATGTAAGACCAGAAACTATAAAACTCCTAGAGGAGAACATAGGCAAAACACTCTCCCACATAAATCACAGTAGGATCCTCCATGGCCCACCTCCCCGAATATTGGAAATAAAAGCAAAAATAAACAAATGGGACCTAATTAAAATTAAAAGCTTCTGCACAGCAAAGGAAACTATAAGCAAGGTGAAAAGACATTCTCCATTCTTCAGAATGGGAGAAAATTATAGCAAATGAAGCAACTGACAAAGAATTAATCTCAAAAATATACAAGCAACTCCTGCAGTTCAATTCCAGAAAAAAAAAAAAAAGGCCAAATCAAAAAATGGGCCAAAGAACAAAGCAGACATTTCTCCGAAGAAGACATACAGATGGCTAACCAACACATAAAAAGATGCTCAACATCACTCATAATCAGAGAAATGCAAATCGAATCCACAATGATGTATCATTTCATGCCAGTCAAAATTGTTGCTTCGGGTCTGTCATGAATCCTCTGTTCCTTATTAATTCCTGAATATTCAGGAGTTAAGAGGAATTGGCAAGCCACTCCTTGGGCTGAGGAATGCATGCATTTCCTTGGTTAGTTTTCCCATACAGTGATAAGTAACTAACTACGACCCTCTTCTTTTTTATGAACCATCTGGTAAAAGTGATTATTTACAATCCTCTCATTTTGATATGGATTGCCTTATGATAATTTTTAAGTCTAGAATTTTGATTTTAATCTTCGCTGAAAATAGCTACCTTGTAAGACAGTATATATACCCACACTATGTTTAATAAAATACCTTTGCTCCATCAGAGCTTGGGTCCCCGTGTCTTTCTTTCTTTCCTTCTTTCTCTCTCTCTCTGGCTAATTCTCTGGAGCCCAGAAACCCATCTTGCTCATTCTCCTGCCCGGACTTCTAAGACCCTCTTGAGAAAGTGTACTGTGTCTTCACCCCCTCGAGAGGGCGCCAGGTGCCTTCATGAGCGCCGCAAGCCCTGTATCAAGGACTTTATTGGTTTTCTGCGTAAACCAAGGAATATCAGCCTCTTTCTCTCTCTCTTTTACTTTCTTATCATTGACTCCGGACCACCAGGTTCCAGTCCATTAAAGGACTTCAGCAGTCCAGGAAGCTTCAGGCAGGACAGCCCTTGATATTAGGTGGTCACTCGATTATGTAAAAAATGGTTAGCATGGTGCCAAAGGGGATTAAGCATTCAGGGTGCAGTTTAAGGGCTCAGTCCTGCTGACTGCAGAACCGTCCCCCAGAATCTCCCCCTTCTCAGAACTCCTTGCCTCTCACCCCGCAGATGCACACCAAGGCTGAGCGGGGTTCACTGCAGGGCAAAAATCTCTGGAACAGGGACAGGACGAGGCTGTGTTGCCAGCTGGCTTTGAGGCCAGGGTGTGTGGGGTTGGGGGGGGCAGCCTGCCTGCCCTGATCTGTCTTGGGGTGGATGCAGGAGAGAGCTGCTGGGCCTGAGTAGCACCCAGCCACACTGGCTGCAAGGCTGAGTTGGTCAGTGCTGTGCTCTGAGTTGGGGGCCGGGTTGTGCCCTCGCTACCTGCTTGAGGTGGGACCAGCACTCTCCGGCTGGGCATATGTCAGGTGTACTCCTCTGCCTTGGGTTTCTTCACCAACTCTGGGGTAATGGGAGCACCTGCTTCCTGGCGGCTGGGGGGAGAAGATGAGATAAAACACGTAGAGATTCTGCAGAAGTGGCTCCGGCTCGCTGCTGGCTCTGTGATGCTGGCCCAGGTCACTGTCATCATCACCTCTACTCTGGGCCCCAGACCTGCCCTGGTTCTGGAAGATGTTCACAGTGCAGCCTTGGGCAGGGCAGGCATACTGTGTGGGCTTTGACAGAAGAGCCTGGAGGCTTTGATGGGCTGGCCCTCCAAGCCCCTCGCTTCTTGGACAGGGAGATCCCCACCGCAGCCTGGGGGCAGCCCACCCAATTCAACAGACGACCCAAACCTGGGGGCACTGTGTTCTGTGCTGACTCAGCGGGGGATATGTCAGGATGGGAGGTTCCTGGGCTGACCTGAGACCCGTCAGGAGTTAGTTCAGTTCAGTCGCTTACTTGTGTCTGACTTTGTGACCCCATGGACTGCAGCACGCCAGGCCTCCCTGTCCATCACCAACTCCCAGAGTTTACTCAAACTCATGTCCATTGCGACGGTGATGCCATCCAACCATCTCATCCTCTGTTATCCCCTTCTCCCGCCCTCAATCCTTTCCAGCATCAGGGTCTTTTCAAATGAGTCAGGACTTAAACACCCAGGAACCTTCCCCCCACTATCCACAAACATTTTATCACAGTGCCTGGAGGCTGACTCCACGCTCCGGCTCTGATACCTTTTGAGACCTCCGGTCTTACTTTCCAGGCGCCCCCCCCGCCCCAGCTCTTCCTGTGGTGTCAGTGTCTGACATGGAGCACACTAACGAATATGTGTTAGGAATAGACTCTGTATCATCCACTCTCACATCTATTTTCTGGCTTTCTTTTTTCTTTGCACTTAAATAACTTAATTACTTACTTTTGATTTCATTGTTTAGTTCAGTTCAGTCACTCAGTCGTGTCCAACTCTTTTCAACCCCATGGACTGCAGCTTATCAGGCCTTCTGGTCCTCCACCAACTCCAAGAGTACACCCAAACTCATGTCCATTGAGTCAGTGATGCCATCCAAACATCTCATCCTCTGTTGTCCCCTTCTTCTCGCGCCTTCAATCTTTCCCAGCACCGGGGTCTTTTCAAATGAGTCAGCTCTTTGCATCTGGTGGCCAAAGTATTGGAGTTTCGGCTTCAACATCAGTCCTTCTAATTAGGGTTGTTGCTGCTGCTACTGCTGCTAATCACTTCAGTCGTGTCCGACTCTATGCCACCCCACAGATGTCAGCCCACCAGGCTCCATCGTCCCTGGGATTCTCAAGGGAAGAACATTGGAGTGGGTTGCCATTTCCTTCTCCAATGCATGAAAGTGAAAAGTAAAAGTGAAGTAGTTCAGTCGTGTCTGACTCTTTGCGACTCGATTGGCTGCAGCCTACCATGATCCTCCATCCATTTGATTTTCCAGGCAAGAGTACTGGAGTGGGTTGCCATTGCCCTCTCTTCCAATTAAGGTTCAGTTCAGTCGCTCAGTCATGTCTGACCCTTTGCGACCCCATGAATCACAGCACGCCAGGCCTCCCTGTCCATCACCAACTCCTGGAGTTCACTCAAAATCATATCCATCGAGTCGGTGATGCCATTCAGCCATCTCATTCTCTGTTGTCCCCTTCTCCTCCTGCCCCCAATCCCTCCAAACATCAGAGGCTTTTCCAATCAGTCAACTCTTTTCCAATGAGTCAACTTTGGCATAAGGTGGCCAAAGTATTAGAGTTTCAGCTTTAGAATCAGTCCTTCCAATGAACACCCAGGACTGATCTCCTTTAGAATGAACTGGCTGGACTTCCTTGTAGTCCAAGGGACTCTCAAGAGTCTTCTACAACACCACAGTTCAAAAGCATCAATTCTTCAGCGCTCAGCTTTCTTCACAGTCCAACTCTCACATCCATACATGACTACTGGAAAAACCATAGCCTTGACTAGACGGACCTTGGTTGGCAAAGTAATGTCTCTGCTTTTTAATATGCTCTCTAGGTTGGTCATAACTTTCCTTCCAAGGAGTAAGCGTCTTTTAATTTAATGGCTGCAATCACCATCTGCAGTGATTTTGGAGTCCCAAAAAAAAATAAAATAAAAGTCTGACACTATTCCCACTGTTTCCTCATCTATTTTCCATGAAATGATGGGATCAGATACCATGATCTTAGTTTTCTTATTTATTTATTTTAATTGGCGGCTAATTACTTTACATTATTGGATTGGTTTTGCCATACATTGACATGAATCTGCCCCAGGTGTATGTGTTCCCCATCTGTAACCCCCCTCCCACCTCCTTCCCCATGCCATCCCTCTGGTTCATCCCAGTACACCTGAATGTTGAGTTTTAAGCCAACTTTTTCACTCTCCTCTTTCACTTTCATCAAGAGACTCTTTAGTTCCTCTTCACTTTCTGCCATAAGGGTGGTGTCATCTGCATATCTGAGGTTATTTATATTTCTCCCAGCAATCTTGATTCCAGCTTGTGCTTCTTCCAGCCCAGCGTTCCTCATGATGTACTCTGCATATAAGTTAAATAAGCAGGGTGGCAATATACAGCCTTGACGTACTCCTTTTCCTATTTGAAACCAGTGTGGTGTTCCATGTCCAGTTCTAACTCTTGCTTCCTGACCTGCATATAGGTTTCTCAAGAGGCAGGTCAAGTGGTTTGGTATTCCCATCTGTTTCAGAATTTCTCACAGTTTATTGTGATTCACACAGTCAAAGACTTTGGCATAGTCAATAAAGCAGAAATAGATGCTTTTCTGGAACTCTCTTGCTTTTTCCATGATCCAGTGGATGTTGGCAATTTGATCTCTGGTGCCTCTGCCTTTGCTAAAACCAGCTTGAACATCTGGAAGTTCACGGTTCACGTATTGCTAAAGCCTGGCTTGGAGAATTTTGAGCATTACTTTACTAGTGTGTGAGATGAGTGCAATTGTGCGGTAGTTTGAGCATTCTTTGGCATTGCCTTTCTTTGGGATTGGAATGAAAACTGGCCTTTTCCAGTCCTGTGCCCATTGCTGAATTTTCCAAATTTGCTGACAAATTGAGAGCAGCACTTTCACAGCATCATCTTTCAGGATTTGAAATAGCTCAACTGGAATTCCATCAACTCCACTACCTTTGTTCATAGTGATGCTTTCTAAGGCCCACTTGACTTCACATTCCAAGATGTCTGGCTCTAGGTGAGTGATCACACCATCGTGATTATCTTGGTCGTGAAGATCTTTTTTGTATAGTTCTTCTGTGTATTCTTGCCACCTCTTCTTAATATCTTCTGCTTCTGTTAGGTCTATACCATTCCTGTCCTTTATCGAGTCCATCGTTGCATGAAATGTTCCCTTGGTATCTCTAATTTTCTTGAAGAGATCTTTAGTTTTTCCTATTCTGTTGTTTTCCCCAATTAGGGTTCAGTTCAGTTCAGTTCAGTCGCTCAGTCGTGTCTGACTCTTTGTGACCCCATGAATCACAGCACGCCAGGCCTCCCTGTCCATCACCAACTCCCGGAGTTCACTCAAACTCATGTCCATCGAGTCGGTCATACCATCCGGCCATCTCATTCTCTGTCATCCCTTTCTCCTCCTGCCCCCAATCCATCCCAGCATCAGAGTCTTTTCCAGTGAGTCAATAACTGATCTTTAATTTTGGATTTCTGCCTAAATAAGCTGCTGGCAATCTCCTTTTCAAAACTTTCCCCCAACCAGCTCTCCCTGGTGCCTGAAACCCTGCCACCAAGACAGCAGCAGTCCCTTGCTGAAAGAATTAAAGGACCTGCCATGATGTGGGGCTATATCAGGGAGGGTGCTGAGCAGGATCCTGCCAGGGCTGGTGAAACTGTGGTGCTGGCGCCCAGGAAGCTGGGCAGAGTGGGGAATGGAGGCTCAGACTTCCGGGAGATTAGAGCAGAGGAGGGACAAGACAGGGAGAGACCAAGACATTGAGGACTCCTTACTTCTGAGCTCTCACTCTTGTCTGCCTGTACCCACCATTTCCACCTTTTTGTGTGAACATACATGTGAACATGTCACCGCAAGGTGTGTGGGTCCTTGAGAGTCTCTGGAAAGCTCCACCCCTGCAGTGGCCTGGACGTGAAGACCCCTGCAACACGGAGGTGTCCCCAGACACACAGAAGCAGATGGCCTGGTGGTGTCCATGGAGCCTCGGTCTGGGGTGGGGGTCTTTCAGAGCCGGGAGGGCTTGGCAGGCCCAGCTGGAGAGCCCAGTGCTGGCTGTGCATGTCTGTGCGGCCCAGGGCACTGCTTCGGGCTGGGGTCTGCCTAGGATGTTGCAGACGAGGTTGGCTCACCCCAGGCAACCTCCGGGCCTTGGCACCTGCAGGCCTGTGGGCCCTCACTAGCTGGGATATCTTCATGTTCATCACATCTAACCAGTACTGGGGACGCGGGTCCATCCAGAGCTGCTAGGGCACGACCACCTCAGTCTCCAAACAGAAACTTCTCCTGGATCATCTCTTAAAGCCTTTCCACTTCCCCCTCCCACATCACAGGGAGATAAAAGGCAAGACCAAAGAGAGAGCAACTTACTTTTCTTATTGGTTGTGTTGTGCACAGTCGCTGTGGGGACCCCAGACCTGCAGTGGGTAGAGAAACAAGTAGGGATCATCAGTGTGGACAGTAGAGGCCAGGTCCCTGGGAGTTAAGGGCACGTTTTCTTAACTTTGCATCTGTGTCAGTTTCACGGAACCCAAGTAAAAGTGCATAATTTCAGGTGGTCTTAACGACATAAAACATTGACGCCCTTATAACCTCACTGTGACCCTCCAGGCAGTCCTACAGGGTCTTCACTGAGTTCCAGTCAATCTTCTGCCTCAGTCCTGAGTCACCCATCGAGGCTGCCTTGCTGACTCCTCCCAGGGGAAGCCATCCCTTCCTTGTCTCATGTAATGCCTGGTTAACACTTCTAGGGTAACATGATTACTGTGCAAGTGTTCAGACGTGTTTCCTGATGCAGCTGCCAGCTCTTAGGTTGTCCCGAAGCTGCAGGCCTGGAGTGAGAAGGGGGCCTGGCCAGCTGTGGTTTGAGTCTGTAGGTCAACTTCGTTACCCTCTTTAGCAAAAAAAGAGTCTGGCAAGAGAAAATAGCTTCCAAACTTCTTTTTCAGATATTCTGAAGACATATTGAGAGGCAGGCGTGAATTTTTCCAGCTTCATCTCTGCACCTTATCTGCACTCCTGTTCCACTGAGGGGGGTTAGTGTGTTCGTGGGGAGCCTTCCTGTGGGATGTGAAGGACGCCAGGCTTGTTCCCCACCCCCACTCCAGGCTACTGTCCTCTCTGCCTGAAATCTCTGTTCCCAGACACTGGCTTTGTCTTCATTCTCTGCTCACACACCTCCTCCAACTGCCCCCTCCCCTGCCCCTAATGCAAAAGAAGATACAACCCCTCTGCCTGGCCACCCTCCCTCTCTTCTTTACAGAGTGCTACCTCCTGCCATGACATCAGGACCCCAGAGTATGGATTTTCAGCATATGTGTCCACTGTTCATTTCAATTGCACTAGAACAGAAGCTCTAGAATTTATATGAACATGTTCTGAAACTTGGTCTTATTTATTGCCATTATCTCCAGCATCTAGAATAGTGTTTGGAACATAGTTGGGGCTTGATCACATATCTGGGGATTGAACGCTGAGTGAAGGATCCCAGACCACACAGGAAGAAGCCTGGGAGGCTGCCGCTTGGCCCTGGTGGTCTGGGCAGATGGCAGGGAGGGAGAGGGTGAAGGTTGGTGGAAGGCAGTGGGCAAGGAGAGTGGATGTGTCCTGGGGACTCATGGGCGGGAGCTGCTTTTCTTCTGCCTCAGGCAGGAGACTTGGGGGTGCTCTGGGCTCACGGGGCAGCTGTATCTAAGCTGGGGATTCATATTATTTGGGCAGCTTCCCCAGGATCACCATCAGAACTCCTTGCCCACTTCCAAGGGGCCCAGTGATAAGGGGCTGAGTTGCAAGCTGGGGGTCTGCATGGGTCCCACCACCGCGAGGCTCAGAGCCCTGACCACACTCAAAGACTGCAGAGTGGAATCCTAGTCTAGGGCCTAGAGAGGATGTGGCAGAGAAGCCATGGAGTCCAAGGTACCTTGAAACGCACAAGGGGCTGTTCCAGCCAGGGGAGCACCCCCAGACAAGCAGGGATAAGAGACAGACAGCAGTTGCAGCAGCTGTGGACTGCCTGTCCCCTGCCAGGGACTGGACCCAGACACCATCCAAAGCCCAGGAGGTCCGTTGCCTCCTTTGGCCCACTAGGTGCCACTTCTCCACTTCCCCATAGGTAGGACTGCCCAGATAAAAATGCAGGCTATCCAGTTATATTTGAATTCCAGATAAACAATATGTGTTTTCAGTATAAATATGTCCCAGGCAGTATTGGGATTTACGACTAAAAATGTATTTGTTGTTTACCTGAAATCAAGTGGTACTGGGTGGCCTGCCTTTTTATTTGCTGAAACAGGCACATTCGACCTGGGGATGGGGAGGGAGCAGCAGTGTCGAGAGACTCTGCATTTAGCCTAAAGGAACAGCACACACTGAAGGGGGTCTAAGCACTGGTGGTGGGTTTAAATTATTGAGTCAAACTAAGATTTTTGGCTGGAAGATCCATTTCCCCATGGGGCGTTCGTGTGGAAGAACAGAGCAGTTACTGAGAGACAAGCTGAGTGTCTTTCCTCCGCCCATTTTGGGGCAAGTAAATTTGCAAACAGAGCACATCCTCCATTCTTATAAATAATGTAAACAGTGATTATTTAGTGCCCACTATGTCAAAGGCACTCTACTAGGTGTTTATATGAAGAATCCCTAGTCCTCCCAGAGGCTCTACAAAGCAGGTGCTTCCAACCATATTCTGCAGATGAGAAAAAACAGGCTTTGAGAGTTTTAAGTCTTCTGTCCCAGCATACAGTGGGAAAGTTGCTGAGCCTGGATGGGGCCCTTCTTATTTTCAAATGCATGAACTTGATGTGTGTGTGTGCGCTAAGTTCCTTCAGGTATGCCTGATTCTTTGGGACCCCGTGGACTGTAGCCCGCCAGACTTCTCTGTCCATGGGGTTGTCCAGGCAAGAATACTGGAGTGGGTTGCCATGCCCTCCTCCAGGGAATCTTTCCAACACAGGGATCAAACCCGTGTCTCTTATGTCTCCTGCACTGGCAGATGGATTCTTTACCATGAGCCCCCTGGGAAGCCCAATGAACTTGGTACTTGTTTCTAAAAAATTCAAACACCACAGAAAGGAATAAAGTGACCTGTAAAAGGTCCTTCTCACCCCACATTCCAGAAGTAACCTAAATGATTCTAAAATGTCCTAAAATGTCTCTCTGCACATTGGGCTTCCCTAGTGGCTTAGCTGGTGAAGAATCTGCCTGCAATGTGGGAGACCTGGGTTTGATCCCTGGGTTGGGAAAATCCCCTGAGAAGGGAATGGTTACCCACTCAAGTAATCTCTGTGTGTAGGTGGTCAAATTTACAAAGAAGCAATTATTTCAAACATAAAGACACTTAAAAAAAAAAAACCTTCATGTAAATATGCAGCTATATGAAATCTTTAAGTTATACCACGTTGCATCACTTTTTAAAGATAAAACTTAAAACAGAGATTTGAGGTCACCTATGTTCCCTACTGAGCGACTTCATTTTCACTTTCACCTTCCTATGTCCCCTAATCTCAGGCTGCTCCCTTCCCAGCGGTTGACTTACCTTGGAGTTAGTATTTATCATTTCCATGCATATTTAAAATATATTATTGCCACATGACAGGTGTTAATAAAACAATTATGTGGCAAAATTATGGTTTTTCAAGTAGACATGTATGGATGTGAGTGTTGAATCATAAGGAAAGTTGAGCGCCAAAAACTGATGATCTTGAACTGTGGTGCTGGAGAAGATAAAATCAACCCTGAATATTCATTGGAAGGACTGATGCTGAAGCTGAAACTCCAATACTTTGGCCACTTAATTCGAAGAACTGACTCACTGGAAAAGACCCTGATGTTGGGAAAGAGTGAAGGCAAAAGGAGAAGGGCACGACAGAGTAAGAGATGGGTGGATGGCATCACTGACTCGATGGACATGAGTTTGAGTAAGCTCTGGGAGATGGTGATGGACAGGGAAGCCTGGTGTGCTGCAGTCCATGGCATCTCAAAGAGTCAGACAGGATCCAGCAACTGAATAACAACATAAATTTGTTAATAATAATACATACGCCACATACGGTTTAACACAGCACACCTCAGTGGTTTGAACTGCCTTGATATCTAGTCTGACAACAGCAGGACGACGAAGTCAAATGTCCAGCATATGAGTGGGCATAGCCACCTGGGAGGACAACTCAGCCACAGTTGTGAAACTGGACAATGCCTGACCCACGACCAGAGGGTCCCATTGCTGTGCCCCATCTCAGAGAGGGCCATGTGCACGGACACATGGAGGCATGCAGACTGATCTTAATCACCACTGCATCTGAGCAACAGCTACCGGGCTAGCCGTGGGCAGGGGAGGGACGCCGTGAACGCAGTCTGTCCACCCAGTGGAAGACCACAGAGTGCATGAGATGAGTACATGACACCGGTGCACACGGGCAAGTAGGGAAAATGAACGAGTTACACTCCGAGAGCACGTCATAAGTCCAGTTTGTTTCTCAGTCCAACAATGTTAGCTGACACAATTGGCTACATAATACTGTGGTTTAATAGGTTTATAATTCTTTTCACACAAATAATACATAAAAAGCACACAAAAAATAAAGAAAATATGTTTAATCTCGCAGGACTGTACTTTGAAGAGTACAGTAGTCCAGCCCAACAGCTGTCACACAGGGGCTGGCATCCGTAAACAGGCAAGAATGACTGACTGGAGGAGGGAGGGGGAGTGGGAGATGGTGGAGCTGAAGGATGGTGAGCAATGGGAGACAGAGGGCAAGCTGCAGGGTCACTCACGCCTGACGCTGATGGAACATACTTGTGCATCTTTGAAAGTTTGCAACTTGTAGGTTCATATGTAGGGGACTTACTGTACCAGGTTACATGAAAACATCAAGCTGCAGAATGGTAGATGCTGCAATCCCACGATGATGGAAATAATTTCCACAAATGGTAAACCTTCATTTTAAATAGATGTATAGTATTCTGTTATGTGGATACATCATATGTCTTTGGTCCACTCTCTACTGATGGATATTCACACTGTTTCCTTCTGGTTTTGTTGTTGTTATTGCTAAAAACACTGTCACAGAAATCCTCTAACACGTATCTTCCCACACAGGTAAGACTGAGCTGGTTAAGCTCATTAATGGCATTGCAATTGCTGTGTTAAAATGGCTGTACAGTCAGTTTTTACTAATAAGCTTGTGGTTTCAAACACAAAACCCCAAATCTTGGTGCTTTAATACAACAGGAGTTCATCCCTTGCGGCTGTTACATCCTGGGGGATTGGTTGGCTATAGCCATGCTGGTCATTCTCTGGGACCCAGGCTGAGAGCGGAGCCTTCATCTGGAAGGTACACACTCATGGCCATGGGAATCCAGAAGGGCACTGAATAAAAAGGACCAGGGCCATAGTTCACACACACTCTGGTGCCCTCGACAACGGACCTGGAAAACCTCTCCAGAGAAGCAGCCGTGAATCACATGTGATGGGAGGGTGGTCCGTGGGGGGCAGACACTGGGACCAGGGCGTTACCACACTGAGTGGAGACCGGGATGCCAGTGTACATAGTCTCATCAGCCTACGACTAAAGGTGGACGGAGGTCTAAGCTATAACTTAAGAAAGATACGTGTGGGGGTTTTTTGTTTGTTTTTGTTTGCTTTTACCATCCTTACAGGCATGTATTCATCTTGATGTTGCTTTCATCTACCTTCTTCAAATCTTGAGTGGATTGATGTTGGACAACTGCCTGTGCAATTCATGTGTGTGGACTGCAAACTGCCTGTCTCATGCATGGTCCACTTCAATTGCATTGTTGCTTGGGGTCACATTATTTAGTAATTAGCTCTATTTTATAGGAGTATTTGTAGCAGCTTTATTTGCTACAGATAGACACTATAAACAATACACACATATACCAACAAGGTGAATAAAGGGGTAAGAAGTTACAGAGCAATGACACACAGATGCAAACAAGGTAGCTCCCTCTTCACTGAGGGTTGCAGATTCTCCTCCTGGGTCCTTTCTGATTTGTGCCTCAAAAGGTGCCCTTGGTACCAACAGCAGCAACTGTCATGATGAATTCCACTTTCAAAAAACTTATCTGCTTCTACCAAGTTTCCACTACTATACACACACATGTACAACATCATTTCTCCTACCAAGTTTCCACTACTCCCCAGACACACACACACACGTAAATCTTCCGGCCAGGGATCTGAGTCATCCCAGAGCCTGTTCTGAATCTGAGAGTCAATGTCATAAACAAAATATTTGCTAAGTGGATTAGCAGCTTGTGAAGGAGAACTTCCTAAGCATATACTTGGCCATCGTGTATCAAGGCAGCAAATTTAAACTCAGCTAAAGAAGGATCCCCTAAGACAACCCTCTAAGTCCTGTGTTTTATTTAGGTCATTGTTTCCTTCCTGATACTCAGCAACCCCTCTGGCCCCAACCCTTTTCTCTAAGCACCAAGGATAGCTATCTTTACTTACAGGATCTGAATTGTATTCTCTTTTTTCTGAGAACCATATTACAACCATGTCATCTTTCCTGTCATTTTAATATAGAATTTTTTGCAATGGGTTTCCCAGGTAGCACAGTAGTAAAGAATCTGCCTGCCAATTCAGGAAATGCAAGAGACCTGGGTTTAACCCCTGGAATGGTAGATCCCCTAGAGCAAGAAATGGCAACCCCCTCCAGTATTCTTACCTGGAAAATCCCATGGCATCCCTTACCTGCTACAGTCCATGGCATCACAAAGAGTTGGACATGACTGAGTACATGTCAGGTCACATTCTTTAGAATAGCCAAACAGAAACAATACAAATACAAGTTACATCTAAGCTGAAAGTCGCTCAGTCATGTCCGACTCTTTGAGACCACCTGGAACTATATAGTCCATGAAATTCTCCAGGTCAGAATACTGAAGTGGGTAGCTTTCCTTTCTCCAGTTTATCTTCCCAACCCAGGGATCGAACTCAGGTCTCCAGCATTGCAGGCAGATTCCTTACCAATTGAGCTACAAGAGAAGCCCAAGAATACTGAGTGGGTAGCCTATCGCTTCTCCAGCGGATCTTCCTGATCGAGGAATCAAACTGGGGTCTTCTGCACTGTCGGTGGACACCAAAGTTAAAAGGCAGCCTATACGTGTAATTTAAATGGATTGATTATAGCCTAATCCTATCCATCTACCCAGACGTCCTCTGGGAAGCTCTGCTTCCCAGGTCCAAGGTGTCATGGTTGAAGTGCTGTGTCCTCCACCTCTCATGCCATCATGCACGCTTCTCTGGCCCAGGTGGCCTCAACCCACTGCTCTGTGTGAATTTTAAGATCACCCATTGTTTAGAGATTTCTATGATGCTTGGGCTCCTGAAAATTGGCAAATAATTTAGGAAAACACCTAACTCAAAACAAAGTCACAAGAAATGGAGAAAAAGCAGGAGATTCCCAATTTGGAGTAAGATATTTGGGCTTTGTGATCCTTTGACCAGACCTGGGTTAGTGTTGCCAAGGATTTCTGTAAGAAAAGAAGAAACACCCTAAACCCAGGAGGCCCACACACATGACTTCAGGGAGCTTGCAACACTTAAAGGGGAGCCTGCTAAACTTGTTTCAAACAATTAAGGACACTTTTACTAAAGAGCCTTTGGAGGGGCTTCACCACTGAAGCTTTAAGCTGGTTTTCCTTACTTTTCTTCCTCTTCTTCCAAATGATCTCACTTGCATCCAGCCAAGAGCTACCTGATTAAATGCATTGTTTTGAACAGTAGGAAGTTTTGGCGTGTCCTCACTGCTGCCTGCAATCCCTCCCTTCCGCCTGTCTCTGCACAGACTACTGTGGCCCAAATCTTTCTAGATGGTCAGAATCCGACAGCACTCTGTTTAACTGTTATCCTCCCAACAGCTCCTATTTGCAGTTTCTTCTTACTTTGCATGTGATTCAAACCAACAAACATATATTGAGACTCTACCATGTTCAGGGAGCAGGGCCAGGTCCCAGGGATAAGGGCAGAAGACAGGAGTATTTGCCACCAGGGAGCTCAGAGGCTAGTGGAGGAAGGCACCCAGGCACAGGAACAGTCCCCGGAAGAAGGTGCACTGTTCCGAGGTCTGCACATGGACCCAGGAATCAGGATATGGTCCCCAGTCCTGTCTGGGTCAGCTCAGCCACCAGCTACTTGTGGTTCCAGCCAAGGGGTGTTTCTTACCTGGGTCCCAACTGTGGAATACAGGGTGGCTAAGGTCTATTCTTAATAAGAGGAACAGCAAAAATGATGACACCACCACTCTGGGTGCCTGTCAGGTGTAGAGTTTTGTGCTGCAGAGACACTGCCTCACCTCACTGGCTCCGGGAGGCCAAGGTAGCCTGTCTGCACAGACGTTAGGATGCTGTGATCCACTGAAGCCTCCCCGTGAGAGACAAACACGGACCCTGGGGAGGGAAGATGCTCTACACCTGTGCCCAGAAGGAGGAGCTGTTTTCAGCCTGACGTGGAAGGCGGAGAGGGGCCGGAAGGGGACGATGGAGAAGCAGGACCACCTGTCTGCTTCCTCTTAGCATCCCTTCCCTGTCATTCCTTTTGGGCTAGTCCTAGAACACAGGACATATTCAACTGTAAATAACTCTGTCAATCAGGTCATTCATTAAACACTTGATTCTCCATGTGTTCACCTATGGACACATTCATGCACACAAGCCTAGACTCTAGTGACCAGCTGCTTGTGAACACACACGTGCAGTCACAAAACTATTTATTAATATTATGAGTCTCTTTGCCCCTTCCTGAGATTTCTTACATCCTTGGTATGTTAAGTGGGTCTCAGCTGTTGCACCTTTGCTAATTGCACAAAAACAGTTCTGTTCGCTCAGGCTTTGTTCACAAAGACACAACTGCCATTAAAACATTTAGTCTTTTAAAAACTTCGTGTATTACTTCAATACATACAGAGTGAAGTAAGCCAGAAAGAAAAACACCAATACAATATACTAACGCATATATATGGAATTTAGAAAGATGGAAATGATAACCCTGTATACGAGACAGCATAAGAGACACAGATGTATAGAACAGTCCTTGGGACTCCGTGGGAGAGGGTGAGGGTGGGATGGTTTGGGAGAATGGCATTGAAACATGTATATTATCATATGTGAAACAAATCACCAGTTCAGGGTCGATGCATGTTACAGGATGCTCGGGGCTGGTATGCGGGGATGACCCAGAGGGAGGATAAGGGGAGGAGGGAGGTGGGAGGGGGGTTCAGGAGGGGGAACTCATGTACACCCAGGGCAGATTCATGTCAATGTACGACAAAACCAACCAATATAATATTGTAAAATAATTAGCCTCCAATTAAAATAAAAATTAAAAAAATAAATAAATAAAAAATAAAAACTCCGTGTAGCTGACAGAGACTAGTTTGGCTCAAGTGAAAAAAAAAAAAATCTGAGTTCCAGGTTTATATTGTTTCTGAACGGAAAAATAACCACACTGAAGCAAGCAAATTCACAACCAACCCATAAGGTAGTTCTGGTCAATAAAGATCCTGCTGCCAGATGGGGAGAAATTCAAATTATAAATGGAAAAAGTACATCACAGACTTGCAAACAGAAAATATTTATTTCTTTCTGTCTCTGGTTTCCAGTCCCATTCTTTCAGAACGTGAGTTTAAACCTGCTCGACTGGATGGAGAGATGTGGCCATTACAGATGAGAATAAAGTGATGAAAAATGACACAGACTAGAAAAGAAAAAAGTCATCAGACTGAAAGGAAACCATAGAGACAATGATTGTCCTCTTTGTTCTCATCTGTGTCCTCAGAGGAATTTGTGTGACAGATAATTCCCACCAGAAGCTAAACTCATGGTATATAAACAACAGAGACTCAGGCAGTCTGGCTATCACTGCCCAGATATGTCTTGAGCATGGATGAATGGTTCAAAGGCCATCGGCCAGCTAGTGAGGGGAGGAAGGCTCTGGCCAGTGCAGAAGATGGGCCATGACCCTGATGGCGCAGCAGCCAGATCTCTTTATTTCCCAGTTCATGAATTATGTATGCTTGATGCACAAGGTTCATATGTTGAGGTGATATTAAGCAGGGTGTTAGCCAAGCTTCAAAGAACTACTGTAGAGAATGAAGATATTTGTTTCCAAAGATGTGACTTCCTAGTCAACACTGCAGATGGATATTGTTGTATTTGACTTTGAAACCTTGTTATAGCTGACATTGAGTGTGGAATTTGGGGATTTCCCTGCCATGCCTCGCAGCACTGAGTTTTGCTTCAGTCCAGATTCATGGGGCCACTTGAAAGTGACCAAATGTCCCATGCAGCTGGGTAAGGATCATGACTAAGAGGGCTTCACAGAAATCAGGTGTGGTTTCACCTGCTCACAAATGGTGGTGAAAAGTGTCACATTAACCTTTCACAGTCACATGTAACCTCTTGCTTGAGAAATTACATGTTACATTTCAGGCACATGACAGACATGTTTAGTAGGAGAAACCATCCCAAAAATAAAATGGGAGGGGCCTCTGTATGCTCCCCAAAGTCAGCTAGTATCCTTGGGAAATTGATCCATAGAAATGTTAGGTTTTAGGAACTATCTGCCTTTTGGTGCTGTTCAGTTGCTCAGTCATACCCAACTCTTTGCAACCACATGGACTGCAGCACACCAGGGCTCTCTGGCCTTCACCAACTCCTGGAGCTTACTCAAATTCATGTCCATTGAGTTGGTGATGCCATCCAACCATCTCACCCTCTGTCGACCCCTTCTCCTCCTGCCTTCTATCTATCCCAGCATCAGTGTCTTTTCCAATGAGTCGGCTCTTCACATCAGGTGGCCAAACTTTTGATGCTTCAGCACTGGTCCTTCCAATGAATATTCAGGACAGATTTTATTTAGGGTGGACTGGTTTGACCTCCATGAAGTCCAAGGGTCTCTCAAGAGTCATCTCCAACACCACAGTTCAAAAGCATCAATTCTTTGGCGTGTAGCCTTCTTTATGGTCCAACATTCACATCCAAATATGACTACTGGAAAAACCATCGCTATGGCTATATGCACCTTTGTTGGGAAAGTAATGTCTCTGCTTTTAAATACGCTGTCTATGTTGGTCATGGCTTTTCTTCCAAGGAGCAAGCGTCTTTTAATTTCATGTCTGCAGTCACCATCCACAGTGATTTTGAAGCCCCCCAAAATAAAATCTGTCACTGCTTCCACTGTTTCCCTATCTATTTGCCATGAAGTGATGGGACTAGATGCCATGATCTTCGTTTTCTGAATGTTGAGTTTTAAGCCAGCTTTTTCTCTCTCCTCTTTCACTGTCATCTGGAGACTCTTTAGATTCTCTTCGATTTCTGCCAAAAGGGTGGTGCCATCTGCATATCTGAAGTTATTGGTATTTCTCCCAGCAATCTTGATTCCAGCTTGTGCTTGATCCAGCCTAACATTTCTCATGATGTATTCTGCATATAAGTTAACTAAATAGGGTGACAATATACAGCCTTGACGTATTCTTTTCCCAATTTGGAACCAGTCCATTGCTCCATGTTCTGTTCTAACTGTTGGTTTTTGACCTGCATACAGATTTCTCAGGAGGTAGGTAAGGTGGTCTGGTATTCCCATCTCTTGAAGTATTTTCTACAGTTTGTTGCGATCCACACAGTCAAAAGATTGGGCATAGTCACTCAAGCAGAAGTAGATGCTTTTCTGGAATTCTCTTGCAATTTCAATGATGCAACGGATGTTAGCAATACAATCTCTGATTCCTCTGACTTTTCTGAATCCAGCTTGAATATCTGGATGTTCTCAGTTCCAGTACTGTTAAAGCCTAGCTTGGAGGATTTTGAGCATGACCTTGCTAGCATGTGAAATGCGTGCAATTGTGCAGTAGTCTGAACATTCTTTAGCATTGCCGTGTGATTCGAATGAAAACTGACCTTTTCCAGTCCTGTGGCCACTGCAGAGTTTTTCAAATTTGCTGGCACATGGAGTGAAGCACTTTTACAGCATCATCTTTTTTTTTTTAATTTATTTTATTGGAGGCAAATTAACTTACATTAATATATTGGTTGGTTTTGCCATACATTGACATGAATCCTCCCCGGGTGTACATGTGTTCTCTTTCTTGAACCCGCCTCCCACCTCCCTCTTCCCCATATCCTCGCTCCATGTCATCCCCGTGCACCAGCCCCAAGCATCCTGTATCATGCGTCGAACCTGGACTGGTCACTTATGATAATATACATGCTACATTGCCGTTCTCCCCAATCATCCCACCTTCACCCCCTCCCACAGAGTCCGAAAGACTGTTCTATATGCCTATTTCTCTTTTGCAGTCTCGTATACAGGGTTCAGTTCACCATCTTTCTAAATTCCATATATATGCTTTAGTATACTGTATTGATGTTTTTCTTTCTGATTTACTTCACTCTGTATAATTGGCTCCAATTTCATCCATCTCATTAAAACTGATTCAAATGCATTCTTTTTGATGGCTGAAAAATACTCCATTGTGTATATGTACCAAAGCTTTCTTATCCATTCGTCTGCGGATGGACATCTAGGTTGCTTCCATGTCCTGGCTATTATAAACAGTGCTGCAATGAACATTGGAGTATATGTGTCTCTTTCAATTCTGGTTTCCTTGGTGTGTATGCCCAGGAGTGCGATTGCTGGATCATATGGCAGTTCTATTTCCAGTTTTTTGAGGAATCTCCACACTGTTCTAGATAGTGGCTGTACTAGTTTGCATTCCCACCAACGGTGTAAGAGGGTTCCCTTCTCTCCACACCCTCTCCAGCATTTCTTGCATGTAGACTTTTGGATAGCAGCCATTCTGACTGGTGTGAAGTGGTATCTCATTGCGGTTTTGATTTGCATTTCTCTGATTATGAGGGAAGTTGAGCATTTTTTCATGTGTTTGTTAGCCACCTTTATGTCTTCTTTGGAGAAATGTCTGTTTAGTTCTTTGGCCCATTTTTTGATTGGGTCATTTATTTTTCTGGAATTGAGCTGCAGGAGCTGCTTGTATATTTTAGAGATTAATCCTTTATCAGTTGCTTCATTTGCTATTATTTTCTCCCATTCTGAAGGCTGTCTTTTCACCTTGCTTAGAGTTTCCTTTGCTGTGCAGAAGCTTTTGATTTTAATTAGGTCCCATTTCTTTATTTTTGCTTTTATTTCCAATATTCTGGGAGGTGGGTCTTGAGGATCCTGCTGTGATTTATGTCAGAGAGTGTTTTGCCTACATTCTCCTCTAGGAGTTTTATAGTATCTGGTCTTACATTTAGCTCTCTAATCCATTTTGAGTTTCTTTTGGTGTATGGTGTTAGGAAGTGTTCTAGTTTCATTCTTTTACAAGTGGCTGACCAGTTTTCCCAGCACCACTTGTTAAAGAGAATGTCTTTTGTCCATTTTATATTCTTGCCTCCTTTCTCGAAGATAAGGTGTCCATAGGTGCGTGGATTTATCTCTGGGCTTTCTATTTTGTTCCATTGATCTCTATTTCTGTCTTTATGCCAGTACCATACTGTCTTGATGACTGTGGCTTTGTAGTAGAGCCTGAAGTCTGGCAGGTTAATTCCTCCAGTTCCATTTTTCTTCTTCAAGATTACTTTGGCTATTCGAGGTTTTTTGTATTTCCATAGAAATTGTTAGATTATTTGTTCTAGTTCTGTGAAAAATATCGTTGGTAGCTTGATAGGGATTGCATTGAATGTATAAATTACTTTGGGTAGTATACTCATTTTCACAATATTTATTCTTCCAATCCACGAACACGGTATATTTCTCCATCTATTAGTGTCCTCTTTGATTACTTTCACTAATGTTTTATAGTTTTCTATGTACAAGTCTTTTGTTTCCTTAGGTAGATATATTCCTAAGTATTTAATTCTTTTCGTTGCAACAGTGAATGGAATAGTTTCCTTAATTTCTATTTCTATTTTCCCATTATTAGTGTATAGGAATGCAAGGGATTTCTGTGTGTTGATTTTATATCCTGCAACATTACTGTATTCATCGATTAGCTCTAGTAGTTTTCTGGTAGAGTCTTTAGGGTTTTCTGTGTAGAGGATCATGTCATCCGCAAACAGTGAAAATTTTACTTCTTCTTTTCCAATTTGTATTCCTTTTATGTCTTTTTCTTCTCTGATTGCTGTAGCCAAAATTTCCAGAACTATGTTGAATAGTAGTGGTGAGAGTGGGCACCCTTGTCGGAGACTTTAATACCCCACTTACATCTATGGATAGATCAACTAAACAGAAAATTAACAAGGAAACACAAACTTTAAATGATACAATAGACCAGTTAGACCTAATAGATATCTACAGGACATTTCACCCCAAAACAATGAATTTCACCTTTTTCTCAAGCACACACGGAACCTTTTCCAGGATAGATCACATCCTGGGCCATAAATCTAGCCTTGGTAAATTCAAAAAAAATTGAAATCATTCCATGCATCTTTTCTGACCACAATGCAGTAAGATTAGATCTCAATTACGGGAGAAAAACTATTAAAAATGCCAACATATGGAGGCTGAAAAACACACTGCTGAATAATGAACAAATCATAGAAAAGATCAAAAGAGAAATCAAAATATGCATAGAAATGAATGAAAATGAAAACACAACAACCCAAAACCTCTGGGACACTGTAAAATCAGTGCTAAGGGGGAAGTTCAGAGCAATACAGGCACACCTTAATAAACAAGAAAAAAGTCAACTAAATAAACTAACTCTACATCTAAAGAAAATAGAAAAGGAAGAGATGAAGAACCCCAGGGTTAGCAGAAGGAACGAAATCGTAAAAATGAGGGCAGAGATAAATGCAAAAGAAACAAAAGAGACCATAGCAAAAATCAACAAAGCCAAAAGCTGGTTCTTTGAGAAGGTAAATAAAATTGACAAACCACTATCCAGACTCATCAAGAAACAAAGGGAGAAGAACCAAATCAATAAAATTAGAAATGAAAATGGAGAGATCACAGCTGACAACACAGAAATACAAAGGATTATTAGAGAATACTACCAGCAATTATATGGCAATAAAATGAATAACCTGGAAGAAATGGACAAATTCCTAGAAAAGTACACCTTGCCAAAACTGAACCAGGAAGAAACAGAAAATCTGAACAGACCCATCACAAGCACGGAAATAAAGGAAGTAATCGGAAAGCTTCCAGCAAACAAAAGCCCAGGTCCAGACAGCTTCACAGCTGAATTCTACCAAAAATTTAGTGAAGAGCTAACACCTATTCTACTCAAACTCTTCCAGAAAGTTGCTGAGGAAGGAAAACTTCCAAACTCATTCTATGAGGCCACCATCACCCTAATCCCAAAACCTGGTAAAGACCCCACAAAAAAGAAAACTACAGGCCAATATCACTGATGAACAGAGATGCAAAAATCCTTAACAAAATTCTAGCAATCAGAATCCAACAACATATTAAGAAGATCATACATCATGACCAAGTGGGCTTTATCCCAGGAATGCAAGGATTCTTCAGTATCCGCAAATCAATCAACGTAATACACCACATTAACAAACTGAAAAATAAAAATCATATGATTATCTCAGTAGATGCAGAGAAAGCCTTTGACAAAATACAACATCCATTTATGATAAAAACTCTCCAGAAAGTGGGAATAGAAGGGACATATCTCAACATAATAAAATTTATATACGACAAACCCACAGAAAACATTATCCTCAATGGTGAAAAACTGACAGCATCATCTTTTAAGATTGGAAATAGCTCAGCTGGAATTCCATCACCTCCACTAGCTTTGTTCATAGTGATGCTTCCTAAGGCCCACTGGACTTCACATTCCAGGATGTCTGGCTCTAGGTGAGCACCCATCGTGGTTATCTGGGTCATGAAAATCATTTTTGTATAGTTCTTCTGTGTATTCTTGCCACCTCCTTAATATCTTCTGCTTCTTTTATGTCCATACCATTTCTGTCCTTTAGTGTGGCTATATTTGCATGAAATTTTCCCTTGGTATCTCTAATTTTCTTGAAGAGATCTGTAGTCTTTCCCATTCTATTGTCTCCCTCTGTTTCTTTCCATTGTTCTCCTAGGAAGATTTTCTTGTCTCTCCTTGCTATTCTTTGGAACTCTACACTTAGATGTGTATATCTTTCCTTTTCTCCTTTGCCTTTTGCTTCTCTTCTGCCTTTGAGCTATAGCAAAACTTTTTCACCCCATATGCAACACCCTGGGTGAGGTTTTTATATGTTTAGCATAATCACAGAATACAAAGTATGAATGTGAAGGAAGGAGCTTAGTTTTATCATTTCTGTGAGGTTAGGCAAACTACAAGAGAAATAGTGATACATATACTGGCTGTTGCATTCATCACTGTGTGTGTTCAAGCTGGATCTGGACCAGGTTGCGGTCAAGGCCCTTATGAGTACATTTCCCATGGTTCCTGCATTGTACTGTCTCTCACACTTGTGATAATACTTCTTTTTATCTGTTGGTATTGTGAGCTGGTAGTTCTGTGATGAATTTTAACCAATGTGATTAAGTTCTGATTGGAGTTCTAATGATACTCTTTTCAACTACATGTGGATCTTAGGAACCCATTTTATACAACTCTGTATCCCACAAAGGAAAAATGTACAGTGTCTTATTCACAATAAGTGGTCAGTGAAAATTTGCTGAATAAATGAAGGACAAAGTAGTCATGGACAGGATATATGCCTTGGGAAATTGTGAGGTTCAGAGGCTGTTGCCTGTTCTCTTCAATAACCTCAAAGTTGTCAATTATCTTTTTTAGATGTTCACTCTGCTTTTTAAAAAGTTCAAAAGATCACTTAGAGCTAAATTTTGTAATAAAGGTATTTTAAGTTTGATGATTACAATAACTGTCAACAATCAAGTCTATTATTATGGGAAGAACTACCGATTCCTTGGGAGCCTGGTTCAAGAAGGTCATACTGCAAGGAATATCCTAAATTCTTCTGAGCAATGTCCTCCCATCAGATCAAGCTGTGCAGCTTCCTAAGAAAGATGATATTTATTTGGATGTACACCTTACAAAATGCAAAGAAATGAGACTTTTATTATAATCCCAATGAGGACAGGCTACACTTTAAGTCTTCTGTTTTTTTGAACTTGATCAAATCTTGACTCAGACTGGAGGACTCTGGCCGGTGGGACTCTAACATGCCCCTTGGTCTGCCTGCTTCTGCCCTCCTTCTGACCACCAATCTGTGTCACTTCCCCTCACCCCTCATAGTCAGTCCACTGAATGTAAGCAGGAGTGACTCACCAAGTGTTGGGTGTGGATCCCGAGGGCAGAGGCCTCAGTTCTTGGTGCAGGATCTGTGACGTGGGGGTGCCACCTGACTGTGGGCTATCGGGGTGACCAGGAGCTGATCCCCTACGGCTCCTGACACTTGGTGGATACAGAGCTTCCTGCTTTTTCCTTTTGGACTCAAGGATGTAGAACAAGCAGAGCGCTTCTTTTAAAGGGAAGTAATTTCACACTCAACTCCCTCAGACTGCCATATCTGATTCCTCAGCAGGTCTCTTCAAGAGCACCTGCTGAAGCATCTCCTGCCAACTCCCATTGCCATGTTAACACTTTCAGCACTGCCCTCCTCACCTCCACCCAAGGATTCCCATACAGTTTTGATCTTGGCCCTCTTCTGATTAATACCCTCAAGTCGCTCTCTGTTCCCCACATGACAAAATTGAAACCCTGGGCACAAAATCAAACACCTGTTCAGACGATCTCTTATCACCCAACACACACCTCACAAACGCCTTGTTCTTTAGAAGAGAAACTGTATTGTTTCACAAATTTGGGCCTGCTTACCCCTCTTCCCCCTCGATGCCCTGCCCACCTAGTCTCCTCTAAACCTCTGCATTTCCTGCAAGGCTCCATTCCAGCGTCTTCTCTGTGATGCTTTTCTGACTAGTCCCTATTTGGCAGTACCAGTGTGATAATAAGAATAGCAACAATGTCATAATTACACCACGATCACCACGTCAGTCATTGTTCTAAGTGTTTTATATGTAGTGGCTCCTTTAGTCTTTAAAATAACACTGTGAAGAAGGTACTATATCCCCAATTCACAGATGAGTGAGTGAGGTACAGAATTGCCTAAGGTATTGCCAGGACTGACAGCAGGCACAGTCCATCCATGTGGCTGCTCAAATACATATATTTCTTAGTTATAAAGGGCAGTGAACCTCAGCGTTCATCTTAGCAGCAACACTGGCTAGCTGAGTGGAGTTCTTCACTTATTAGCTGGTCGTTGGCATCTTCCTCTGAAAGAGCTGTTCTGGAACCAAATGGTAATACAAACAAAAAGCCTAGAATATGCCATGTGCCACATACATAGAGGCTTCCCAGGTGGTGCTAGTGGTAAAGAATCCACCTGCAATGCAGGAGACTTAAGAAACATGGCTTCGATGCCTGGGTTGGGAAGATGCCCTGAAGGATGGCATGTCTACTCACTCCAGTATTCTTGCCTGGAGAATTCCATGGACAGAGGAGCCTGGTGGGCTACAGTCCATAGGGTTGCAAAGAGTCGGACATGACTGAGCAACTGACACTTGACTTCATCCAAGAAGGTTCCTTTCTCCAATTAACAGATTAGATTTTACCTCTTAGCCCTGGACATCACAATCCCATGTTCATAGAATAGACAAGTTAGTTAAGAGCGTAGACTCAAGTCTTGTCAGAGTTCTCCCACCTACAGACAGGCGAACCTGGCTTCTGAAGGTCCAGACCGCAGTCCAGATCATCCACACCCACTTTGTCCAGTCCTGAAGGCAACCTGGACTGTTACTGCACCCATAAAGTAAAGAAAAGTCTTTTTTCCACAGATATGTTCAGTGATAACCATTGGTCATTTGAGCCTAATTTTTGCTCAGCTTGGATACTTAATAGCCATCATTAACTGACTACCATGTACACTGATGTTGCCAGTCATCAGAAGCAAGAGTTCAGGCAGCCCACCTCCAGCAGAGGTGCTTGACAAGTCAGTTCCCCTCCATGCTCCTCTGCCCCCTTGGCCAGCTGGTAATTTGGAAGACACTGGGCTACTTGAGGGCAGCCTTTGCCTTGCCCACGTCTGCATGCCCAGCATTCAACCCAAGTCTGACACTTAGCAGGCATCACAGAAAGACTTCCTGCCTGCAGTGGATGGGTCAGTCTCCGGGGCCCACTGGGTGGTTTGACATATTCAGACGAGGCAGTTCCGACACTGGTTTCAGAGGAGACACCAGGCTGTGCCTGGTGAATCACCAGAAACCTGACCTTGCAACAGTACTAAGAAGAGGAGCTAAAGCGCAGGTCTCCAGTGCCCTGTGTCTGGGGATTCGCCAGGGCTCAGTTCACTCAGATCTGCAGAGGAGATTTTTGTGGGAAGCGATCAGCAATGAGATCAGTTTTCCCCAGCACACGAGAGGTGAGAAACGCACTGTCACGGGCACCCGGACTTTGCAGACATGGAGGAAAAACAGACTCTGCTCCTGGTTCTGCCCTATGGGCCTTACTCCTGTGGGTGAAGGACACTCACACGCCTGGGTGTCCTCACCTGTCACATGGGCGGTGGCTTTGCTGGTGGTAAGGGAGAGGGTGACCAACTGACTTTTATAGCAGCATCTGGGTTCTGAATTCATGCATTTTGGTCAGGGGGAGGCTCCAGAGTCTGTAGTTTCCCCGAAGTCAGGGGCAGCATCTCATTCCAGCATTGGTTCCACTGATGTCCCAGGTACAGAGTTGGGGAATCCCTCCAGTTTCTCCCGGCCCTTTGCACAGAGTGGTACAACTCTGACTCCAGGAGGGACCTTTCCATTCAAAGTGTCTTCCCACAGACACGAGCCCTTCAGGCAGGAACCCTCTCGTACTCTTAGTGTTCCTCATAGCTGCTCTTAACTGAGCTATGTGGACCCATGAAGGGAAGGTCAGAACGCATCTGGGGGAGCTGGGTGTGAGGAGTGAGGGTGTCGTGACTCTCCTGGGAGGTAGACCAGCCAGGTTTGGCTTTTCCAGTCAGATGAAGGACAGAAATGGTATGAACCTAACAGAAGCAGAAGATATTAAGAAGAGGTGGCAAGAACACACAGAAGGACTGTACGAAAAAGATCTTCACGATCCAGATAATCATGATGGTGTGATCACTCACTTAGAATGGGAAGTCAAGTGGGCCTTAGAGAGCATCACTACGAACAAAGTTATTGAAAGTGATGCAATTCCAGTTAGGCTATTTCACATCCTAAAAGATGATGCTGTGAAAGTGCTGCACTCAACATACCAGCAAATTTGGAAAACTCAGCAGAGGCCACAGGACTAGAAAAGTCAGTTTTCATTTCAATCCTAAAGATAGGCAATGCCAAACAATGCTCAAACTACCTCAAATTGCACTGCCTCACATGCTAATAAAGTAATGCTCAAAATTCTCCAAGTCAGGTTTCAGCAATACGTGAATTGTGAACTTCCAGATGTTCAAGCTGGTTTTAGAAAAAGCAGAGGAACCAGAGATCAAATTGCCAACATCTGCTGGATCATGGAAAAAGCAAGAGAGTTCCAGAAAAACATCTATTTCTGCTTTATTGACTATGCCAAAGCCTTTGACTGTGTCGATCACAATAAACTGTGGAAAATTCTGAAAGAGATGGGAATACCAGACCACTTGACCTGCCTCTTGAGAAACCTGTATGCAGGTCAGGAAGCAACAGTAAGAACTGGACATGGAACCACAGACTGGTTCCAAATAAGAAAAGGAGAAACTCAAGGCTGTATATTATCACCTTGCTTATTTAACTTATATGCAGAGCATATCATGAGAAATGCTGGTCTGGAGGAAGCACAAGCTGGAATCAAGATTGCCGGGAGAAATATCAATAACCTCAGATATGCAAATGACACCACCCTTATGGCAGAAAGTGAAGAAGAACTAAAGAGCCTCTTGGTGAAAGTGAAAGAGGAGAATGAAAAAGCTGGCTTAAACCTCAACATTCAGAAAACTAAGATCATGGCATCCAGTTCCATCACTTCATGGCAAATACATGGGGAAACAGTGGCTGACTTTATTTTTTTGGACTCCAAAATCACTACAGATGGTGATTGCAACCATGAAATTAAAAGACGCTTACTCCTTGGAAGGAAAATTATGACCAACCTAGATAGCATATTAAAAAGCAGAGACATTACTTTGTCAACAAAGGTCCATCTAGTCAAGGCTATCGTTTTTCCAGCAGTCATGTGTGAATGTGAGAGTTGGACTATAAAGAAAGCTGAGCGATGAAGAATTGATGCTTTTGAACTGTGGTGTTGTAGAAGACTCTTGAGAGTCCCTTGGACTTCAAGGAGATCCAACCAGTCCTGGGTGTTCATTGGAAGGACTGATGTTGAAGCTGAAGCTCCAATATGTTGGCCACCTGATGCGAAGAGCTGACTCATTTCAAAAGATCCTGATGCTGGAAAAGATTGAGGACAGGAGGAGAAGGGGACAACACAGGATGAGATGGTTGGATGGTATCACTGATTCCGTGTATATGAGCTTGGGTAAAGTCCCGTGGTTGGTGATGGACAGAGAAGCCTGGCGTGCTGTGGTTCATGGGGTTGCAAATAGTCGGAACTGGTTTGCATTCTACTTTGCAAGCCCTCAATTATTCCACAAGAGTTTAATTTGTGATAAAGGACAGACAAAATGTATTCTTATTTTTGGTAAAGAAATTCCAAAATCTCCTGCCAGCAGCTTATTCTGCATAGGTAATGCTCTGGAGCTGGAAGGGAAGGGTCAGCTCACTGAAGGAAGGTGCAGAGGGTTGAGGGAACCCAGCTGGGGTTTGAACCTGCAGGGAAATGAGCTGCGGCGACAGGAGGCTCCCAGTTTCTGCGAGCTTTCTTGTCGTGAAAAGGAAAACTGATAAAATGCGCCCACTTGCACAAAGTGGGAAAGTCTCAACTGAATCTGTGAGAAGCCTCATTTCAAGAGACTGTTTAGAAAGGGACATGTTTTGCAACTTTCTAAGCAACCACGACCTGCTGAAATGAGGACAGAAATTCAGCAGAGATTAGCACCAAAATTCAGAGATGACATTCAGATTCAGTTCAATTCAGTTCAGTCGCTCAGTCGTGTCCGACTCTTTGCGACCCCATGAATTACAGCACGCCAGGCCTCCCTGTCCATCACCAACTCCCGGAGTTCACTCAAACTCATGTCCATCGAGTCGGTGATGCCATCCAGCCATCTCATTCTCTGTCATCCCCGTCTACTCCCACCCCCAATTCTTCCTAGCATCAGACTCTTTTCCAGTGAGTCAACTCGATGCATGAGGTGGCCAAAGTATTGGAGTTTCAGCTTCAGCATCAGTCCTTCCAATGAACACCCAGGATTGATCTCCTTTAGAATGGACTGGTTGGATCTCCTTGCAGTCCAAGGGACTCTCAAGAGTCTTTCCCAGCACCACAGTTCAAAAGCATCAATTCTTCGGTGATCAACTTTCTTCACAGTCCAACTCTCACATCCATACATGACCACTGGAAAAACCATAGCCTTGACTAGAAGGACCTTGGTTGACAAAGTAATGTCTCTGCTTTTTAAGATGCTATCTAGGTTGGTCATAACTTTCCTTCCAAGGAGCAAGTGTCTTTTAATTTCATGGCTGCAATCAGCATCTGCAGTGATTTTGGAGCCCCAAAAAATAAAGTCTGATACTGTGTCCAATGTTTCCCCATCTATTTCCCATGAAGTGATGGGACCAGATGCCATGATCTTAGTTTTCTGAATGTTGAGCTTCAAGCCAACCTTTTCACTCTCCTCTTTCACTTTCACCAAGAGGCTTTTGAGTTCCTCTTCACTTTCTGCCATAAGGGTGGTGTCATCTGCATATCTGAGGTGATTGATATTTCTCCCAGCAATCTTGATTCCAGCTTGTGCTTCTTCCAGCCCAGCGTTCCTCATGATGTACTCTGCATATAAGTTAAATAAGCAGGGTGACATTATACCACCTTGACGTACTCCTTTTCCTATTTGGAACCAGTCTGTTGTTCCATGTCCAGTTCTAACTGTTGCTTCCTGACCTGCATACAGGTTTCTCAAGAGACAGGTCAGATGGTCTGGTGTTCCCATCTCTTTCAGAATTGTCCACAGTTAATTGTGATCCACACAGTCAAAGGCTTTGGCATAGTCAATGAAGCAGAAATAGATGTTTCTCTGGAAGTCTCTTGCTTTCTCCATGATCCAGCGGATGTTGGCAATTTGATCTCTGGTGCCTCTGCCTTTTCTAAAACCTGCTTGAATATCTGGAAGTTCACCATTCACATACCGCTGAAGCCTGGCTTGGAGAATTTTGAGCATGACTTTACTAGCTTGTGAAATAAGTTCAATTGTATGGTAGTTTGAGCATCCTTTGGCATTGCCTTTCTTTGGGATTGGAATGAAGACTGACCTTTTCCAGTCCTGTGGCCACTGCTGAGTTTACCAAATTTGCTGGCATATTGAGGGCAGCACTTTCACAGCACTTTCAGGATTTGAAATAGCTCAACTGGAATTCCATCACCTCCACTAGCTTTGTTCGTAGTGATGCTCTCTAAGGCCCACTTGACTTCACATTCCAAGATGTCTGGCTCCAGGTGAGTGATCACACCATCATGATTATCTTCGTCATGAAGATCTTTTTTGTACAGTTCTTCTGTGTATTCTTGCCACCTCTTCTTAATATCTTCTGCTTCTGTTAGGTCCATACCATTTCTGTCCTTTATCAAGCCCATCTTTGCATGGAATGTTCCCTTGGAATCTCTAATTTTCTTGAAAAGATCTCTTGTTTTTCCTATTCTGTTGTTTTCCTCTATTTCTTTGTATTGATCGCTGAGGAAGGCTTTCTTATCTCTCCTTGTATTCTTTGGAACCCTGCATTCAGAGGCTTATATCTTTCCTTTTCTCCTTTGCTTTTCGCTTCTCTTCTTTTCACAGCTATTTGTAAGGCCTCCTCAGACAGCCATTTTGCTTTCTTGCATTTCTTTTCCATGGGGATGGTCTTGTTTCCTGTCTCCTGTACAATGTCACAAACCTCTGTCCAGAGTTCATCAGGCACTCTATCTATCAGATCTAGTCCCTTAAATTTATTTCTCACTTCCACTGTATAATCATAAGGGATTTGATTTAGGTCATATCTGAATGGTCTAGTGGTTTTCCCGACCTTTCTTAAACAGAACCAACAACCCTTCAGCAGGCTTTTCTTGTTGCTTTGTTCCTTCAAGAGAGATTTTGTTTTCTTTTACAACTCGGCTCTGCCTGTGTTCTCAGTGACTAAATCAGGGTCGTCTGGATTTCAGAGGTTTTATTCCAGACTGTCGAGGCCCGTGTGTTAACCAGTGATTGAAGAAAGCTTCAAAGTTATCCACTGAGATCACTCTGAGTCTCAGGACCCGCTCTGGGTTGTGATGTGAAGGCGTGTGATCCGAAACCTTCAGGAACATTCTCCTCAGTGGACGGCATGGCTTCCTCTCATTTTCGCCATGTCCTTTTCTTTCTGAGTGGAAAGTCCTGTGGTCCCTGCTATACAGTGAGAGCGAGGGTCCAGCAGCTTCTGAGCAGCGAGGTTGGTGCAGGAGTGCCAATGGCCGGAAGGCCACAGCAGGTCCTTGGTGGGAGCCACGGAGGAAGGTCCTCCCACCATCCACCCTCCAACAGGACTCAGAGTGAGCCCTCAGTCCCCCTCCCCAGGAGCAGTGAAGCTGCTCAGGACCTCCTGCCTGAGCGGGATTTGGGGCACTGGCCTCCTGTGTTCCCAGGGCAGTGGTGCCTTGTGGTGCACACGTGCCTCCAAAACGTGCATCCTGCAGACACACGAGGGCAGAGGCCTTGCCCAGGCACCGAGGAGAACAAACTGTGACCACGTGTGAGTGCACAACTACGTGACTGAATACTGGCAAGTGGGCGGGGAGAGGGGGCCCTCCTGCCCTGTGGGTGGGAATGGAAGTTGGTGCAGAGAACAATCTGTAGAGAACAGTAGAGAACAGTCTGGAGGTTCCTCAGAAAACCGAAAACAGAGTTACGACATGGACCCAGTATCCACACTCCTGGTGAATACCCAGAAAAACTACTTTAAAAAGACACAGTGTGTTCACAGCAGCACTATTTCCAAAGGCCAAGACATGGAAGCAACCTAAGTGTCCACCCACAGATGAATGTTTAAGATGTTATATATATACACAATGAAATATTACTCATCCATAAAGATTATGAAATAGTGCCATTTACAACAGCATGGATTGACCCAGGGATTATCTTACTAAGTGAAGTAAGTCAGAAAGATAAAAGTAAACATCATATAATATCACATATGTGGAACCTAAGATACAACCCAAATGAACCTATCTACAAAACAGAGAGACTCAGAGAACAGACTTGCAGTTGCCAAGGGGGAGAGGGTGGGGGAGGAAAGGGTTGGGAGGTCGGGATGAGCATATGCAAACTATTATATAAAGAATGGATAAACAACAAGGTCCTACTGTTATAACACAGGGAACTATATACCACATCCTGCAATAAGCCATAAAGAATATGAAAAATAATATGTATGAGTGTAACGGAATCACTGTTCATTGAAGAGCAGAAAGTAACACAACATTGTTCAGTTCTGTTCAGATCAATCGCTCAGTCATGTCTGACTCTTTGCGACCCCATGGACTGCAGCACGCCAGGCTTCCCGGTCCATCACCAACTCCCGGAGCTTGCTCAAACTCACATCCATTGAGTTGGTGGTGCCATCCAACCATCTCATCTTCTGGGGAACATCAGCAAGAACCCAAAAATGAGACCCAAACCATGACCATCTCTGCCAGGGACAACACAGAACCTGAAGCCCCCAGCTCACTGTCTACCTCGAATTTAAACCTATTTCTGGGAAACGACACTTGCCTTCTTTCCTAGACCTTTAATGAGGGAGGCTCTGTCACCTTTCCCATCCAGCCATTATTTCTGGGACTTCCTCTTTAGGTCTACTTCCATTTCCCTTCTGTATTTCATCACGACCTTCCACACTGTAAAGCCATGTCCTCCCCTAGAGGTAAGGTGTCAGATCTCTGGTCCTGCAGCTCTTGTCAGGCCCTCATCTCCCGCTCCTGGTGGGTTTGCTGACCACACTCCCCAGTCTCTGTGCTCTGTGCATCTCTGCATGTTCCCAACACGTAATTTCACAAAGGTCCTGCCCTGGGTTGACAGGTCTTGATGGGAAAAGAGGAGTCTGGTAGGATGCTTCAAGGGGATTGGGGCCTAGAGTTGCATTTCAGATCCCTTCCCCCACCAACATGCAATTTTCTCCCATCACATCATCCAAGGACAGTGTCTGGGACTGAGCTTGGGTGGTGAAGGGGCTAAGACTTCAGATGATTATGCTGATAAAGAGAGGACGAGGTCTCGAGCTACTGAGTGGCCATCAAGGCTATCACAGTCTGAAAAAGGCTCTTCATGCCTCACCTGAGACCCCGGGATCCAATTGTTCCTGGTGTTTGTCTGTTTCTGCCCTCAGTGTAGTTTCCTCCCATGAGATGATCTCAGTAGATCAAGCTCTTCCTTGAGACATATTTTGTTACAACCATATTTATTATTCTTTACCTTTCTTTGGGTTCCTGTCTTACCTTTCCAAGACATGAGGACAAGATGCAGAGATATTTCTTTGTGTCCATGATGAGACTTGGCCTGCTGTTTTGTGTATGCTAACTGGTGTGATCAAGAACTTTTTGAAGCGTGGGATAAATTATCTATGGACTGGGTTTTAGGAAAATAATTTTTCCCTGTGTTCTTTTGTATCTCAATGTTTACATATACATAATAATTTTTGAAACTGTTTTATTACCTTTACAGATGGCCTGAGTCCATCAATGTGTAAGATAAATTTTTTTTAAGGAAAATGTAGGTGAATTTTAGGATTAACTGCAATAGCATGTAGAGAACACTCTGATAAGCTGTAACCCTTTATAAGATGTAAAATATCAGGAATGCTCCAGACAGAGGTGATCCAGGAATGCTGCTCTGTGTTTTGGCGGCTCTTCCTGTCCCAGGGTCCCAGGGATCCTTGGGGGGCATACCTGCCAGGTCCCCCAAGGCTAAGAATGACATGTCCGGGTGGTGGTGGGAACTGACCTTCACACTTGAGCAGGAGGAAGTCAGCACCAGGGCTGAAGGAGGCACTGAAGAAGGTTTACCTGTCCATTAGGTTGCAGGATAGGCACTGCCTGTTGAAGCTGTCCATTGTGCTGGCACTGCGGAGGGCAGGGAGGGAGGGTGGTGGGGGTCACCTCAGGCGAGACCCTCACCTGCAGCACTGGGAGTGGCCTGCCGGCCTCTCCTACAGGGGAGTTCTGGGGGTGCTGTCCCCCTGCCTGTCTCCCTGCCGGGACCCCATGGGTGCCAGATTCAGTTGTCACAAGACACCCCTATCCCCACCATGAGCAGGGGCCACCCAGCACAGCTGCTTCTGGGGGTTACCCAGGCAGGGCGAGTCCCTGGAGAGTGTGGGGAGTGTTGTCTCCAGCGCTGTGTCCCTCTGAGTAGGCAACCAGCACTCTGGGAGCAGGATCTACACGCTGTGGAGTCTTTCACTTCCCTCGGAGTGCCTGCCACCGGGACAGGATGAGGCAGGGGCTCCCAAAACTTCAACACTTGGGCTCTAGGCTCTCCCACAGCCAGCGAGCGGACGGGAGGGGCTGCTCACTCAGTGGCCAAGAACAGGAGTGGGTGATCCGCAGCTGTCACTCTGGGCCTCGCTGATCAAGAATGAGTTCACGTCATGAAGGCTTAGCTAACAGGTGTTTTCCGAGGCTACAAGACGCCAAGGTGCCTTCCAAAAGCCTGGAAGAAATCCCGGTATGAGTTGCTGGCACAGGAAGGATCCTGACATGAAAACCTTGCACTGGACCGAAGACCTTTGGTGGGAAGGGGACAGCGTCCTGACAGGACAAGTCAGAGGCAGGGTGGGCGGCCAGCCTCCAGAACCCTTTGCTAATTTGGGGGCGGGACAGATGGGATTATCCTGGTGGACAAGCAGAGGTGACCCATTCAAGGAGAATAGTAGGTCTGTGACCACAGGGATGTGCCCAATTTTCTCTGCCTCTGAAAGGAACACCATGTGCAGCCCTTACTCTGGCAGAGAGACAGGAGGCTAGAGGGGACGGCCGTGTACCTGAAAGGGCCAGGGGGCAGGCACCAGCTCGGTCCAAGCCACAGGGGCCCTCACACAGCGGAGTCCCCTTACATGGCCCTGAGCCCGCAGCAGGAACCAGCTGCCACCTTTTTTCCATCTGGAAAGCGTGGCAGGGGTGGGTAACAGTGCCCCATGGTTGGGGGAGTGGGTGGGTGGGTGGACGGGGTTGGGGGTCAAGATGGGGCATGGGGAGTGGGGTGGGGATGCACCTGTACAGCTGGCATCGCCTCAGCAGGTCCTCTGTGCTGAAGAAGTAGCTGTGAAGACCAGCAGGGGCACAGCAGTTAGCTGGCTTCAGGGCAGGTTTGTACTTGGCAGGCCAGGCCTGAGCTCTGCAGACCCATCCCCCATCCCTGGCCCCGGGGGTCGTGCTCTGTACAGGGCCCAGAGTTGGCAACTTTCTGCCCGGGGCCAGCTCCCTGTGGGCGGGGAGGCAACCGCCACACTCCCATGGGCTGAAGGCGTCATGCCTGGGCAGACCTCCCCTGGCCCAGGTGTGCCTGCTCCACCCAGGGCTTTGCTGCGGAGTGCACAGTTGGGTCCAGATGCGGGAATTTCTTTACAGGACTAACCCTCTGGAGGGCCAGAGGTGGGAGTTCAGACACGCAGCCCAACTCCACGACTCCTCGGTCAATGCCCACCTGGGACCCCCTGGGGAACCCAGGCTCTGGTCCAGGAGTGGGAAGGATGACGGTGTCCGCCCTGGACCCCTTGACGGCCTGAGTGGAGCCCCAGCTCTTGATGTTACTGGCCCGACAGTTTGGAGGAAGTCCCATAACATCTTTCTCTCTTGGCCCATCTCTCTTAGAAGCAGGGGAAGTAATGAACCTGCACTGGGGATGCACTTGGTTCCCCAAGCCCCACTCCCAAGAGCCAGAAAAGGCTTGGGGACCCTGCATGACTGGCCCCTATGCCTGGGCCTGGCTGCAGGCCTGGCATCATCTGTCGCTAGGACCCAGTGACTCAGGATGTGGCATGGTGCGAATTAGGGCCTTGAGACACAGTCCAGGAGGGACAGGGCCGATGACAGTGTGAGCAGAGAAGGACACGGCAGTGGCTGGGATGACACTCACTCACATCTTACTACACTTCTCATCACTGGACAGGATCTTGGTCACGTCTCAGTCCCCAGAGGTGATGGACTGGATGTTGCCATTGCTGTTGTTGCAACACAGATGGGGGATGCAAGATTGGGAAAGGGGCTGGATCCCAGCCTCCCTTCTCAGTCTGGGGCCCTCAGAGGTGAGGTGGTGAGGAGGGCCTCCCTGGGGTGACCCCTCCTCCTGCCCCACCCTAGCCTCCTCTGGCCATCCCCAATTCTCTGAATGCTGCAGTGATGGGGCAGGATCCATGGCACGATGCTGATCAACAAGCGACTAGATCGCCAGCGACTCCCACAGCGAGCTCTGTGTCTTAACCACCAGTGTTTCATAGGCTGATGACAGTGTTCCTTCACAGCTTGTAAATCTAGTTAGTGGGTCATCACTATAGGGGGATGAGGAGAGAGGAAAGAGATACATGGGGAAGTGGATAAGACAGGGCAGGGAAAGAAAGAATAAAACTAGGAAGGGACGGGGAGGAAGGGAGGGAAGGGCACTTTGTCATCATCACTGTTCTTCACAAGGATGGTCTGAAGGCATTTTCCTGCGTGTTGCACATTTGCACACGTGATCTATCACCAAGTGCCACCCAGAGCAGAACGACTGTGACAGTAAACCATAACAAAAGGAGAAAGAAGTGGCCGCCCCCACAGGATCAGGGTGCAAGATGCCAAGGCATGAGCCACACGGGGGCCAGGGAGTGGGAAACAAAGGGGTGGTCTTGGGACAAGGGACAGCCAGTGGGGGCAGGGCCCATAGGGAGAAGCGGGGAGCCAGGGGACCCACAGGGCAGTGGGGGCTGAGGGCCTCAGGGGAGGAGCACTCCTCGGGGGACATGCTTCCTGCTGGGTGACTAGCAGGCACCCAGCCCTGGAGCCTGCCCCATCAAGGCTACTCCATCTGGGGCATTCTTGGAATTTTTCCTTGAAGATTACCTTTGGGATCATGCCATGAATAGGAAACTACTTTACACTCATGGGATAGTTTTAATAACTTTTTAAAAAACAATTTTATTCACATGTCCTGATCCTGAATAGCTCTGGACCTGCTTCAACAGGGACCCACCTACCGAGGCCTATGGTGGTGCAGATGGGAGGCCAGCACCGCTTGCCTTCCTCCTAAGAGCAGTCTTCCTGAAGGGAAGCACTGGGGGGCACCCCATGGGGAGAAGGCAGGCCTCCAGGTGACCCCCTGCAGGGGGCGAACTTGCTGGCTGCCTGCTCTTTCTAAACGCACCTGGGATTGGGGTCTCTCCTAGGAGGGGGCTCACCTGGGAGGGGGGTCTCACCCTTACCCTTTGGTCCACCTTCCCCACCCTCTAGGCTACTCAAGCTTTGACTACCCCCTTTCCTGCCAGGCTTCCCACTCCTGCTACCCTGGATCACTTCCGTGCTCCCTTCTGTCCCTTCCTAAGACTGCTGGCATGTTTCCTACCACCACACCACTGACCCTTCCCAGGGAGGCTCCATGAAAAGGATACAGCACCAGCACTCCACGTCTAGGCCTTACAGCCAAGAGTGCTACATCTCCACCAGGTCCTGGGGCATGTGGTGCCCGTTCACCTCAGGGACAAGCTCTTTCATCATATCATCTTTCATCATGGCTTTTCCTCTGCCAGGCCCACCCTGGCCTTCAGGGGCCCAGTGACCATCCTCACGTTCAGCGCTGCCTGAACCACTCTGGAAAGGACACATTCTGGAGCTGTGCTGGTCATCTTGGCCCTCTGCACCACCAGCACCAACACCCGACGCCTGCGGCCTGATGCATGGCAGCCGTGCATCTCCCACAGATGCCAGCACAAGGGTGGAGGGACTGAGCCCCTCATAAAGTCCCTCCCCTTCTGCACAAGGTCACCAAAAGTGTGCCTGTGCAGACTCCCCTCACAGGCCACTATGGAGACCCAGTGAGGCTGGAGGGACTTGGCTCCTGCACAATGCCACACTCCTTTCAGGTGCCCATGATACAGCTGTGCACACGGGCCCCTCCAGTCCTGGCCCATACCACGTGGGATGGAACCCACCAAGTGTCCATAAGGATGCCACCGAGACACAAATGATGGCTTTCCAGTATCAAGGCCTAAAGCTAGTTCCACAATGCAACTTTGATTTCTCCAACCTATGCTGCAGAAGGGTCTTACTAGAATAAGGTGGGAGTCGAGGGCAAGGGACCAAGCTACACAACCCACCAGCGCCCCCCCTCTGCCCACTCCACATCTATACCTGTGCTCTTTGACTGGAGTGATAGCTAGCACTATGGTCCATGAGCTGGTTCAGCTGCTTTCCATGTATTTGTCCATCATGTCAGTTTTCAGACAGTATGGTTATGTCGGTGTCCTGTCTCCCATGATGCAGGTCTCATCCAAACAAATCACACACTCCCACTCATTCACCAACACCAGCAGCTTAAGGTCTTGCACATTTTGGTTTTTGCATTTCTCAAAACTATGATGACTGCAGTGCTCCATCAGGCACTGGACTTAAGTTGGGTTTGAATGGTGAGATCTTCAAAGGATAATGATAATGACAATGATGAATAATGTGTGTGACACAGACAGTGACCGAACTATGAAGGAAAGAGAGTGTATGATAGAATGAGTTTCACAGAGAGCTTAACACTGTGACAGGTGAATGATTTTGAGTGAGTGTGACAGAGGGAATGTGTGATTGGAACAGGAATTTAAAGGGAAAGCGTGTGACAGGAAGAGATTTGGATGCAGAAGCCATGACAGAGGGAGTGTGTGGCAGAGTGTCAGAGATACATTCTAAGAGAGATAGGGTGTGAGAGAGAATATGTGTGATGGAAAAAGCATTAAAGAGTGACGCAGGAATATTATAGAATGAGTGTCTGTGACAGATAACCTGACTCAGTATGAGAAAATAAATGTAAGAGAGTGTGTGAAAGAAAATGGGTCTGTCACACATATCAGAGTGTGACAGGGAATGAACCTGACAGTGGGAGGCAGCAGCCTGGGCAAGTAAATCAGTTCGGGGAGCCCATACTTCCCCCCAGGTGGCCATGCCCAGGTCTCCATCTGGAGGAAGTCAGCAAATTGAATGCTCAGCTGCCCAAGAAGCACTGCTGTTGAAAAAGATAGTGGATGTGATGAAATTCCAATAGAACTTTGCAAATCCCTGAAGAAGGATGCCATCAAGGATTTGCATTCATTATGTCAGCAAATCTGGAAGACCACAGGACTGGAAAAGATCAATCCTCATCCCAACTGCCAAGAAGGGTAGTACCAAAGAATGTGTTAGCCATCAGACAATTGCACTCATCTCCCATGCTAGTAATGTCATGCTTAAAATCTTGCATGCTAGGCTTCAGCATTGTGTGAACCAAAAACTTCCAGATGTCCAAGCTGGGTTTAGAAAAGGAAGAGGAACTAGACATCAAGTTGCCAACATTCACTGGCTTATATAGAAATCAAGGGGGTTTCAGAAAACCATCTCACACTATTTCCTCGACTAGGATAAAGCCTTTGACTGTGTGGATCATGGCAAACTGTGGAAAGCTATTAGAGAGATGGGAATAGCAGACCATCCTACCTGTCTCCTGAGAATCCTGTGTGCGGGTCAAAAAGAAACAGAGTCCTGTATGGAAAAACTGATTGGTCAAGAATGAGAAAAGAGTATGACAGAGCTGTCTGTCACCCTATTTGCTTAATCTATATGCTGAGCACATCATGAGAAATGCCAGGCTGAATGAGTTACAAGCCACGATCAAGACAGGTGGGAGAACCATAAACCACCTGAGATACACGGATGATACCACTCTAATGGCAGAAAGCAAAGAGGAACTAAAGAGCCTCTTGGTGAGGGTGAAGGAGGAGAGTGAAAGAGCTGGCATGGACTAAATAACTAAGATCATGTTATCAAAAACTAAGATCATGTAATCTGGCCCCATCATTGCATGGTAAACAGAAGGGGGAAAGGTGGAAGTAGTGACAGATTTCCTCTTCTTGGGCTTCAAAATCACCGTGGGTGGTGACTGCAGCCATGAAATTACAAGACGATCGCTTCTTGGCAGGAAAGTGATGACAAAACTAGACAGGGTGTTGAAAACCAGAGAAATCATTCTGTGACAAAGGTTCATAGAGTCAAGGCTATGGTCTTCCCAGTGATCACATACACTTGTGAAAGCTGGACCATAAAGAAGTCAGAGCACCAAAGAATCTGTACTTTCGAACTGTGGTGCTGGAGAGGACTCCTGAAAGTCCCTTGGGCAGCAAGAAGATCAAACCAGTCAATCTTAAGGGAAGTCAACCCTGAATATTCACTTGAAGGATGGATGCTGAACCTGAAGCTTCATTATTTTGGTCATCTATGGGAACAGTTGACTCACTGGAAAAGTCCCTGATACTGGGAAAATTTGAGGGCAGAAGGAGAATAGGGCGTCAGGTGATGAGATGGCTGGACGGTATCAGGGATGCAATGAACATGAACTTGGGCAAACTCCAGGAGATGGTGAGGGACAGGGAGGCCTGATGTGCTGCAATCCATGGGGTCGCAAAGAGTCACACAGGACTGGGTGACTGAACAACAACAAAAGCTGCCCAAGCCACGTTCTTGCCATTCAGATTCATGAGTAATAAAGCTGATATTTAGGTTGAAACACATGGCAAGGGGGATGTGTCAAAGGCTGCAAAGGCTAAGCTGCACCTGTTTGAAAGGAGTGGGAAAGGACAGGCAGCAGGTGTGAGTGGGTGGTGTCAGTGAACTTGTAGAGGAAATGATTCAGGTGGTCCAATTTATAAAGCCCCACACTTTCGTTCAGGCTTTCAAAAGACAGGTGATGCTACTGGTAAAGAATCTTCCTGCCAAAGCAAGAGATACAACAGACACAGGTTCAGTCCCTGGATGGAGAAGATCCCCTGGAGAAGGGAATGGGAACCCACTTCAGTATTCTTGCCTGGGAAATGCCTAACAGAGCAGAGTCTTGTGGGCTAGAGTCCATGGGTCTCAAAGAGTCAGACATGATTAAGCCCACACATACATACTTCTGATCCAGGAGAAAACAGAGGTTAGAGAAGTGCTTACAATTCAGGACAGATCGAGAAAAAAACATGAGGGGTTCAGTGGACAGGAATCCACGTGTCAATGCAAGGGACACTGCTTCAATGCCATTCAGGGAAGATCCAACATGTCATGGAGCAACTGAGCCTATGCCCCACAACTACTGAGCCTGTGCTCCAGAGCCCGTGTTATGCAATAAGAGAAGCCACCACGATGAGAAGCCTGTGCACAGCATCTAGAGAGTAGCTTCCATTCCCTGCAACTAGAGAAAGATTGTGTGCAGCAAGGAAGACCCAACACTGGCAAAAATAAATAGAATAAACAGGAGGAGAAGAGAGTAGGCCAGCTTCTCTGACTAAAGGGCAGTGTGGAGTTGGACTAGGGATCCTGTACAAAAGCCAAGTGGGAAGTATAGCCTGGCAGGTGCTTACAGATGACTAAATGAGCTCTCTATCCCAGGTTCCTCTGTGGGAGCTGCAAAGCGGGAGCCGTGAACAGGCATTGTTAGTTTTAGTTGTTGGTTTGGCAGATATTAATAGGGTTCACCATAATCCTTGGAGAAAGCCGTGTTAGTGCAGAACAAGATTCACATGGGTATGTAGAGTAGGTCAGACATGTGGGAGGAAAGCCCAAGGAATGTACTGAGCAATGGTCTAGTGTGTTGACTTCCTCTGTCATCCATACACAAGGAGAAACTCATGAATTAACCAAATGCACATGAGGGTCTGACATTAGAACAGAAGGACAGTCAGTGGGACCTCTAGGTGGCTCTGACTCCCGCCTCCACAAGCGACACTGTGAGGACACTGTCATACACCATCACTGAGTGGACTGGTCACAGTTTCCTAGGAGCACAAATGCTGGATTTCAGGAATGTGCAGGCTTCACTGGATTCAGTTGTGCCAAGCTGCTCCCTGCTATGGCTGCACACTTCTGCATTCCTACTATATCCTGCGACCTTTGGGGGTTTCCTCTTCTATAATTAGCCTACTTGTATCCTTTGCCCATTTCTACAAATTGGAATTGCAGTTATCTACTTGATGATCAGCAGGATATGAAAACTGTCAGTATATTCTTGATATTATTCTGTTGTGGGCTTAAAACAATGTTTAGGAAGTACTCCCCCACTCCTAGTTCACAAGGATATTTTCTTATATTTTCTATAGTAGCTTTAGTTATTTCATAACTCAAGGAACATTTTTTGCTGGACACCATTCCAGATCTCCATGGAGATTACAGTCTAGCCAGGAGAGACAAGATGGGAGAACAAGATGTTGGAGGAGTGGGTGGACATGGAGCACATCTCTCTCCATGGATACATCAGGAATACACCTTCAGACACAGAAGTGCATGGAGAACACAAGTTGAGAACAGACAGAAGGATCTGACCAGCAGAAAAGTGTATAAAGAACCACGCAAAACTTGGTAGGATAAAGGAACTAGGGGGAAAAACAGGAGTGTTAGTAGGATTAGAACTGCTCTCAGCAGGTGGGGGGAACTGATACATGGGTCCGATACACACATTGGGGCAATTGTCTGAGTCACAGGAGAAACATTTAAGGCTGGGAGTGAAACAGCTGATCTGTGGCAGCCTAAATGGAATGAGAATCAGACAGTCCTTGCTGCTGCCATAGATAGCGCAAACAGGACTTCCCTGGAAGGCATAGCCTTTCTGAGCTGGAATTTAAGGAATGTGGAAAAATCCCAGGGCGAGGGCTGCTGTTGACTGCAGAGAGATGAATCAAAGTGATGTGAAGGAGGAGATTGTGGTGGGAAATACCTATGGAGGAAAGTCGAGCAGCCATGGAAGCAAGGCGATACTGCAGAGTCACAGGTATGGGGTGCAGCCATCACCATAGCTTCTCTCTCCCCACACGCCAGCATCAACAGCTGAACAATAGAGAGGCTGGCCCATCAAATGCCTGATCTGCTGAACTACAGAGTAGGACGCCACCTAGGGTACCCCTTTAAGTGCCTGATGCACTGCCTGACGTGCTGAACAACAGAGAAGGACCCCAGGCACAGGAGCCCAGTAAGTGCCTGAATGGGCAGAGCTACGGAGAGAGACTGGCCAAAGAGACCTTCTGATCACCAGCTACAAGGGGCTCGAAAGAAGACTCAGATAGAGCCATAACCAGTAATGGCATAACCATGCCCCGACCAGTAATGCTGAAGAGGCTGAAGTTGAACGGTTCTTTGAAGACCTACAAGATCTTCCAGAACTAACACCCAAATGACATGTCGTTTTCAGGATAGAGGTCTGGAATGCAAAACTAGGAAGTGAAGAGACACCTAGAGTAACAGGCAAATTTGGCCAGGAAATACAAAATTAAGCACGTCAAAGGCTAACAGAGTTTTGCCAGAGAAAGCACTGGTCATCACAGATAGCCTCTTCCGACAATATGAAAGAAGACTCTACAGAAGGACATCACCAGATGGTCAATACCGAAATCAGACTGATTATATCCTTTGCAGCCAAAGATGGAGAAGCTCTATACCGTCAGCAAAAAGAAGACCAGGAGCTGATTGTGGCTCAGACCATGAACTCCTTATTGCCAAATTCAGACTTCAATTGAAGAAAGTAGGGGAAAGACCATTCAGGTCTGAACTAAATCAAATCCTTTACAGTGGATTATACAGTGGAATTGACAAATCGATTTAAGGGATAAAATCTGATAGATGAGTGCCTGTAGAACTATGGACATTAGTGACACTGTACAATAGGCAGGGATCAAGATCATCCATCAGAAAAAGAAATGTAGAAAGGCAAAATGGTTTTCTGAGAAGGCCTTACAAATAGCTGAGAAAAGAAGAGAAGCTAAAGGCAAAGGAGAAAAGAAAGGATATACCCATTTGAATGCAGAGTTGCAAAGAATAGCAAGAGATATAAGAAAGCCTTCCTCAGTGAGCAATGCTAAGAAATAGAGGAAAAGAATAACATCATCAAGATGGCGGAGGAATAGGACGGGGAGACAACTTTCACCCCCACAAATCCATCAAAAGAACATTTGAACGCTGAGTAAATTCCACAAAATAACTTCTGAATACCAGCAGAGGACATCAGGCACCCAGAAAAGCGGCCCACTGTCTTCGAAAGGAGGCAGGAAAAAAACATAAAAGATAAAAAGAGAGTCACAAGAGGCAGGGACGGAGCTCCGTCCCGGGAATGGAGGCTGAAAAAAGAAAGAAGTTTCCAAACACCAGGAAACACTCTCACTGGCTAGTCTGTGGCAAGCCTTGGCACCTCAGAGGGCAAAATACCTGGGAGGAAAAAGAAATAAATAGTTAAAACCCACAGATTACGTGCCCAACGGTAACTCCCAGAGAAGAAGCAGCACAGAAGCCCGCATCCGCCACTAGCAAGCAGGGGCTGGGCAGGGAGGTGCAGGCTGCACTGCTTAGGCCTGAATGCTACAAGGGAAATCTGAGGGAGCCAACTGGAGACAGCAAAGCAGACTGTGGAATAGTTACCCTGCGAAAAGGTGAAAAGCCCTAACATAAGACTCAGCCAGACACATTCACAAAACAAAGGACTGAGCAGAGCTAGCCTGCTGAGGACTGGTCCATCCTCCATCCCCCGCCAGAGACAGGCAGGGGAGGGCAGCCAGAGCTGGAAGGGGTCAATCGTGGCCCCAGAGAGGCATCTGAAACCAAACTGCAAGCAGACTTCGTTGCTAACCAAGAATTCTTGGATTTCTGGCCGGTCAACATCCGCCTGAGAAGGTGTGCCATTTGTACACCCATAAAACCAAGCGGCAGGGACCAGGGAGGCGATAAGTCACAACGATCATGCTCGCCAAACACCTGGTCACCAGAGCTGCTCAGACCGGGGAAGGGCACAAAACGCAGGCCCAACCAAGTCTGAGCCTTTGTGGAGTATCCAAGTACCTGAACTTCAGTGGCTTAGACCTGGGAAGTGCATGCAACCCAGCTCTGGCCTCAGACAGTTCTTAGCAGAGAACCCAAAAGCCTGTGCAGTGTAGACTGGGACAGAACACACGCTGTGAGCAGGGGCAAATCCACTGTGGCCGAGACACTTCGAGCAATGCACACAGACGCCAGTGATATTTGTCTGCAGCGTTCCTCCCTCCCCACAACACGACTGAACATGTGAGCCTAAAAATGTGTCCACCACCGCCCCCTAGTGTCAGGGTGGAAATTAGACACTGAAGAGGCCAGCAAACAGATAAAACTAAAACAGAGGGAACCATCTTGGAAGTGACAGATGGAGAAGTTTTGAGACTACTGCAAGAATAAGACTGAAAACCAGAGGCAGGAGGCTTAAGTCCAAATCCTGAGAACACCGGAGAACTCCTGACTCCAGGGAACATTAATCAAATGGCTCCATACATACACCAAAACCAAGCAACACCCAAGGGTCAACAAGTTCCAGAGCAAGACATACCAGGCAAACTCTCCAGCAACACAGGAAAATAGCCCTGAGCATCAATATACAGGCTTCCCAAAGTCACTCCAAAACCACAGACATCTCATAACTCATTACGGGACACTTCATTGTACTCCAGAGAGAAGAAATCCAGCTCCACCCACCAGAACAACGATACAAGCTTCCCTAACATGGGAACCTTGACAGGCCACCCATCCAACCTCACCCACAGCTAGGAAACTCCACAATAAAGAGAACGCCACAAACTGCCAGAAGACAGAAAGTCCACCCCAAACACAGCAACATAAGCAAGGTGAAGAGGCCGAGAAATACCCAGCAGGTAAAGGAACAGGATAAATGCCCACTAACCCAAACAAAAGAGGAAGAGATAGGGAACCTACCTGATAAATAATTCCAAATAATGATAGTGAAAATGATCCAAAATCTTGAAAACAAATTGGAGTTACAGATAATAACCTGGAGAAAAGGATCCAGAAGATGCAAGAAAGGTTTAATAAGGATGTAGAAGAAATAAAAAAGAGTCAATATACAATGAATAATACAATCAGTTCAGTACAGTTCAGTCGCTCAGTCGTGTCTGACTCTCCGCGACCCCATGAACCACAGCACGCCAGGCCTCCCTGTCCATCACCAACTCCCAGAGTTCAGTCAAACTCATGTCCACAGAGTCGGTGATGTCATCCAGCCATCTCATTCTCTGTCGTCCCCTTCTCCTCCCACCCCCAACCTTTCCCAGCATCAGAGTCTTTTCTAGTGAGTCAACCCGTCGCATGAGGTGGCCAAAGTATTAGATGAGATAAAAAATACTCTGGAGGGAACCAATAGTAGAATAGAATAAGTGAGTTAGAAGATAGAATGGTAGAAATAAATAAAACAGAGAGGAAAAAAGAAAAACGAATTAAATGACGACAATCTCAGAGCCCTCTGGGACAATGTTAAACACCCCAACATCCGAATCATAGGAGTCCCAGAAGAAGAAGACAAGAAGAAAGACCATGAGAAAATATTTGAGGAGATAATACTTGAAAATTTCCTTAAAATGGGGAAGGAAATAATCAACCAAGTCCAAGAAACCCAGAGAGTCCCAAACAGGATAAACACGAGGTGAAATACCGCAAGACACATATTAATCAAATTAACAAAGATCAAACACAAAGAACAAATATTAAAAGCAGCAAGGGAAAAACAACAAATAACACACAAGGGGATCCCCATAAGGATAACAGCTGATATTTCAATAGAAACTCTTCAGGCCAGGAGGGAATGGCAGGGCATACGTAAAGTGATGAAAGAAAATAACCCACAGCCAGATTACTGTACCCAGCAATGATCTCACTCAAATATGAAGGAGAAATAAAAAGCTTTACAGACAAGCAAAAGCTGAGAGAATTCAGCATCACCAAACCAGCTCTCCAACAAATGTTAAAGGACCTTTTCTAGACCAGAAATAGAGAAAGAGTGTATAAACTCAAACGCAAAACAGTAAAGTAAATGGCAACGGGATCATACTTATCAATACAGTCTCTTTAACAAGTGGTGCTGGGAAAACTGGTCAGCCACTTGTAAAAGAATGAAACTAGAACACTTCCTAACACCATACACCAAAAGAAACTCAAAATGGATTAGAGAGCTAAATGTAAGACCAGATCCTATAAAACTCCTAGAGGAGAACGTAGGCAAAACACTCTCTGACATACAGGATCCTCCAAGACCCACCTCCCAGAATATTGGAAATAAAAGCAAAAATAAAGAAATGGGACCTAATTAAAATCAAAAGCTTCTGCACAGCAAAGGAAACTCTAAGCAAGGTGAAAAGACAGCCTTCAGAATGGGAGAAAATAATAGCAAATGAAGCAACTGATAAAGATTAATCTCCAAAATATACAAGCAGCTCCTGCAGCTCAATTCCAGAAAAATAAATGACCCAATCAAAAAATGGGCCAAAGAACTAAACAGACATTTCTCCAAAGAAGACATAAAGGTGGCTAACAAACACATGAAAAAATGCTCAACATCCCTCATAATCAGAGAAATGCAAATCAAAACCACAATGAGATACCATTTCACACCAGTCAGAATGGCTGCTATCCAAAAGTCTACATGCAGTAAATGCTGGAGAGGGTGTGGAGAGAAGGGAACCCTCTTACACTGCTGGTGGGAATGCAAACTAGTACAGCCACTATGGAGAACAGTGTGGAGATTCTTCAAAAAACTGGAAATAGAACTGCCATATGATCCAGCAATCGCACTCCTGGGCATACACATCGAGGAAACCAGAATTGAAAGAGACACATGTACTCCAATGTTCATTGCAGCACTGTTTATAATAGCCAGGACATGGAAGCAACCTAGATGTCCATCTGCAGACGAATGGATAAGAAAGCTTTGGTACATATACACAATGGAGTATTATTCAGCCATTAAAAATAATACATTTGAATCAGTTCTAATGAGGTGGATGAAACTGGAGCCTATTATACAGAGTGAAGTAAGCCAGAAAGAAAAACACCAATACAGTATACTAATGCATATATATGGAATTTAGAAAGATGCAAATGATAACCCTGTATACGAGACAGCAAAAGAGACACAGATGTATAGAACAGTCTTTGGGACTCTGTGGGAGAGGGTGAGGGTGGGATGATTTGGGAGAATGGCATTGAAACATGTATATTATCATATGTGAAACGAATCACCCGTTCAGGGTCGATGCATGTTACAGGATGCTCGGGGCTGGCGTGTGGGGATGACCCAGAGGGAGGATAAAGGGAGGAGGGAGGTGGGAGGGGGGTTCAGGAGGGGGAACTCATGTACACCTGGGGCGGATTCATGTCAATGTATGGCAAAACCAACCAATATAATATTGTAAAATAATTTGCCTCCAATTAAAAAAATAATAATAATCACCTTAAATGTAAGTGGGTTGAATGTCCCAACCAAAAGACAAAGACTGGCTGATTGGATACAAAAACAAGACCCCTATATATGTTGTCTATAAGAGACCCACCTGAAAACGAGGGACACATACAGATTGAAAGTGAAGGGCTGGAAAAAGATATCCCATGCAAATAGAGACCAAAAGAAAGCAGGAGTAGCAATACTCATATCAGATAAAATAGACTTTAAAACAAAGGCTGTGAAAAGAGGCAAAGAAGGACACTACGTGATTATCAAAGGATCAATCCAAGAAGAAGATATAACAATTATAATTATATATGCACCCAACATAGGAGCACCGCAATATGTAAGACAAATGCTGCTGCTGCTGCTGCTAAGTCACTTCAGTCGTGTCTGACTCTGTGTGACCCCATAGACGGAAGCCCACCAGGCTGCCCTGTCCCTGGGATTCTCCAGGCAAGAACACTGGAGTGGATTACCTTTTCCTTCTCCAGTAGTCTTCAAAATTCACTTTTATGAAATATAATTCAAATAATTTTAATTAATTAAAAGTACATAACCTAAAAATATTTGTAATAGTGGTAAATGCATGGTTGATAGTAAAAGTCAAACCATGACATATTAAGGATATAGCTAGTATGTTGCATACAAGTCACTTCAGTGTGTCTGACTCTTTGTGACCACATGAACTGGGGCCTGCCAGACTCCTTTGTCCATCGAATTCTCCAGGCAACAATACTGAAGTGGTCTGCCATGCCATCCTCCGGGGATCTTCAGACTCAGGGATTGAACCCGGGTCTTTTATGTCTCCTGCACTTACTGGCAGGTTCTTTACCACTAGATAATATACCTGTCCCTTTTCTTACTGTTAATCCCCCATGAAGAGGTATCAATCCCTTAAAGCCTTTCTGAAACAAGGTAGAGCATATATGAAAAAATGAATGAAAAGCACTAGGTATGACTATGGAAAATATAATATGCTCTCCCAATAAATATCCTTTGATGCTACTCAAAGACACATCATTGACAAATAACCCCTTTCACTGACTCAGAAGTGTTCCTTTTGTTATTTTGTCTATTCCCTTTGGATCTTATGTATGGAGGTCTGAATCATCCACCTTCTGAGAGAGTTCAACTGTATAAATCACTTATGCTTCAAATCATTTATCTGTCTCAATATTTTAGATTTTAGTGAATAAGTACACATTTATTGCAACTTAACACCTTTTATAAATTCTTCTCTTCCTGCATCGCTCCCAGAGTAAATCCTCCTTTCCTGTCTAAAGATTTTTAACTATTTTCAGAATGTTTTCATTGGAAAATAGTTCCAGTTCTTTGATAAATGCAATTTTCCATTTAAATTCTTCTTACAGGATTCATTATTTGTGTGCTGACAGCTAAAACTCCAGAAAGGATTAGAGAAGCAATTTAAATTACTACAGTCTGCTAGGGGAATGCTTTCTGATTCCTAGCATTTTTCCCCCCTGAACTCTATTATTCTTTAAAAAAAATCTTTTTTTCTTTATTTGGCTGCACTGGGTTTTAGCTGTGGCATGAGCACTCTTAATTGTGACTTGTGGGATCTAGCTCCCTGACCAGGGATCGAATCTGGGTCCGCTACGTTGGGAGTACAGAGTTTTAGCCACTGGCCCACCAGGGAAGACCCTGTTATTCTCGATAATATTCTACAAAAACACTCTGTACTGATATATGTATTAAGGGAGCTACTGAATGACAGCTTAAAGCCTATCATAAATACAGCTGGGAAATCTCCCCCTAAATTCCTGCTTCTTTAAGTATTAATAATTAAACTAGTTTCCTTAGATCATTTCAGTTTTTCTTTACGCATTTCACTTTAAGAGCTTTTAATAAATCATAATTATTCTAAGTCAAATTGTGCATGTCTACTATGCTCCTTGGAAGGAAAGTTACGACCAACCTTGATAGTATATTAAAAAGCAGAGACATTACTTTGCCAACCAAGGTCCGTCTAGTCAAGGCAATGGTTTTTCCTGTGGTCATGTATGGATGTGAGAGTTGGACTGTGAAGAAGGCTGATCGCCGAAGAATCGATGCTTTTGAACTGTGGTGTTGGAGAAGACTCTTGAGAGTCCCTTATACTGCAAGGAGATCCAACCAGTCCATTCTAAAGGAGATCAACCCTGGATGTTCATTGGAGGGACTGATGCTAAAGCTGAAACTGCAATACTTTGGCCACCTCATGCGACGAGTTGACTCACTGGAAAAGACTGTGATGCTGGGAAAGGTTGGGGGCGGGAGGAGAAGGGGACGACGGAGAATGAGATGGCTGGATGGCATCACCGACTCTGTGGACATGAATTTGAGTGTACTCCGGGGGTTGGTGATGGACAGGGAGGCCTGGCGTGCTGTGATTCATGGGGTCGCGGAGAGTCGGACACGACTGAGCGACTGAACTGAACTGAACTGAACTACTTCAGGTAACAAAACTTTAAGGGGAAAAGAGGAGCTGCTCCTATAAAGTCTGAAATCAAACTTTTTTCTCTGCAATGATGTAAAAATGGGCACAAGCACAAAACCAAAATGCCAAACCCAGGGCTCATTCACCATTAGAGGTATGAAACTTCTATTATACAATTCAAGGAAACAGAATAAAATCAGTCTCAGTCCTGGCTGCATATCTGAATTATCTGGGAAGCTTTAAGCACACACACTCACACATACCCACAATAATAATTAGGTCTCACAAAATGGCATAAAAGGTATTTTAAAAAATAAGCTGCTTCTGTTTAAGATGAAAAAGTTCGGGAAATGGACAGTGGCGATGGCTACATAGCACTGTCAATGTACTCATTGCTATGAATTGTACACTTAAAAATTATTAAAATTCTGAATTTTATGTCACATATACTGTACCACAATGTTTTAAATGCAAAAAAAGAAAAGTAAAAAAAAAAAAAAACAACAACAAAACCCAGTTGCATGACAGGAGATTTAGAAATATAAAAGATCACATTAAGAAATGATTCTTCAAAAAACTATGAGATAAAGCCCAGTTTTCTATGTTTGATAGTACATTTAAAGTAAACAAAATAAATATTTCAAAAAGAGGGAACAAACACCAGCTTAACTAAGGGTGACTACATATTTGAAAACAGAATTGTGAAGAACACCTTAGTTTACTTACCTGCAACATGCTGACTATTTCAACTTTGCTGAAGAAAATAAAAGACGTAAGAGTAGAAAGAAAATTCTCTTCAAAAACTGATGGTGTGGGCAAAATGATGTCCTGAATGTACTGTACCCTGTAAGTCTGATGTATTTTTTGCCTTAGTTCAGAGTCTGTTATTGGTATAATTTCCTTAAACTTTGCAGTTTTGGTCAAGAGTTCTCGGCGCCTTTTTGGCTGAGCCAAAACAGGGTCATATTCAAGACATCCCACGACATCCATGATACACTCATCAGAAAACATAACCTCAAACATAGGAGCACCACACTATGTAAGACAAATGCTAACAAGTATGAAAGGGGAAATTAAGAACAACACAAGAATAGTGGGAGACTTTAATACCCCACTCACACCTATGAATAGATCAACTAAACAGAAAATTAACAAGGAAACACAAACATTAAATGATACAATAGACCGATTAGACCTAATAGATATCTATAGGACATTTCACCCCAAAACAATGAATTTCACCTTCTTCTCAAGCTCACATGGAACCTTCTTCAGGATAGATCACATCCTGGGACATAAATCTGTTCAGTTCAGTTCAGTTCAGTTCAGTCGCTCAGTCGTGTCTGACTCTCTTCGACCCCATGAATCACAGCACGCCAGGCCTTCCTGTCCATCACCAACTCCCGGAGTTCACTCAAACTCATGTCCACAGAGTCGGTGATACCATCCAGCCATCTCATTCTCTGTCGTCCCCTTCTCCTCCCGCCCCCAACCTTTCCCACAGTGAGTCAACTCGTCGCATGAAGTGGCCAAAGTATTGCAGTTTCAGCTTTAGCATCAGTCCTTCCAAAGAACACCCAGGACTGATCTACTTTAGAATGGACTGGCTGGATCTCCTTGCAGTCCAATGGACTCTCAAGAGTCTTCTCCAGCACCACAGTTCAAAAGCATCAATTCTTCGGCGATCAGCTTTCTTCACAGTCCAACTCTCACATCCATACATGACCATGGGGAAAACGATAGCCTTGACTAGACGGACCTTGGTTGGCAAAGTAATGTCTCTGCTTTTTAAGATGCTATCTAGGTTGGTCATAACTTTCCTTCCAAGGAGTAAGCGTCTTTTAATTTCATGGATGCAATCAGAATCTGCAGTGATTTTAGAGCCCCCAAAAATAAAGCCTGACACTGTTTCCACTGTTTGTCCATCTATTTCCCATGAAGTGGTGGGACCAGATGCCATGATCTTTGTTTTCTGAATGTTGAGCTTCAAGCCAACCTTTTCACTCTCCTCTTTCACTTTCATCAAGAGGCTTTTGAGTTCCTCTTCACTTTCTGCCATAAGGGTGGTGTCATCTGCATATCTGAGGTTATTGATATTTCTCTCGGCAATCTTGATTCCAGCTTGTGCTTCTTCCAGCCCAGCGTTCCAATCTAACCTTGGTAAATTCAAAAATACTGAAATCATTCCAAGCATATTTTCTGACCACAATGCAGTAAGACTAGATCTCAATTACAGGAGAAAAACTTAAAAATTCCAACATATGGAGGATGAACAACACGCTGCTGAATAACCAACAAATCATAAAAGAAATCAAAAAAGAAATAAAAATATGTCTATAAACGAATGAAAATGAAAACACAACAACCCAAAACCTGTGGTACGCCGTAAAAGCAGAGCTAAGGGGAAGGTGCATAGCAATAGAGGCATACCTCAAGAAACAAGAAAAAAGTCACCTAAATAACCTAACTCTACACCTAAAGCAACTAGAAAAGGAAGAAATGAAGAACCCTAGGGTGAGTAGAAGGAAAGAAATCGTAAAAATTAGGCTAGAAATAAATGCAAAAGAAACAAAGCAGACCATAGCAAAAATCATCAAAGCCAAAAGCTGGTTCTTGGGCAGGGTAAATAAAATCGACAAACCACTAGTCAGATTCATCAAGAAACAAAGGGAGAAAATCCAAATCAATAAAATTAGAAATGAAAATGGAGAGATCACAACTGACAACACAGAAATACAAAGGATCATAAGAGACTACTACCAGCAATTGTATGCCAATAAAATGGACAACTTGGAAGAAATGGACAAATTCTTAGAAAAGTACAACTTTCCAAAACTGAACCAGGAAGAAATAGAAAATGTTAGCAGACCCATCACAAGCACGGAAATTGAAACTGTAATCAGAAATCTTCGAGCAAACAGAAGCCCAGGTCCAGATGGCTTCACAGCTGAATTCGACCAAAAAGTTGGAGAAAAGCCAACACCTATCCTACTCAACCTCTTCCAGAAAATTGCACAGGAAGGTAAACTGCCAATCTCACTCTATGCGGCCACCATCACCCTAATACCAAGACCTGACAAAGAAGGCACACAAAAAGAGAACTATAAGTAAATATCACTGATGAACATAGATGCAAAAATCCTTAACAAAATTCTAGCAATCAGAATCCAAAAACACGTTAAAAAGATCATATATCAATCAGTGTAATATATCACATTAACAAAATGAAAAATAAAAACCATATGATTATCACAATAGATGCAGAGAAAGCCTTTGACAAAATTCAACATCCATTTATGACAAAAACCCTCCAGAAGGCGGGAATAGAAGGAAAATTCCTCAACATAATAAAAGCTATATATGACAAACGCACAGCAAACATTATCCTCAATGGTGAAAAATTGAAAGCGTTTCCCCTAACGTCAGGAACAAGACAAGGGTAAGGGTGCCCACTCTCACCAGTACTATTCAACATAGTTTTGAAGTTTTTGCCACAGCAATCAGAGCAGAAAATACATAAAAGTAATCCGAATTGGAAAAGAAGAAGTAAAACTCTCACTTTTTGCAGATGACATGATTCTCTAAACAGAAAACCCTAAAGACTCTACCAGAAAATTACTAGAGCTAATAAATGAATACAGTAAAGTTGCAGGATATAAAATCAATGCACAGAAATCCCTTGCATTCCTATACACTAATAATGAGAAAATAGAATGAAAAATTAAGGAAACATTTCCATTCACCGTTGCAATGAAAAGAATAAAATACTTAGGAATATATCTAACTAAAGAAACAAAAACAATAAAACACTGGTGAAAGAAATCAGAGAGGTTACTAATAGATGGTGAAATATACCGTGTTCATGGATTGGAAGAATAAATATTGTGAAAATGAATATATTACCCAAAGCAATCTATAGTTTCACTGCAATCCCTATCAAGCTACCAATGGTATTTTTCACAGAGCTAGAAGAAATAATTTCACAATTTGTATGGAAACACAAAAAACCTCGAATAGCCAAAGCAATCTTGAGAAAGAAGAATAGAACGGCAGGAATCAACCTGCCAGACTTCAGGCTCTACTACAAAGCCACAGTCATCAAGACAGTATGGTACTGGCATAAAGACAGAAATAGAGATCAATGGAACAAAATAGAAAGCCCAGAGATAAATCCACCCACCTATGGACACCTTATCTTTGACAAAGGAGGCAAGAATATTCAATGGAGAAAAAACAATGTCTTTAACAAGTGGTGGTGGGAAAACTGGTCAGCCACTTGTAAAAGAATAAAACTAGAACACTCCCTAACACCATACACAAAAATAAACTCAAAATGGATTAAAGATCTAAATGTAAGACCAGATTCTATAAAACTCCTAGAGGAGAACATAGGCAAAACACTCTCTGACATAAGTCACAGCAGGATCCTCCATGACTCACCTCCCAGAATATTGGAAATAAAAGCAAAAATAAAGAAATGGGACCTAATTAAAATCAAAAGCTTCTGCACAGCAAAGGAAACTACAAGCAAGGTGAAAAGGCAACCTTCAGAATGGGAAAAAATAATAACAAATGAAGCAACTGACAAAGAATTAATCTCAAAAATATAGAAGCAACTCCTGCAGTTCCATTCCAGAAAAGTAAATGACCCAATCCAAAAAATGGGCCAAAGAACTAAACAGACATTTCTCCAAAGAAGACATACAGATGGCTAACAAACACATGAAAAGATGCTCAACATCCCTCATAATCAGAGAAATGCAAATCAAAACCACAATGAGATGCCATTTCATACCAGTCAGAATGGCTGCTATCCAAAAGTCTACATGCAACAAATGCTGGAGAGGGTGTGGAGAGAAGGGAACCCTCTTTCACTGTGGGTGGGAATGCAAACTAGTACAACCACTATGGAGAACAGTGGGGAGATTCCTTAAAATACTGGAAATAGAACTGCCATACGACCCGGAAATCACACTCCTGGACATACACACCGAGGAAACGAGAATTGAAAGAAACACATGCACTCCAATGTTCATCGCAGCACTGTTTATAATAGCCAGGGCATGGAAGCAACCTAGATGTCCATCTGTAGACAAATGGATAAGAAATCTCTGGTACATATACACAATGGAGTATTACTCAGCCATTAAAAAGAATACATTTGAATCAGTGCTAATGAGTTGGATGAAACTGGAGCCTATTATACAGAGTGAGGTAAGCCAGAAAGATACACACCAATACAGTATACTAACGCATATATATGAAATTTAGAAAGAAGGTAACAGTAACCCTGTATACGAGACATCAAAAGAGACACAGTTGTATAGAACCGTCTTTTTGACTCTATGGGAGAGCGTGAGGTTGGAATGATTTGGGAAAATGGCATTGACACATGTATATTATCATATGTGAAACGAATCGCCAGTCCAGGTTCGATGCATGATACAGGATGCTCGGGGTTGGTGTACTGGGATGAACCATAGGGATGAGGTGGGGAGGGAGGAGGGAGGGGTTTCAACATGGGGAACACATGTACACCCGGGGCAGACTCATGTCAATGTATGGCAAAACCAATACAATAATGTAAAGTAATTAGCCTCCAATTAAATAGATTTTAAAAATTAAAAAAAATTACAACAACAACAACAAAAAATAGAGGAAAAGAATAGAATGGGAAAGACTAGATATGTCTTCAAGAAAATGAAAGATACCAAGGGACCATTATATGCAAAGACGGGCACAATAAAGGACAGAAATTGTATGGACCTAACAGAAGTCAAAGATATATAAGAGGTGGCAAGAATACTCCGAAGAAATATACAAAAAACATCTTATGATCCAGAGAATCACTGTGGTGTGATCACTCACCTAGGGCCAGACATCCTTGAATGTGAAGTGAAGTGGCCCTTAGGAAGCATCACCATGAACAAAACTAGTGGAGATCATGGAATTCCAGCTGAGCTATTTCCAAAACTAAAAGATGATGCTGTGAAAATGCTGCATGCAATATGCCAGCAAATTTGGAAAAGTTAAGTGTGGCCACAGGCCTGGAAAAGTTTAGTTTTCATTCCAATCCCAATGAAAGACAATGTTAAAGAATGTTCAAACTACTACACAATTGCACACATCTCACAGGTTAGCAAAGCGATGCTCAAAATTCTACAAGCCAGGCTTCAACAGTACATGAATCATGAACTTCCAGATGTTGAAGGTGGATTTAGAAAGCAGAGGAACCAGAGATCAAATTGCCCACATCCGTTGGATCATTGAAAAAGCAAGAGAGTTCCAGAGAAACATCTACTTCTGCTTTTTTCACTATGCCAAAACCTTTGAAGGTGTGCATCACAACAAACTGTGGAAAATTCTTCAAGAGATGGGAATATCAGACCACCTGATCTTCCTCCTGAGATATCTGTATGCAGGTTAAGAAGCAACCATTAGAATTGAACATGGAACAATGGAATGGTTCCACATTGGGAAAGGAGTATGTCAAGTTGTACTTTGTCACCCTGCTTGTTTAACTTATATGCAGAGTACATCATGTGAAATGGCATGCTGGAGCAATCCCAAGCTGGAATCAAGACTGCCGGCAGAAATATCAATAACTTCAGATATGCAGGTGACACCAACCTTATGGCAGAAAGTGAAGAAGAACTAAAGAACCTCTTGAAGAAAATGAAAGAGGAGAGTGAAAAAGATTGGCTTAAAACTCAATATTCAGAAAACTAAAATCATGGCATCGGGTACCATTACTTCATGGCAAATAGATGGGGAAACAACGGAAACATTGACAGACTTCTTCAGTGGGTGTGCTCCAAAATCACTGCAAATGGTGATTGCAGCTATGAAATTAAAAGACACTTGCTCCTTGGAAGAAAAGCTATGACCAACCTAGACAGCATATTACAAAGTGGAGACATTAGTTTGCCAAAAAAAGCCCAACTAGTCAAAGCTTTAGTTTTTCCCGTAGTCATGTATGGATGTGAGAGTTTTATCTTTTCACTTTTTCTGTGGATTCTTAAGGATCCTCTTTTTTTTTTCTTTCTTTTGTCCTCCCTCTTTGTTTTAGTTGTCAATTTTATTGGCACTATGGAATCTAATTAAGATTTTGAATTGTTTATCTTCCTCAGTCACATTTTTATTGTTGTTATAAACCTCTGTCTCTACGTTAAGATTTTACAGTTCTGTTGAGTTTTCATTTTTTTTTATTTCTTTTTTTTTAGTTTTAATTTTAATTTTTTAAGCCTATTACTATTTTTCAAAATTTATTCCTTTGCTTTTTCTACTGTTCTTTTCCCCTTGTAGTTAAACTTCAATGTATATAAATGTTCTTTATCTAACTCTATTTAACTTTGCCTATCTATTTTTTCATTCTTTTCTTTCTTTCCTTTCCTCTCAACAAATCTGTTAGTTTTACTTTCATTTCATTGCTTTATTCCCCAATTGGCACCTTGATTTAATTTTGTTTTCCAGTTTGTGCTTTAATTAGTTTTGTTCTTAACTGGTAGATATAATTTTTGGTTTCCTTTGTTCATTGGGTCAATCTATTGTAACTTATTTTTGTTGGGCTCCTTTGATTTTCTTTATGAATGCATATGTATATGTGTATACTAAGTCACACATTTTATTGTTGTTATAAATCTCTGCATCTATGTTGGGCTTTTGCAGTTCTGTGGAGTTTGCCTTTATTTTCTTTTCTCTTTTTTTAATTTTAATTTTTTAAACCTGTTTTTTGTACACTTACTCCTTTATTTTCTTTTTTTACTGTTCTTTCCCCTTTGCTGTTAAAATTTAATGTATATAAATCTTCTTTGTATACTTCTATTTTACTTGGCATAACTATTCTTTCTTTCTTTCCTTTCCTCTCAACATATTTGTTAGTTTCCTTTTCATTGCTTTATTCACCACTTGGCACCTTGCTTTAGTTTTGTTTCCCAGTTTGTGCTTTAGTTAATTTTGTTATTAACTGGTAGATATTTAGATTTCCTCTGTTCACCAGGTCAATCTACTGTACTTTATTTTTGGTGGACTCTTTTGACTTTGCTTATGGGTGTATATATATGTGTGTGTGTATATTCCATCATTTAATTTTTTTTAGTTTATTTATTTTAATTGGAGGCTAATTACTTTACAATATTGTATTGGCTTTGCCATACGTTGACATGAATCCATCCCGGGTGTACATGTGTTCCCCATCTTGAACTCCCCTCCCTCCTTCCTCTCCATACCATCCCTCTGGTTCATCCCAGTGCACCAGCCACGAGCATCTTGCCTGATTTTGTAACTGACATTTATCTGGGGTTCATCTCTGGCTTCTCCTTTTGGGGTATTTGTTTTAATCTCATTTAATGCAATAACAAACCAAGTGTGAATCTTCATTCCTGACCTGAGATCAAGCCCGGGGCCTTTGGAGTGGGAGCACTGACACCAAGACCCTAGACTACCAGAGAACTAACCCTAGTAGGTATCAAATAGCAAGAACTCACAGAAAGGAAACCACTTCAATACAAGACCTGGCATCACCCAACCACCAGTAGCACCCTGGAAACAACAAACAAGACAAAAATACAAACTCAGTCATCAGCAGAAAGGATTACCACCTCACTCAGTCTTGCCCATCAGACGAAAAACAAAAATCTCAGCAGAAATCGCACCCTATATGAAGCTTACAGAAACCACTGGACCAAACGTAGGAGGGCAGAAACCAAAACAAAGAAAAAATTCAACCTTGAAGCCTGGGAAAAGAAGACCTCAAACACAATAAGTTAAAAATATAAGGACAAAGCAGAGAAATACCACACAAATGAAGAAACAAATTAGAAACACAGAAGTTCAAATAAATGAAGAGGAAATAGGCAAACTACCTGAAAAAGCATTCAGAATAATTATAGTAAAGATGATCAAAAACCTTGAAAACAAAATGGAGAGAATGCAAGAATCAATTAACAAAGACCTAGAAGAATTATAGAATTAACATACAGAGACAAACAACGCAATTACTGAAATTAAAAATACTCTGGAAGGAATCAATAGCAGAATATCTAAAGCAGAAGAATGATTCATTGAGCTGGAAGATAAAATGGTGGATATAACTTACAAAAAGCAGAATAAATTAAAAAGGATGAAAAGAACTGAGGACAGTCTCAGAGACTTCTGGGATAATATCAAAGGCACCAACATTCGAATTAGAGGGGTCCTACTCTGATGCTGGGAAGGATTGGGGGCGGGAGGAGAAGGGGATGACAGAGAGTGAGATGGCTGGATGGCATCACCGACTCGATGGACATGAGTTTGAGTGAACTCCGGGAGTTGGTGATGGACAGCTAGGCCTGGCGTGCTGCGATTCATGGGGTCGCAAAGAGTCGGACACGACTGAGCGACTGAACTGAACTGAACTAGAAGAAGAAGGGAAAGAGAAAGGGTATGAGAGAATTTTTGAAAAGATTATAGTTGAAAATTTCCCCAACATGGAAAAGGAAATTGTCAATCAAGTCCAAGAGATGCAAAGAGTCCCATACAGGGTCTCTTGGGTAAACCCAAGCAGAACCACGCCAAGACACATGTTAATCAAACTAAGAAAGATTAAACACAAAGAAAGAATATTAAAAGCAGCAAGGGAAAAGCAGCAAGTAACATACAAGGGGAACACCATATGTTTAACAGTTGATCTTTCAGCAGAAACTCTGCAGGCCAGAAGGGAATGACAGGATATATTTAGAGTACTGAAAGGGAAAAACTGACAACCAAATTTACTGTATCCAGGAAGGATCTAATTCAAAATTGATGGAGAAATCAAAAGTTTTTCAGATCAGCAATAGTGAACAGAATTCAGAACCACCAAACCAGATTGACAACAAAAGCTAAAGGGACTTGTATAGTCAAGAAATACAAGGGAAGGAAAAATATCTAAAAAATGCCCCCAAATCAATTAAGAAAATGGCAAAAGGAACATATATATCAAAAAGTACTTAATATATAAATGGATTAAATGCTCCAACCAAAAGACACAGCCTGGCTGAATGGATAAAAAAACAAGATTCATATATATATACTGTCTACAAGAAACCCACTTCAGACCTAAAGGCACATATAGACTGAAAGTGAGAGAATGAAATAATACATTCCATGCAAATGGGAAGCAAAAGAAAGCTGGAGTAGCAATCCTCACATCAGACAAAATAGACCTTAAAATAAAGAAGATTGCAGGAGATAAGGAAGGACACTACATAATGACCAAGGGATCAATCCAAGAGGAAGACATAAGAATTGTAAATACCTATGCACCCCACATAGGAGCACCACAATACATAAGACAAACACTAACAGACATAAAAGAAGAAACTGACAGTAACACAATAATAGTCGGATACTTTAACACCCCACTCACACCGATGCACAGATCATCAAAAGAGAAAATTAATAAGGAAACACAAATCATAAATCATAGATTACATGAGATGGATCTCATTGATATTTCTGGGACATTCCATCCAAATGCAGAAGAATAAATCTTTTTCCAAAGTGCACATGGAATATTCTCCAGGATAGACCACATCTTGGGGCACAAATCAAACCTCAGTAAATTTAAGAAAATTGAAATTCTATCAAGCCTCTTCTCTGACCACAATGCTATGAGACTAGTTACCAACTATAAGAAAAAAAACTGTAAGAAACACACACATGGAGATTAAACTATATGTTTCTAAATAAGCAACAGGTTACTGAAGTAATCAAAAGGGAAATTTAAAAATTCACGAAACAAATCATAATGAAAACATGACAACTCAAGACTTATGAGATGGAGCAAAAGCAGTTCAAAGAGGGATGTTTACAGCAATACAATCCTACCTGAGAAACAAGAAAAACAACAAATAGACAAACTAATTTTACACCTATAACAACTGGAGAAATAAGGAGAAAAAAATAAAATTAGTAGAAGGAAAGAAATCATAAAGATCCGAGCAGAAATAAATTAAAAAGACATGAAAGAAACAGTAGTAAAAAAGTAATAAAACTAAAAGTTAGTTCTTAGAGAAGATACACAAAATTGACAAACCTTTGGCCAGACTCATCAAGAAAAAAAGAGAGAAGAATCAAATCAACAAAATTAGAAATGAAAAAGGTGAGGTTACAACAGACAGTGGAGAAATACAAAGGATTATAAGCGAATATTATGAACAACTGTATGGCAATAAGGCTTCCCTGGTGGCTCAGATGGTAAAGCATCTGCCTGCAATGTGAGAGACCTGGGTTTGACCCCTGGGTTGGGAAGACCCCTGGAGAAGGAAATGGCAACCCACTTCAGTACTCTTGCCCAGAAATTTCCATGGATGGGGGAGCCTGGCAGGCTACAGTCCATGGGATTGCAAAGAGTCAGGATAACCTGGAAGAAATGGGCAGATTCATAGAAAAGTTCAGTCTTTCAAGACTGAACCAGGAAGAAATAAAAATTATGAACAACCCATTACAAGCACTGAAAGTGAAGCTGTGATTAAAACTCTCGCAAAAAACAAAATCCCAGGACCAGATGGCTTCACAGGAGGATTCTGTCAAATGTTTAGAGAAGAGCTCATGCCTACCTTCTAAAACTCTTTCAAAAAATTGCCAAGGAAGGAACACTTCCAAACTCATTCTACGAGGCCACAATCACCCTGAAACCAAAACCAGAGAAAGACAACACAAAAAAAGAAAACTGCAGGCCAATATTACCAATAAACGTAGATGCAAAAGCCCTCAACAAACTTTTAGCAAATAGAATTCAGCAACACATCAAAAAGCTCATACACCATGATCAAGTTGGGTTTATGCCAGGGATGCAAAGAATCTTCAGCACACACAAATCAATCAATGTGACACACCACATTAACAATTCAAAAGACAAAAACCATATGATGATCTCAATAGATTCACAATAAAAGCCTTTGACAAAGTCCAGCACCCATTTATGATTAAAACTCTTCAAAAAATGGGCATAGAAGGAACCTACGTCAGCACAGTAAAGGGTATATATAATAAGCTTACAGCAAACATTATTCTCACTGGTGAAAAACTGAAAGCATTCCCCCTAAGATCAGGAACAAGACAAGGGTGTCCACTTTCATCACTGTTATTCAACATCGTTCTGGAAGTCCGAGATACAGCAATCAGAGAAGAAAAAGAAATGGAAGGAATCCAGATTGGAAAAGAAGAAGTAAAGCTCCCACTGCTTGCTGATGACATGATGCTTTACATAGAAAACCCTAAAGATGGTATTAGAGCTAATCAGTGAATTGTTGTAAATATACACAGTGAAATATTACTCAGCCATTAAAAGGAATGCCCTTGAGTCAGTTCTAATTTGGTGGATGAACCTAGAACCTATGATACAGAGTGAAGTAAGTCAGAATGAGAAATAAATATCATATTCTAATGTATATATATGGAATCTAGAAAAATGGTATTGAAGAGTTTATTTACAGGGCAGCAGTGGAGAAACAGACATAGCGAATAGAGTTGTGGACATGGGGAGAGGGGAGGAGAGGGTTAGGTTTATGGAAAGAGTAACACGGAAACTTACATTACCTTATGTAAAATAGATAGCCAATGGGAATTTGCTCTATGACTCAGGAAACTCAAACAGGGGCTCTGTATCAAACTAGAGGGGTGGCATGGGGAGGGAGATGGGAGGGAAGTTCCAAAGAGAGGAGATATATGTATACCTATGGCTGATTCATGTTGAGGTTCAATAGAAAATAACAAAATTCTATAAAGCAATTATCCTTCAAGAAAAAACATAAAATTTTTTAAAAATGTGAAAACAAAACAAACCAAAAAACGACTACACTATGTAACCTATGGGAAGTTGGTGAGAAGTCTGGCTGGAAGTGCAGCAAGGAAAAGGAGAGGGGGTGCTTGGAGGAGTGGTTTTATATTTGAACCGGGTGGTCTGTGTCGGTTTTGTTGTGAAGCAGAGACAGAGTGAAGACTTGAGGAAGGATTGGGAGCATGAGGAGACCAGTGTGGCTGGAGCAGAGTGGGTGAAGAGGAGAGCAACAGGACAAGGGGCCGAGAGCTGACAGGGACTGGATGTGTAGGCTTCAGGGGACATGCCGAGGGCTTGTGCTCAGAGTGAAGTGGGGGGTGGTGGAGGGTGGCTGTGGCTTGGATTGTGTCCCCCAGAAAAAGATGTTGAAGTCCCAACCCCTGGAACCTGGGGGTGAGACTTGATTTGGAATTAGGGTTTAGCAGATGTAATTAGTTAAGATGAAGACTCACTGCTTTAGGACTCACTGCCCTAAGTTATGACCAACCTAGATAGCATATTAAAAAGCAGAGACATTACTTTGCCAACCAAGGTCCGTCTAGTCAAGGCTATGGTTTTTCCAGTGGTCATGCATGGATGTGAGAGCTGGACTGTGAAGAAAGCTGAGTGCCGAAGAATTGATGCTTTTGAACTGTGGTGTTGGAAAGACTCTTGAGAGTCCCTTGGACTGCAAGGAGGGCCAACCAGTTCATCCTAAAGGAGATCGGTCCTGGGTGTTCATTGGAAGGACTGATGCTGAAGCTGAAACTCCAATACTTTGGCCACCTCATGCGAAGAGTTGACTCATTGAAAAAGACCCTGATGCTAGGAGGGATTGAGGGCAGGAGGAGAAGGGGATGATAAAGGATGAGATGGCTGGATGGCATCACCAACTCGATTGACATGAGTTGGGGTGAGCTCCGGGAGTTGGTGATGGACAGGGAGGCCTGGCGTGCTGTGATTCATGAGTTCGCAAAGAGTCAGGCATGACTGAGCGATCAAAATGAACTGAATCCAATGACTTGTATGTTTATAAGAAATCCATGTGAACACACACAGAGAGAGGCCATGTGAAGACAGAGGAAGAGTTGGAGTGAAGTGTCTACAAGGCAGAGAAGGCCAGGTGCTGTAGGCCACCACCAGAATCTATGAGAGAGGCCTGGAACTGACTCTCCCTCTGCACCATCAGAGGGAATCAGCCCTGCCAACATCACAGTTTCATTCTCCTGGCCTCCTGAACTGTGAAAAAAAAATTTCTCTTGTCTGAAGGCATCCCCTTTGTGATAATTTTTGATGGAAGCCCTAGGAAACTCATACAATTTTCAACAGAGTAGTGATATAATCTGACTGATATTTTTGATTGGTGAAGTCTGGGCTCATATTGTTCTTTTTGTTTTTCATGCTTATTGATATTGACTTCATACGTGAAAGACTTGCTTACTGAAACGTTACACAGTTCTCATCTGAGTCCTTAATTTTTATCCCTTTAGCTTTTGCCTGTAGAACTCTGAGCGTTTGAACATAAACGTCTCTATGAATGATGGAAGGTAAGTACACAAGGGAATGGAGGTCTATTTTTCCCCATATGGCTATTCCACAACCACCTGTTCAAAAAAGACTATCCTCCCTCCATTGAATTATCTAAACTCCTCTACTGAATATCCATTGACCACACACATATGTCTGGAAATGCTTCTGGATTGTCAGTCCTGTCGCATGGATCCACAGCTCCAGCACTGGGCATGCAGAGTAAGCTAAGAAATTAGGCTGTGTTAGTCCCTTATTTTTGCATAGTTACAATTCTTCAGGCTACCATCAGGGTTGTGTTCTCACATAAATTTCAGTATCAGCTCATCAGGGACTTCTCTGGTTGTGCAGTGGTTGATATTCTACATGCCAATGTAGGGAACACAGGTTTGATCCCTGCTCCAGGAAGATCCCACAAGCTGAAAGGCCACTAAGCCAGAGCACCACAACCGCTGAGCCTGTGCTTTAGAGCCCGCCAGCTGCAACTACTGAAGCTGGAGCACCTAGAGCCTGTGCTCCACAACAAGAAAAGTCATCACAATGAGAAGCTTATCTGCTGCAACTAGAGCATAGCCCCCACTCACCACAACTAAAAAGACCCCATGTGTGCAGCAGCAAAGACCCACCCAAGCCAAAATTACATAAACGAACAAACAAATGAATCTTTTAAAAATGAACCTGCCTCACAATCCAGGGGACATCGCTTTGATCTCTGGTCAGGGAACTAAGATCCTACATGCAGTGGAGCAACTACTGAGACTGGACTTTGTGTCTGGAGTGTCTGTGCACTGCAACAAAAGATCCCACATGACACAATGAAGTTTCCACATTCCTCAAATAAGACCCAATGTAGCAAAAAAAAAAAAAAAAGTAAGATTTTGTTTAAGAAATCAGCTCATTAATTTCTCCAAAAATATTTGATGCCATTTTGATGGACTCTATAGATGTGTTTGGGGGAAACTGAGCCCTGAACTATATCTTCTCATCAGACATGATTGAAGAATATGCATGTGATATATCTCTATATTTTTAGGTTTCCTTCAATATCTCCCATGGTTTTCACACACAAATTTTTGTGTGACAAGTTTTATTAAATGCACACTAATGGTTCATAAAGGGCAAAGATCCCTGTGTGTCTGGATCCAACTAGGCAAAGGGGTACTGGAAAGGGAAGTTATGAAACCAGAAAAGATGCAGGCTGAACCACACAGGTCTTTACAGTCCACTGAAAGGTTGTGGCTTCAACTCGGACTGAGAGCGAGCCCATTGGAGAGTTTGGAACTGAATAATTACAGGACCTGACAGGATTTAAAGCAACCTAGCAGCTTCTGCAGTCCACGGATGGGGTCAAAGTAGCTGAATGATTCCAAGTTTGCTGGCTGAGGAAGGGAGAATCAGATGAGAGTCCCATCCCCTGGTAAACTGACTTCACCATTCCGGGGCAGTTTGGGGAGCACTGTCTAGTATGAGAAGTCCCCAGTGCCCCTTCTCCAGCTTTTGCCCTTTCCTCCAGCTGCCTGCTGTAAACCCTCCCCTCCCTTTCTGGCGATTTACCCACAAAAACTCTCATTTGTCTCCTTTTTTATCATATGGTTGGTGATTTCTCAGCTAAGAGCCAATCCCTTAGCAAGAAAATTAAGTAATAAATAAAACTGTGCTACCCCAATTCAATAATAGTGAAGACTTTGCTATTGCAAGTGAAAAAAGGAACAAATCCATACAAAATAATCACCTTGGTTTAAGTCACAGGGAGAATTTCTGGGTTTGTGTAACTACAAGGTATAGAGGTAGTTTCTTTCTTCAGGCAAGGCTGGATCCAGCATTTGGTTCCCTGAGATCTGCCTTCTCATTCCAGCTCCCCCTCTGTCCCTTGCCAGCCTGCTTCCCCGACAGCTCCCTAAGTGTCACTGGTTGGATGGGATCACCACAACTGAAGGAAATAAGTGCTCTGATAGTTCAGGCCTGAGCCACCTGCCCACTCCTGCAATCAGAGGTGAAGTGAACTCTATCATAATCATAATGGGTGAGAGAAAAGGAAAGGGGTGATTTCCCAGGGTGACAGGAGGATACCAGGACCAAGAGAAGGACAATGGACTCCGGGTGACAAAACCCATAGATGTCCTTGATGGTGGTATAGACTTCTCATCAAATTCAAAGTCAATTTCTAATTTTTTAAAAGCGAGATACCAACGATTCTTCTTTAATGCGAGCATCGGCCCTGCTTCTGACCCTCCTGTCAGCTTCCATCCCCTGATGCTGGGGGTCCACATCCACTTCTTGGGGGTGTCCTCTTCCCAATGCATCCTCACAGACCTTTGCTGGATCAAAGTTTCTAAGTGCTTTTTTTTTCAATGGGAAAATGGAGCAAACCACGTTGCTCCAAAGCAACACCATTTCAAAATCATGATTCTTTATGAAGATAGTTAAACAGCATGGAAATCTAAATACTGAAATGATTTTCCCTAATGTCCAGTGATGACATTGGAGGGGGAGGCACTTATTCTGGGTGGTTATACTCAGCATTGTCCCACGTTTATATGTTCAGAAGGTCCTGAAAGACAGGAATATGCCAGACCCAGAATTCTACAGTTTGCTTTCATCTCGTTCCATATTAGTTCCCAGCGCTCTGGTTTGCTCTCTGATTGCCAAATGTTATTCCAGCAAGATGGAATTACCATGATTTGCTCAGTGTTTCCTCCTGGATTTACATTCTACCAATTTTTCACAATGACAAACAATGCAGTAATTAATACTGTGGTCGATTCTGCCTTGCTCACATATACAAGAATTTTCCTATGATAGACCCCGAAAGTGGGTCAAAGGATATGAGCATCTTAAAATGTAATAGAAAGTGCCAATCAAATGTCCAGATAGATTTTACTATCACTCTGGTACTGTATAGGACTCCTTATTTTGGCTTCCCTGGTGGTTCAGTGGTTAACAATGTGCCTGACAATGCAGGGCACATGGGATCAATCCCTGGGCCAGGTAGACCCCACATACCTGGCTCAACTAAGCCCGTGTGCCACATCTACTGAGCTCACAATGAGATAGAGTCCATGCTCCAACACAGGAGAAGCATGAGCACAGTGATTAGAGAGTAGCCCCCGCTGGCTGCAAGCACAGAAAACCTGCACATAGTTAAGAAGAGGTGGGAAAGCCAAACATAAACAAATAACTTTCATAAATAAAATTTTTAAAAGGAGTCTTTGTTTACAACTATAGCCTTCTCAGACATTGACAATTTCAGTTAATTAAGTTCATCCTATACTAAGATCTGCTCTGCTCCTACAGAGCCAATCTTAAAAAGTAAGACCCAAAGGGATCAAACCGCTTCCAAGCAACTTAACAGGATTTCAGAATAAAGCTAAAGAATACTTTTAGGAATAGAAAAATATCAGGCATGCACAGGAAATTTGACAATGCTTAGCATCAAATGTCAAATTACCAGGAGGCAAAGAAACAGAAAACTCCAATCCATTATAACAAAAATCAGTGTGTTGTTGTTCAGTTGCTTAATTGAGTCTAACTCTTTAGGACCCCATGGACTGCTTCTCACTAGGCTTCCCTGTCTTTCACCATCTCCCAGAACTTCCTCAAACTCATGTCCATGGAGCCATGATGCCATCATCTTCTGTCATTCCCTTCTCCTGCCTTCAGTCTCTCCCAGCATCAGGGGCTTTGGCAATGAGTCGGCTCTTCACGTCAGGTGGCCAAAGTGTTGGAGATTTCATTTTAACAGAAATCAGTTGAAATGCGTCAATTGGAAAAGAAGAAGTAAATGTGTATTTACTTATAGGCAAAATGATTGTCTATGTAGGAAGCTCAATGGGATCTACAAAAGAGCTATTACAATTAATTAATGAGTTTAGCATGGTTTCAGGATACAAGGATACTCTTGAGAGTGCCTTGGATGGCAAGATCAAACCAGTCAGTCCTAAAGGAAATCAGTCCTGAATTTGCATTGGAAAGACTTGATGCTGAAGCTGAAGCTTCAATACTTTGGCCAGCAGATGCGAAAAACTGACTCACTGGAAAGACCCTGATGTTGCGAGAGATTGAAGGCCAAAGGAGAATGGGAGGACAGAGGATAACATGGTTTGACAGCATAACACACTCAATGGGCATGAACTTGGGCAAACTCCAAGATACAGCGGGGACACAGAGCTTGGTTTGTTACAGTCCATGGGGTTACAAAGAGTTGGACACTAGTTAGAGACTGAACAACAGCAACAACTTTTTGGTATTATATCTTAATATATAAATGTAACTATGCTGCTGCTGCTGCTGCTGCTGCTGTGTCACTTCAGTCGTGTCCGACTCTGTGTGACCCCATAGACAGAAGCCCACCAGGGTCCCCCGTCCCCGGGATTCTCCAGGCAAGAACACTGGAGTGGGTTGCCATTTCCTTCTCCAATGTGTGAAAGTGAAAAGTGAAAGTGAAGTCGCTCAATCGTGTCCGACCCTTAGCGACCCCACGGACTGCAGCCTACCAGGCTCCTCCATCCATGGGATTTTCTAGGCAAGAGTACTGGAGTGGCTTGCCATTGCCTTCTCCGAAATGTAACTATAAAACTGACAAAATATTCCAAAATCAATACTGTATGGCAGTACACAACATTCTTATTCTTCCATTTCTTCCATTGTCTTCACTTATGTTGTACTCCTTGAATATTTGGATCTCAGAACCTCCCCTCCAACCTGAAGATGAACATGGTATTCAGAAGTGAACAAACTAAAACTAATGTCAGAGACAGCACAGTAGCTCAGTTTTATTTTCTGCAGTTAACAATCGCCAAACAAACTATGTAGACCCTGAGCCCCCAAACAGCAACACAGGCACAAGGTGAAGCCCCATTAAACTACTACAGAAAGCAGTGCCCCTGGGAAGGACACTTGAGGCTAGGGCACATAGGCTAGGTTTAAGGCCCTCTTCTGTGCTGAGACTGATCAAAAAAGAGGGGCACAGAGTGCTCCAAGGTCTGCATCACCAAGGAAAGCTGCACCTGAAAGAAGGCGACGGCCGTCTGGAGCAGGCCAGGGTCTTCAGCAGTCAATCGGCTAAAAGGGAGGGAAAATGAAATTCAAATTCCGCCGAGAAGGAAGAGCAGTATGTCCCCCCTCTGTTCCCGCACACCAACAATCCCAGAGCACCACACTTCTCCTCTAGGCTTAACCCTCCATTGTGGCTTTTCCTGGGCGGAGAATGGTCACCACCCATCACCCCCTCCCTCGCCACAGCCCCCTTTAGTACTGACAGAACCAATGTGCGGCCATTAACGTAGAGCTCCCTCCGAACCGGCCATCGCAGTTGAGTACGTCGAGTCAGGAGGTGGCGGGCATTGTCTGCCTCCGCATGTGATGAGAAAGGCATGGCAAGGCTGCTAGTGAAGATATGGTTAAGGCACCATCCACACTAGTCATTTTGCCTGTAAGTCAGGCTCCCTACTCACAGAGACCCGCCTTCTCCCACAAGGCCACCGCTGGACAACCTGGATATCACTGCCTGACCCTCTGGATCCCTTCAGGTTGCTTTCCCTCACCACCATGCCCTGGCAGTCAGACCACCCCTGACCCATACCCTCCAGCCCCCCAGAGTACCCTCCTCCTATAATTTAGGCCCCACTGCCTGCATCCCCCCAAACCACCCCTAGACCACACCCCGACCCTTGAACCCGCATGGCCCACTGGGACTCCTGGAATAGGATACAACTGGAAGACTCGGTTCCTCAGAACTCCAGCTCTGGGTGCAGCATCTCCACCAGGCCCTGGTGCATGGGGTACCCCTGGGATCTGTGGAATGGCACGGGCTGTGCCACCTGACTCTCCTGCAGCGCTGAGGCCTCTCGGATCAGCCAGGTTGCTGGAGCCACCAGTGACTTCTTGACTGATGGCGTCACCAGGGCCAGCTGGGTCGCCAGAGCCATTGGGGCCACCAGCACCACCCGGCACGCCTTGGCCACCACTTGCTGTGCCCTCTGGAGAGGCCACGGCACCTGCGTCTTCATCGGTTGGCCTCGTGGCTCCTCCACCGTGTGCCTCGGACTCCATCTTGAACCCCTCTCCCCCTCCCTTAGCAGTGGGAAAGACTGAAGCGTCTCTACAAATCCCAGCTCTGTAGTGCGACCGGATCAGCAGAGCGCCTGCGCACACACACCCTGGTCCTGCCTCACGATTGGTTCCCACCGAGCATTGGTTCCCACTGAGCATTGGTTCCGGGATGAATGCAGGCGCTCAGGCAATGGGCGCCCCCTGCTGAAGTTTCACGCGTTCCTGCGCCACGTTGCCCAAATTGCGCAGACACACACCCACGTGGTCTGGGCCTTCTAAGTCAGCTCTGCCTCAGGCCAGAAACCTGGTAAATGGCTCAACTGTGAGGCCTCTGGGTGGCGCTCCACTCTTTAGTGTGGGGGGCAGCTCCTCAGTGTGCATGCACAAAAAGACCCCGCCCCAGTCCTCAGGACACGTGACTGTTTCCAGTCCAAGCAGGGAGCCTGGACACATCTCTCCTTCAGGGGCCCACTGTCAGGTTGGGGGGACATTTGTAAGAACAGTCATGCTGTAGAAAGGGGCTCACTAGACATACGATGGACTAGAGGGCCAGGGACTAAGCCAAATGACCCACCAGCGTCCTCCCTCTGCCCACTCCATATCTGTACGTGTGCTCTTCATCTGTACTGATAGCTGATACTTGCTACAGCCCATACGCTGAACTTCCAGATGTTCAAGCTGGTTTTAGAAAAGGCAAAGGAACCAGAAATCAAATTGCCAACATACTCTGGATAATCAAAAAAGCAAGAGAGTTTCAGAAAAACATCTATTTCTGCTTTATTGGCTATGACAAAGCAGTCTCTGGGATGACGGAGGTGTCCAGGAGCTACATTTGAGAGTGTAGTTAAGGCAGGGAGAACAGACTATACAAAAGCACTAATTCATCAGAAAACCTGGAATGTTGAGGGTGCAGCCAAGAGAGAGCATATCAGAGGAGGTAGAGAGGCAATGACGTTCCACAGATGAGAATCTGGGACCTTTCTGGTCATCATGAGGACCTCTGGCTTATATTGAGTGATAATAAAGCCAGTGAAAGGACCTGAATAGGGGAGACATATCTGGCTTATATTTGAAAGGAAGAATCACTGTAGCCAGTAGAGCTGCTGGGTGCTGGTGGCTGAGATACTCCATCACCATAAACCCCAGGACCATTGCCACTATCCCTGGCAGCAGCACCTGCTTCCCTCCAGTGCACGGGATCAGAGCTCTCCAGGTTCTGTCGTGGAAGACTCTGTTTATGCATATGGAGGAACAGAAACAGCTCTGCCCTGCCACTGGCTTCAAAGATCCCCTTTAAAACAGCCAAAATATATGAAGCTCAGGCTGTGAAAAAAACTGGGCATCAGGTCAGGGAGGATCAGCAGTGATCTCTGGGAGCTGAGGCATGGAAGAGACGAAGTGTGCAGCTGACCCAGCTTGCTGTCTATACAGACTGTGCAGGCCATGTCCTGCCAACCCCTTGGGTGTCGAGGGGAGATCGCAGAGCAGAGGCTGTTGGAGCTGGCAGGCAGTGGACTAGAGAGGAGAGGGTGACAGAGGGAGGACAGAACCCTGCTTGTGGGCACATAGTCCACTGGAGCCATAGCAGAAACTCTTCATACAGGTGACATCATATACAGTACTCAGAGGGATCTTGTCTCAAACTCCCACTGATCAACCCTTAAGGCAAGACTCAATGGGATCAAAGTGTTTCTAAGTAAGTACGTCAAGGTTGTATATTGTCACCCTGCTTATTTAACTTATATGCAGAGTACACCATGAGGGATGCTGGGCAGGAAGAAGCACAAGCTGGAATCAAGATTGCTGGGAGAAATATAGATAACCTCAGATATGCAGATGACACCACCCTTATGGCAGAAAGTGAAGAAGAACTCAAAAGCCTCTTGATGAAAGTGAAAGAGGAGAGTGAAAAGGTTGGCTTGAGGCTCAACATTCAGAAAACAAAGATCATGGCATCTGGCCCCATCACTTCGTGTGAAATAGATGGGGAAACAGTGGAAACAGTGTCAGACTTTACTTTTTTGGGCTCCAAAATCACGACGGATGCTGATTGCAGCCATGAAATTAAAAGACGCTTGTTCCGTGGAAGGAAAGTTATGACCAACCTAGACAGTATATTAAAAAGCAGAGACATTACTTTGCCAACAACGGCCCGTCTAGTCAAGGCTATGGTTTTTCCCGTGGTCATGTATGGATGTGAGAGTTGGACTGTGAAGAAAGCTGATCGCCGAAGGATTGATGCTTTTGAACTGTGGTGCTGGAGAGGACTCTTGAGAGTCCCTTGGACTGCAGGCAGATCCAACCAGTCCATTCTAAAGGAGATCAATCCTGGGTGTTCATTGGAAGGACTGATGCTAAAGCTGAAACTCCAATATTTTGGCCACCTCATGCGACGAGTTGACTCGGTGGAAAAGACTCTGATGATGGGAAGGATTGGGGGCGGGAGGAGAAGGGGACAACAGAGAATGAGATGGCTGGATGGCATCACCGACTCGATGGAGATGAGTTTGAGTGAACTCTGGGAGTTGGTGATGGACAGGGAAGCCTGGCGTGCTGTGATTCATGGGGTCGCAAAGAGTCAGACACGACTGAGCGACTGAACTGAACTGAAGTAGGTAAACGACATCACATTTTTAAAAGTTGTGGAATATACTTAGGGAAAAATATGCCCAGCACCCAAGGAAAAGAGTATGCCAAGAATCAGAAATATCCAAACCGTCATGAGGAGAGAAACCAATTGATAAAATGCATCTCGATTGGAAAGGAAAAAGTAAAACTATCTGCAGACAACATGATCGTCTATGCATAAAATCAAAAGGAATCTACAAAATATTGACAGGAACTAATCAGTGAATTGAGCAAGGTTGTAGGATAAAAGATACATTAAGAGAGAGCTAACTCTCCATGCCCAATCACGCAACTAATTGTCCCAGCACTTTTCTTCACTGACTTAAAACTAGTCCAGTCACCCACAAAATTCTTATTTTAGTGTGCCTTGGTTTTTCCTCTCCTCATGCAAACTAAGCTTTTTATTTTAGTACAAAACCAAGCCAATTCTGGCAAGGATTTTGGGAAACCAGCAATCTGGAATCAGGTGTATTTTCTGAAGAGAAATTGTGATCAAGAGTCTTTTATTTTTTTAAGATAATCTGTTTCCTCTCTCTCTCTCCCTTTTTTTTTTGTTTTGTTTTGCTGCATCTTATGGCTTGAAGGATCTTAGTTCCCTGATATGGGACAAAAGCCATGTCTCCTGGAATGGAAGCCTGGAGTCTTGACCACTGGACCGCCAGGGAATTTCTTGTGTTCCAGAGTCTTAAAAAAGAAATAGAGAAATGAACATTTAGGTCAATATTTCTAACTTTTGGAATATATTAATACTTTAAGAAAATAACCATTAATGGAAAGAATTATATATATACATGGATTCCACTGAAACATTATCCAAAGTAATGAAAATAACTATTAGCAACTGGAAGAGTCCCTGGTGCTGGGAAAGTTTGAGGGCAGAAGGAGAAGAGGATGTCAGAGGGTGAGATGGATGGACGGCATCAGGGATGCAGTGAACATGAACTTCGGCAAACTCTGAAGGATGGTGAGCAACAGAGAGGCCTGGTGAGCTGCTGTCCATGGGGTTGCAAAGTGTCAGACATGACTGGGTGACTGAACAACAACAACAATAGCTGCCCAAGCCATGTTCTTCCCAATCAGTTTCATCAGTAATAAAGCTGGTGTTTAGGTTGAAACACATGCAAGGGGGATGTGTCAAAGGCTGCAGATGCTAAGCTGGACCTGTTTGAAAGGAGTGGGAAGGGACACTCAGCAAGTGTGAGTGGGTGGTGTCAGTGCACTCCTTGTAGGGGAAATGATACAGGTGGTCCAATTTGTAAACACACGCACTTTCTTTCAGGCTTTCAAAAGAAAGGTGGTGCTAGTGGTAAAGAACCCTTCTGCCAATGCAAGAGACACAACAGACACACGTTCAATCCCTGGGTGGGGAAGATCTCCTGGGGAAGAAAATGGGAACTCACTCCAATATTCTCACTTTGAAAATCCCATGGACAGGGAGCCTGGCGGCCTCCAATCCATCGGTCACAAAGAGTCAGACACAATTGAACCCACACGCACATATACACATATACTTTTTATACAGAAGAAGGCAGAGGTTAGAGCAATTGTTACAGTCCAGGACAGAGCAAGATAAAACATGAGGAGGACTTCCCTGGGGGGTTCAGTGGACGGGAATCCACCAGCCAATGCAAGGGACACTGCCCGATGCTTGGTCCAGAAGATCCAACATGTCATGGAGCAACTGGGTTCATGCCCCACACCTACTGAGCCTGTGCTCTAGAGCCCATGTTCTGCAATAAGAGAAGTGACCGCAATGAGAAGCCTGTGCACAGCAGCTAGATTGTAGCCCCCACTCCCTACAACTAGAGAAAGCCTGTGCGCAGCAAGGAAGACCCAACACATGCAAAAATAAATAAATAAAATCAACAGAAGGGGAGGAGAACAGGCCAGCGTCTCTGAGTAAAAGGCAGTGCGGAGCTGTGATAGTGATCCTGTACGAAAACCAAGTGGGAAGTAAAGCCTCACAGTTGCTTCAGTTCAGTTCAGTTCAGTCGCTCAGTCGTGTCCGACTCTCCGCGACCCCATGAATCACAGCATGCCAGGCCTCCCTGTCCATCACCAACTCCCGGAATTCACTCAAACTCACGTCCACAGAGCTGGTGATGCCATCCAGCCATCTCATTCTCTGTCGTCCCCTTCTCCTCCCGCCTCCAACCTTTCCTAGCATCAGAGTCTTTTCCAGTGAGTCAACTCGTCACACGAGGTGGCCAAAGTATTGGAGTTTCAGCTTTAGCATCAGTCCTTCCAATGAACACCCAGGATTGAGCTCCTTTAGAATGGACTGGTTGGATCTCCTTGCAGTCCAAGGGACTCTCAAGAGTCTTCTCCAACACCGTAGTTCAAAAGCATCAATCCTTCGGCGATCAGCTTTCTTCACAGTCCAACTCTCACATCCATACATGACCACGGGAAAAACTTGACTAGACGGACCGTTGTTGGCAAAGTAATGTCTCTGCTTTTTAATATACTATCAAGGTTGGTCATAACTTTCCGCTTACAGATGACCAAATGAGCTCTCTCTCCCAGTCTTCCTGCGGGTGCTGCAAATGGAGAGCTTTGAGCAGACGTTGTTACAGTTTTAGCTGTAAGTTTAGCAGACTTCTGGCCTGAAGTGCAGGTTTCCGCCATCATTCCTGGAGAGAAATCGCGTCAGGGCAGATCCAAATTCACAAGGGTACGTAGAGTAAGTGTGGACACTCTGGTCAGACATATGGGAAGAAAGCCCAAAGAGGATACTAAGCAAGGATCTAGCGTGTTGACTTCTGCTGTTGTCCATCCCACAACTGGAAACTCATGAATTAACCAGACCCACCTAAAGGTCTGACATCAGGGCAGAAGGAGAGTCAGTGGGACGTCTAAGTGGCTCTGAATCCTGCCTCCACAGATGACACCGTGAGGACACCCTCATACACCCCCCACTGAGGGGACTGGTCACAGTTTCCCTGGGCATAAATGCTGGGGTTCAGGGATGTGAAGGCTTCACTGGATTCAGTCTTGCCAGGCTGCTTCCTGGCACGCTGCACCCATCTCCACTCCTACTGTATCCTGTGACCTTTGGGGGTTTCCTCTTCTGTAACTAGCCTACTTGTATCCTTTGCCCATTTCCACAAATCAGAATTGCAGTTATATGTTTGGTGATCAGCATGATATCGAAAATATTGGTATAGTCTTGATTTAACCTGCTATGGGCTTAAACCAATGTTTAGGAAGTACTTCCCCACTCCTAGCTCACAAGGATATTTTCTTACATTTTCTATAGTAGCTTTATTTATTTGGTAACTCAAGGAACAATTTTTGCTGGACATCCTTCCAGGCCTCCTTGGAGGTTCCAGTCCAGCCGGGAGAAACTGCTAAGAAATGAAAAAACGACTACACACTAGGTAGCCAATGGGAAGATGGTGAAGACTCTGGCCTGAAGTGCAGCAGGAGAAGGAGAGAGAGCGCTTGGAGGAGTGGTTTTCCATTTTCAACTGGGTGGTCAGGGTTACCTTTGTTGTGAAGCAACAACAAAGTCCTCAAGTGAGGACGTGAGGGAGGTTTGGGAGCATGAGACCAGTGTGGCTGGAGCAGATGGGTGAAGAGGAGAGCAGCAGGACGGGGGCCAAGAGCTGACAGGGACTGGATGTGGAGGCCTCAGGGCACATGCTGAGGGCTTGTGCTCAGAGTGAAGTGGGAGGTGGTGGAGGGTGGCTCTGGTTTGGATTGTGTTCCCCCCAAAAATGTTGAAGGCCTAACCCCTGGAGCCTGTGAATGTGACAAAATCATGCCATTTTGAAAAATTCACAGTGGTTTTACTATTTCATTCCTGGCATCAATAAAAGTTATAAAGAAAAATCATGACCTAAGTGCCCTCTTATGTAAATAATGACCTCTGATAAAAACTCGGAACACACTTTGAAAGCTGAATGATGAAAAGAGACATCTCTGCTGTTTTCAAGTACAACAAACCTAACCTGACTCACATGGAATGACCCACATCCATGTTCTTCACTGCAAGTGGTTCAGCAGGTGGCTGTAACAGTAGCACTGCTTCTGGTCAGCCAAACCACGTCTTTTTTCTGGGTCAGAAACTAGCTTCAGTAGTTGACAGTAAAATCAGTGGCCCTGCCAGATACCACAGATAAGGTGACCTTCAAAACTGACATTAAAAGGCAACAGCAAGGGTCTCTTGTGGCCTCACCTCTCTTTTCCCCATGGCTGATACCCCCAGCTGCCCTGGGTGCAGGGTCAGTAGCATCTCTAGGTCATGAGGTAAGGCAGAGACAACCAGAGTAGCGAGGGCTAGGGTTTGGGGGAACCAGGCAAAAGACACAGACCCTACAGCCAAGGGGAATCCTGGTGCTGAGAGAAAGGAGGAGAAGCCACGTGAACTTCCTCACTGTGGTCAAGGACCAGGCTGATTACCATGAACATTTTTTTCTGACACTCCAGACCAAACCCCTGATCTAAAGAAGGGTATATTGCCCACAAGGTTAACCTGAGATTCAAGGGCCACGAAACCTAACCTGAAGATCTCTGAACCCAAATCCCCTTGAGCTCTGGCCCCTTTACTCCATCAGGCACCTGCCTAAGTTTCCAGGTTTCTACTTTATTTTCTTTGATCTGAAATTATATTTATTATTATTTCTTTATTTTAATTGTGCCATTTGTTTTTATAAATTTAGTTTTTTATTTTCGGAGACCGAGTGGCACTGTGCATGCTGGAGCAGGAGCCTGATGGGAGACAGAAGAGCTGAGACACAGACCCATTCCACGTGGGCAGTTCACTGATGGCAGATGGGGTGTGGGAGGGCTTCAGGGACAGAGTGGCCTTTCCAATCAAGGCTGCCAATTACTGGAACTCCACAAGGCCAACCGTGAACCTGACCCCACTCTGGCACCACACGCAGACATCGCTTCATGGGAAACCTCCGTTTGGAAGGCAGAGCAATCAATGGGACATGTCTCTTCTGCTAGGTCAAAGCCATTTGTAAATTATACTGTATTATAGAAGGTGATGAACAGTGTGGGACAAAACAGGGTGAAGAGGATTGACTGCCCACCGTCAGGAGAAAGTCAGGTGAGAAGCCGAGGCCTGGGCAGACTTGGAGAAGACCGAAGTGGCCAGGAGCTATATTTGAGAGTGTAATCAAGGCAGGGAGAACAGACTATGCAAAGGCACTAATTCATCAGAAAACCTGGAATGTTAAGGGTGCAGCCAAGAGGCCAGTGTGGTCAGCATGGACTGAACAAGAGTGAGAATATCAGAGGAGGTACAGAGGCAATGGGGTTTCACAGATGAGAATCTGGAACCTTTCTGGTCATCATAAGGACCTCTGGCTTATATTCTGAGTGATAATAAAGCCAGTGAAAGGAACTGAATAGGGGAGACATATCTGGCATACATTTTGAAAGGAAGAATCACTGTAGCCAGTAGAGCTTCTGGGTGCTGGTGGCTGAGATACTTCATCACCGTCATCCCCAGGATAATTGCCACCATCCCTGGCAGCAGCACCTGCCTCCCTCCAGTGCATGGGGTCAGAGCTCTCCGAGTTCTGTCACGGCAGTCTCTATTCATGCATATGAAGGAAGAGGAGCGGCTCTGCCCTGACACTGGCTTCAAATATCCCCTTAAAAGGGGCCAAAATTTATGAAGCTCAGGCTGTGAAGAAACTGGACATCAGGCCAGGGAGAATCAGCAGTGATCTCTGGGAGCTGAGACAAGGAAGAGACGAAGTGCTCAGCTGACCCAGCTTGCTGTCTATACAGACTGTCCAGGCCATGTCCTGCCAGCCCCCTGGGTGTCAAGGTGGAATCGCAGAGGAGAGGATATTGGAGCTGGCAGGCGGCAGACCAGAAAGGAGAGTGCAGCAGAGGGAGGACAGAATCCTGCACGTGGGCAGAGTGTCTGTTGGAGCCATAGCAGAAATTCTTCACTCAGGTGACATCATATACAGTACTGAGAGGCATCTTGTCTCAAATGCCCACTGATCAACCCTTAAGGCAAGACTCCATAGGATCAAAGTGTTTCTAAGTAAGTAAACAACATTACATTTTTAAAAACTGTGAAATATACCTAGGGAAAAATATACCCAGCACCCAAGGAAAAGAGTATGCCAAGAATCAGAAATATCCAAACCATTATGAGGAGAGAAATCAATTGATAAAAGGCATCTCAATTGGAAAGGAAAAAGTAAAAAAATCTTCAGACAACATGATAGTCTATGCAGAAAATCAAATGGAATTTGCAAATTGTTGACAAGAACTAATCAGTGAATTTAGCAAGTTTGTAGAAAAAATATTTAAGAGAATGTGAACTTCCCACACCCAATTACTCAACATATTATCCCAGCACTTTTCTTCACTGAATTGAAATAAGTCCTGTCAGCCACAAAATTCTTATTTTATTTTTTTTTAATTTTTATTTTTATTGGAGGCAAATTATTTTACAATATTATATTGGTTGGTTTTGCCATACATTGACATGAATCCGCCCCGGGTGTACATGAGTTCCCCTCCCGAACCCCCCTCCCAACTCCCTCCTCCCCTTATCTTCCCTCTGGGTCATCCCCGCATACCAGCCCCGAGCATCCTGTAACATGCATCAACCCTGAACTGGCGATTCGTTTCACATATGATAATATACATGCTTCAATGACATTCTCCGAAACCATCCCACCCTCACCCTCTCCCACAGTGTCCCAAAGACCGTTCTATACATATCTGTGTCTCTTTTGCTGTTTCGTATACAGGGTTATCATTTGCATCTTTCTAAATTCCATATATACGAGTTAGTATATTGTATTGGTGTTTTCTTTCTGGCTTACTTCACTCTGTATAATAGGTTCTAGTTTCATCCACCTCATTAGAACTGATTCAAATGCATTCTTTTTAATGGCTGAGTAATACTCCATTGTGTATATGTACCAAAGCTTTCTTATCCATGCGTCTGCAGATGGTATCTCTTTCAATTCTGGTTTCTTCGGTGTGTATGCCCAGTATGCGAATCCTGGATCATACGGAAGCTCTATTTCCAGTTTTTTGAGGAATCTCCACACTGTTCTCCATAGTGGCTGTACTAGTTTGCATTCCACCCAACAGTGTAAGAGGGTTCCCTTTTCTCCACACCCACTCCAGCATTTATTGCATGTAGAATTTGGATAGCAGCCATTCTGACTGGTGTAAAATGGTATCTCATTTTGGTTTTGATTTGCATTTCTCTAATTATGAGGGACGCTGAGCATTTTTTCATGTGTCTGTTAGCCATCTTTATGTCTTCTTTGGAGAAATGTCTGTTTAGTTCTTTGGCCCATTTTTTTTTATTGGGTCATTTATTTTTCTGGAATTGAGCTGCAGGAGCTGCTTGTATATTTTAGAGATTAATCCTTTATCAGTTGTTTCATTTGCTATTATTTTCTCCCATTCTGAAGGCTGTCTTTTCACCTTGCTTAGAGTTTCCTTTGCTGTGCAGAAGCTTTTGATTTTAATTAGGTCCCATTTGTTTATTTTTGCTTTTATTTCCAATATTCTGGGAGGTGGGTCTTGGAGGATCCTGCTGTGATTTATGTCAGAGAGTGTTTTGCCTATGTTCTCCTCCAGGAGTTTTATAGTTTCTGGTCTTACATTTAGCTCTCTAATCCATTTTGAGTTTATTTTGGTGTATGGTGTTAGGAAGTGTTCTAGTTTCATTCTTTTACAAGTGGCTGACCAGTTTTCCCAGCACCACTTGTTAAAGAGTCTGTCTTTACTCCATTTTATATTCTTGCCTCCTGTGTCGAAGATAAGGTATCCATAGGTGCGTGGATTTATTTCTGGGCTTTCAATTTTGTTCCACTGATCTCTATTTCTGTCTTTATGCCAGTACCATACTGTCTTGATGACTGTGGCTTTGTAGTAGAGCCTGAAGTCTGGCAGGTTAATTCCCGCAGTTCTATTTTCCTTCCTCAAGATTGCTTTGGCTGTTCGAGGTTTTTTGTATTTCCATACAAATTGTGAGATTATTTGTTCTAGCTCTGTGAAAAATATCTTTGGTAGCTTGATACGGATTGCATTGAATGTATAAATTACTTTGTGTAGTATACTCATTTTTACAATATTTATTCCTCCAATCCACGAACACGGTATATTTCTCCATCTATTAGTATACTCTTTGATTACTTTCACTGGTGTTTTATAGTTTTCTATGTACAAGTCTTTTGTTTCCTCAGGTAGATATATTCCTAAGTATTTAATTCTTTTCGTTGCAACAGTGAATGGAAAAGTTTCCTTAATTTCTCTTTCTATTTCCTCATTATTAGTGTATAGGAATAAAAGTGATTTCTGAGTGTGGATTTTATATCCTGCAACTTCACCTTATTCATTGATTAGCTCTAGTAGTTTTCTGGTAGAGTCTTTAGGGTTTTCTGTGTAGAGGATCATGTCATCAGCGAACAGTGAAAGTTTTACTCCTTCTTTTCCAATTTGTATTTCTTTTATGTCTTTTTCTGCTCTGATTGCTGTAGCCAAAACTTCCAGAACTATGTTGAATAGTAGTGGTGAGAGTGGGCACCCTTGTCTTGTTCCTGACTTTAGGGGAAATGCTTTCAGTTTTTCACCATTGAGGATAATGTTTGCTGTGGGTTTTTCATATATAGCTTTTATTATGTTGAGGTATGTCCCTTCTATTCCCACTTTCTGGATGGTTTTTATCATAAATGGATGTTGAATTTTGTCGAAGGCTTTCTCTGCATCTATTGAGATAATCATATGATTTTTATTTTTCAGTTTGTTAATGTGGTGTATTATGTTGATTGATTTGTGAATATTGAAGAATCCTTGCATGCCTGAGATAAAGCCCAGTTGGTTATAATGTATGATCTTCTTAATGTGTTGTTGGATTCTGATTGCTAGAATTTTGTTAAGGATTTTTGCATCTATGTTCATTAGTGATATTGGCCTGTAGTTTTCTTTTTTTGTGGGATCTTTACCAGGTTTTTGGGATTAGGGTGATGGTGGCCTCTTAGACTGTGTTTGGAAGTTTCCCTTCCTCAGCAATTTTCTGGAAGAGTTTGAGTAGAATAGGTGTTAGTTCTTCTCTAAATTTTTTGTAGAATTCGGCTGTGAAGCCATCTGGACCTGGGCTTTTGTTTTCTGGAAGATTTCTGATTACACCCTCTAGTACCGGGCTTGTGATGGGTCTATTCAGACTTTCTATTTCTTCCTGGTTCAGTTTTGGAAAATTGTACTTTTCTAGGAATTTGTCCATTTCTTCCAGGTTATTCAGTTTATTGCCATATAATTGCTGATAGTATTCCCTAACAATCCTTTGTATTTCTGTGTTGTTGGTTGTGATCTCTCCATTTTCGTTTCTAATTTTATTGATTTGGTTCTTCTCCCTTTGTTTCTTAATGAGTCTGGCTAGTGGTTTGTCAATTTTATTTACCTTCTCAAAGAACCAGCTTTTGGCTTTGTTGATTTTTGCTATGGTCTCTTTTGTTTCTTTTGCATTTATCTCTGCCCTAATTTTTATGATTTCTTTCCTTCTGCTAACCCTGGGGTTCTTCATCTCTTCCTTTTCTATTTTCTTTAGATGTAGAGTTAGGTTATTTAGTTGACTTTTTTCTTGTTTCTTGAGGTGTGCCTGTATTGCTCTGAACTTCCCCCTTAGCACTGCTTTTACAGTGTCGCAGAGGTTTTGGGTTGTTGTGTTTTCATTTTCATTCATTTCTATGCATATTTTTATTTCTCTTTTGATCTTTTCTATGATTTGTTCATTATTCAGCAGCGTGTTGTTCAGCCTCCATATGTTGGCATTTTTAATAGTTTTTCTCCTGTAATTGAGATCTAATCTTACTGCATTGTGGTCAGAAAAGATGCTTGGAATGATTTCAATTTTTTTGAATTTACCAAGGCTAGATTTATGGCGCAGGATGTGATCTATCCTGGAAAAGGTTCCGTGTGCGCTTGAGAAAAAGGTGAAATTCATTGTTTTGGGGTGAAATGTCCTGTAGATATCTATTAGGTCTAACTGGTCTATTGTATCATTTAAAGTTTGTGTTTCCTTGTTAATTTTCTGTTTAGTTGATCTATCCATAGATGTAAGTGTGGTATTAAAGTCTCCTACTATTATTATGTTATTGTTAATTTCCCCTTTCATACTTGTTAGTAATTGTCTTACATATTGCGGTGCTCCTATGTTGGGTGCATAAATATTTATAAGTGTTATATCTTCTTCTTGGATTGATCCTTTGATCATTATGTAGTTTCCTTCTTTGTCTCTTTTCACAGTCTGTGTTTTAAAATCTATTTTATCTGATATGAGTGTTGCTACTCCTGCTTTCTTTTGATCTCTTTTTGCGTGGAATCACTTTTTCCAGCCCTTCGATTTCATTCTGCATGTGTCCCTCATTTTGAGGTGGGTCTCTTGTAGACAACATATATGGGGGTCTTGTTTTTTTATCCATTCAGCCAGCCTTTGTCTTTTGGTTGGGGCATTCAATCCATTTACGTTTAAGGTGATTATTGATAAGTATGATCCCGTTGCCATTTTCTTTATTGTTTTGGGTTCGAGTTTATATACCCTTTCTGTGTTTCCAGTCTAGCAAAGATCCTTTAGTATTTGTTGGAGAGCTGGTTTGGTGATGCTGAATTCTCTCAGCTTTTGCTTGTCTGTAAAGCTTTTGATTTCTCCTTCATATTTGAATGAGATCCTTGCTTGGTACAGCAATCTGGGCTGTAGGTTGTTTTCTGTCATCACTTTAAGTATGTCTTGCCATTCCCTCCTGGCCTGTAGAGTTTCTGCTGAAAGATCAGCTGTTATACTTATGGGGATCCCCTTGTGTGTTATTTGTTGTTTTTCCCTTGCTGCTTTTAATATTTGTTCTTTGTGTTTGATCTTTGTTAATTTGATTACTATGTGTCTTGGGGAATTTCACCTTGGGTTTATCCTGTTAGGGACTCTCTGTGTTTCTTGGACTTTGGGTGATTATTTCCTTCCCCATTTTAGGGACATTTTCAACTATTATCTCCTCAAGTATTCTCTCATGGTCTTTCTTTTTGTCTTCTTGTTCTGGGACTCCTATGATTCGAATGTTGGGGCGTTTAATATCGTCCCATATGTCTCTCATATTGTCCTCATTTTTTAAAATTCTTTTTTCTTTATCCGTCTCTGTTTCATTTATTTCTACAATTCTATCTTCTAGCTCGCTTATCCTGTCTTCTGCCTCTGTTATTCTACTGTTTGTGCCCTTGAGAGTGTTTCTGATCTCATCTATTGTATTATTCGTTATATATTGGCTCTTTTTTATTTCCTCTAATTCCTTATTGAACATTTCTTCCAACTTCTCAATCCTTTTCTCCAGTTTACTTATCTGTAACTCCATTTTGCTTTCCAGATTTTGAATCATTTTCACCACCAAAATTCGAAATTCTTTATCGGGTAGGTTCCCTATATCTTCCTCTTTTGTTTGTGTTGGTGGGCATTTATCCTGTTCCTTTACTTGTTGGGTATTTCTCTGCCTCTTCATCTTGCTTATATTGCTGTGTTCGGGGTGGCCTTTCCGTCTTCTGACAGTTTGTGGAGTTCTCTTTATTATGTAGTTACCTCGCTGTGTGTGGGGTTGGATGGGTGACTTGTCAAGGTTCCCTGGTTAGGGAAGCTTGAGTCGATGTTCTAGTGGGTGGCGCTGGATTTCTTCTCTCTGGAGTGCAATGAAGTGTCCAGTAATGAGTTTGAGATGTCAGTGGGTTTGGGGTGGCTTTGGGCAGCCTGTATATTGAAGCTTGGTGCTATTCTCCTGTGTTGCTGGATAGCTTGCGTAGTATGTCTTTCACTGAAACTTGTTGACCCTTGGGTGGTGCCTGGTTTCAGTGTATGTATGGAGGCATTCGATGAGTACCTATCAATTAATGTTCTCTGGAATAGGAGATCTCTGGTGTTCTCAGGGTTTGGCCTTAAGCCCCTGCCTCTGGTTTTGTCTTATTCTCGCAGAAGGCTCAAGGCTTCTCCCTCTGTTACTTCCAAGGCAGTTCCTTCTGTTGAAAAAGCTCTTCTGTTTTCTGGTCTCCTCAGTGTCTAATTCCTGTTCTGACACCAGGATGCGGTGGTGGACACTTTTTTTTCCCCCCGGCTCTCCTATTCAGTCCTGCTATGGGGAGGGAAGAACAGCTAACAAATATCCCTGGCGTCTGTGGGGAGTGCTCGCGGTGTCTCAGCTACACTGGGAATGCTCCCGCTCGAGGTGTGTGTGCTTTCCCCATTTATGCTGCTTAGGCTTTAGTTTGCTCTGCTGCGAGCTGTCCACGGCTGGCGCTAGGTTGCATGCACTTCCCAGGTCTGAGCGGCTCAGGTTCAGGTCCTCGGGTACTCGACAAAGGCGCAGACTTGGCTGGGCCTGCGTTTTGTGCCTTCCCCGGTCCTAGCAGCTCAGGTGACCAGGCTTTGTCGAGCGTGGTCGCTGAGACTTATCGCGTTCCTGTTCCCTGCCACTCGGTTTTCTGGGAGTACAACCGGCACACTTTCTCAGGTGGATATCGACCAGCCCTAACCCAAGAAGTCCTGGCCAGCAAGGAAGCCTGCCTGCAACTTGGCACAGGAAGCCTCTCTGGGGCCACGGCTGCCCCCGCCCAGGCGTGGGCTGCCCTCCCCGCCCAGGCGTCAGCGCGGGCTGGGGATGGGCCGCCACTGCCGGCACGCTCCACTCAGCGCCAGGTTCTGTGGGCGAGGCTGGCTTGGGGCTTTTCACAGGCTTTTTTCTAGTCCTCTAGCCCTTCAGCTGCAACCTCTGCTCTGGTATCTTAAGTTCCAGCCCTCAGTTTGCCATGGGGCGTTCAAGCCCGGTGCGCCGCTGCCGGTTCTCCCTCTAAGCGCCCCTGCCAGTTCTCCCTCTAAGCGCCGCCACCAGTTCTCCCTCTAAGCGCCGCTGCCAGTGCCTCCCTCCCCAGCCCCCGCCTGCTAGTGAGGGGCGTGGGCATGTGCGCCGCTTCTCCGCTGAGTTTCCTCTGGGCACTTAGTCTGTGAGTTTTAATTATTTATGTCTTTTGTCTCCCAGTTATGCGGCCCTCTGAGGTTCCACTCTCCAGTGTTTCCAGGTGTTTGGAAACTTCTCTCTCTCTCTTTTTTTTTTAAGCCTCCCTTCCTGGGACAGAGCTCCGTCCCTCCCTCTTTTGTCTCCCTTTTTATCTATTTCCTACCTCCTTTCGTCGACTATGGGCTGCTTTTCTGAGTGCCTGATGTCCTCTGCCAGTATTCAGAAGTTTTTTTGTGGGATTTACTCAGCATTCAAATGTTCTTTTCTTAATTTTGTGGGGGAGAAAGTGGCCGCCCCATCCTATTCCTCCGCCATCTTCCCGTGCTCCCTAAAGAAGGCTTTCTTATCTCTCCTTGCTATTCTTTGGAAGTCTGCATTCAAATGGGTATATATTTCTTTTTCTCCTTTTCTTTTTTTAAATTTATTTATTTTAATTAGAGGCTAATTACTTTACAATATTGTATTGCTTTTGCCATACATTGACATGAATCCACCCCAGGTATGTTTCCCATGGGTTTCCCATCTTCAAATCCCCTGCCACCTCCCTCCCCATATCCTCCCTCTGGGTCACCCCAGTGCACCAGACACGAGCATCCTGTATCATTCTTCGAACCTGGACTGGCGATTCATTTCACATATGATAATATACATGTTTCAATGCCATTCTCCCAAATCATCCCACCCTTGCCCTCTCCCACAGAGTCTAAAAGACTGTTCTATACATCTGTGTCTCCTTTGCTGTCTCACATACAGGGTTATAATTGCCATCTTTCTAAATTCCATATATATGCGCTGGTATACTGTATTGTAGTTTTTCTTTCTGGCTTACTTCATTCTGTATAATAGGCTCCAGTTTCATCCACCTCATTAGAACTGATGCAAATGTATTCTTTTTAATGGCTGAGTAATACTCCATTGTGCATATGTACCACAGCTTTCTTATCCATTCGTCTGCAGATGAACATCTAGGTTGCTTCCGTGTCCTGGCTATTATAAACAGTGGTGGACGAATATTGGAGTACATGTGTCTCTTTCAATTCTGGTTTCCTCGGTGTGTATGCCCACGAGTGCGATTGCTGGATCATATGGCAGTTCTATTTCCAGTTTTTTGAGGAATCACCACATTATTCTCCATAGTGGCTGTACTAGTTTGCATTCCCACCAACAGTGGAAACGGGTTCCCTTTTCTCCACACCCTCACCAGCATCTATTGCTTGTAGAATTTTGGAAAGCAGCCATTCTGACTGGTGTGAAATGGTACTTCATTTTAGCTTTGATTTGCATTTCTCTGATTATGAGTGATGTTGAGCATGCTTTCAATGTTTGTTAGCCATCTGTATGTCTTCTTTGGAGAAATGTCTGTTTAGTTCTTTGGCCCATTTTTTGATTGGGTCAATTATTTTTCTGGAATGGAGTTGCTTGTATATTTTTGATTAATTCTTTGTCAGTTGCTTCATTTGCTATTATTGTCTCCCATTCTGAAGGCTGTCTTTTCATCTTGCTTATAGTTTCTTTTGATGCGCAGAAGCTTTTAATTTTAATTAGGTAGGTACCATTTGTTTAATTTTGCTTTTATTTTCAATATTTTAAGAGGTGGGTCATGGAGGATCCTGCTGTGATTTATGTCGGAGTGTGTTTTGCCTATGTTCTCCTCTAGGAGTTTTATAGTTTCTGATCTTACATTTATATCTTTAATTCATTTTGAGTTTATTTTTGTGTATGGTGTTAGCGAGTGTTCTAGTTTCATTCTTTTACAAATGGTTGACCAGTTTTCCCAGCACCACTTGTTAAAGAGATTGTCTTTTCTCCACTGAATAGTCTTGACTCCTTTGTCAAAGGTGTCCATTCAGTTCAGTTCAGTCGCTCAGTCATGTCCGATTCTTTGTGACCCCATAAATCACAGCACACCAGGCCTCCTTGTCCATCACCAACTCCCGGAGTTCACTCAAAATCATGTCCATTGAGTCGGTGATGCCATCCAGCCATGTCATTCTCTGTCATCCCCGTCTCCTCCCAGCCCCAATCCTTCCTAGCATCAGACTCTTTTCCAGTGAGTCAACTTGACGCATGAGGTGACCAAAGTATTGGAGTTTCAGCTTCAGCATCAGTCCTTCCAATGAACACCCAGGATTGATCTCCTTTAGAATGGACTGATTGGATTTCCTGGCAGTCCAAGGGACTCTAAAGAGTTCTCCAGCACCACAGTTCAAAAGCATCAATTCTTCGGCGATCAGCTTTCTTCACAGTCCAACTCTCACATCCATATATGACGGACCTTTGTTGGCAAAGTAATGTCTCTGCTTTTTAATATGCTATCTAGGTTGGTCATAACTTTCCTTCCAAGGAGTAAGCGTCTTTTAATTTCATGGCTGCAGTCAGCATCTGCAGTGATTTTGGAGCCCAAAATATAAAGTCTGACACTGTTTCCCCATCTATTTCCCATGATGTGATGGGACCAGACGCCATGATCTTTGTTTTCTGAATGTTGAGCTTCAAACCAACCTTTTCACTCTCCTCTTTCACTTTCATCAAGAGGCTTTTGAGTTCCTCTTCACTTTCTGCCGTAAGGGTGGTGTCATCTGCATATCTGAGGTTATTGATATTTCTCCCAGCAATCTTTATTCCAGCTTGTGCTTCTTCCAGCCCAGCGTTCCTTATGATGTACTCTGCCTATCAGTTAAATAAGCGGGGTGACAATATACAACCTTGACGTCCTCCTTTTCCTATTTGGAACCAGTCTGTTGTTCCATGTCCAGTTCTAACTGTTGCTTCCTGACCTGCATATAGTTTTCTCAAGAGGCAGGTCAGGTGGTCTGGTATTCCCATCTCTTTCAGAATGTTCCACAGTTTATTGTGATCCACACAGTCAGAAGCTTTGGCATAGTCAATGAAGCAGAAATAGATGTTTCTCTGGAACTCAGTTGCTTTCTCCATGATCCAACGGATGTTGGCAATTTGATCTCTGGTGCCTCTGCCTTTTCTTAAACCTGCTTGAACATCTGGAATTTCACAGTTCACATTCTGCTGAAGCCTGGCTTGGAGAATTTTGAGCATGACTTTACCGGCGTGTGAGATGAGTGCAATTGTGCGGTAGTTTGAGCATTCTTTAGCATTGCCTTTCTTTGGGATTGGAATGAAGACTGACCTTTTCCAGTCCTGTGGCCACTGCTGAGTTTTCCAAGTTTGCTGGCATATTGAGTGCAGCACCTTCACAGCATCATCTTTCAGGATTTGAAATAGCTCAGTTGGAATTCCATCACTTCCACTAGCTTTCTTTGTAGTGATGCTCTCTAAGGCCCACTTGACTTCACATTCCAAGATGTCTGGCTCCAGGTGAGTGATCACACCATCGTGATTATCTTCGTCATGAAGATCTTTTTTGTACAGTTCTTCTGTGAATTCTTGCCACCTCTTCTTAATATCTTCTGCTTCTGTTAAGTCCATACTATTTCTGTCCTTTATCGAGCCCATCTTTGCATGAAATGTTCCCTTGATATCACTAATTTTCTTGAAAAGATCTCTTGTATTTCCTATTCTGTTGTTTTCCTCTATTTCTTTGCATTGATCGCTGAGGAAGGCTTTCTTATCTCTCCTTGCTATTCTTTGGAACTCTGCATTCAGATGCTTATATCTTTCCTTTTCTCCTTTGCTCTTCGCGTCTCTTCTTTTCACAGATATTTGTAAGGCCTCCTCAGACGGCCATTTTGCTTTTTTGCATTTCTTTTCCATGGGAGTGGTCTTGGTCCCTGTCTCCTGTACAATGTCACGAACCAACGTCCAGAGTTCATCAGGCACTCTATCTATCAGATCTAGACCCTTAAATCTATTTCTTACTTCCACTGTATAATCATAAGGGATTTGATTTAGGTCATATCTGAATGGTCTATTGGTTTTCCCTACTTTCTTCAATTTAAGTCTGAATTTGGCAATAAGGAGTTCATGATCTGAGCCACAGTCAGCTCCTGGTCTTGTGTTTTGCTAACTGTATAGAGCTTCTCCATCTTTGGCTGCAAAGAATATAGTCAGTCTGATTTCGGCGTTGACCATCTGTTGATGTCCATGTGTAGAGTCTTGTGTTGTTGGTGTCCATAGGTGCATGGATTTATTTCTGGGCTTTCTATTTTGTTCCATTGATCTATATTTCTGTCTTTTTGCCAGTACCATAGTGTCTCGATGACTGTGGCTTTGTTGTAAATCCTGAAGTCCGGCAGGTTGTTTCCCCCAGTTCCATTCTTCTTTCTCAAAATTGCTTTGGCTATTCGAGGTTTTTTGTCTTTCCATACAAATTGTGAAATCATTTGTTCTAGCTCTGTGAAAAATACCACGGTAACTTGGTAGGGATTGCATTGAACCTATAAATTACTTTGGGTAATATACTCATTTTCACAATATTGATTCTTCCAATCCAGGAACATGGTATATTTCTCCATCTATTATTGTCCTCTCTGATTTCTTTCACCAGTGTTTTATAGTTTTCGATATATAGGTCTTTTGTTTATTTAGGTAGATATAATCTTAAGTATTTCATTCTTTTCGTTGCAACGGTGAATGGAATTGTTTCCTTAATTTCTCTTTCTGTTTTCTCATTATTAGTGTATAGGAATCAAGGGATTTCTGTGTGTTGATTTTATATCTTTCAACTTTACTGTATTCATTGATTAGCTCTAGTAATTTTCTGGTAGAGTCTTTAGGGATTTATGTGTAGACGATCATGTCATTTGCAAACAGTGAAAGTTATGCTTCTTCTTTTCCAATTTGGATTCCTTTTGTGTCTTTTTCTACTTTTCACTTCTCTACTTTTCAGAGCTCTTTATAGGGCTTCCTCAGACAGCCATTTTGCTTTTTTGCATTTCTTTTTCTAAAGAATGTTCTTGGATCACTGTCTTCTCTACAATGTCACTAAGCTCTGTCCATAGTTCATCAGACACTCTGTCTACGAGATCTAATCCTTTAAATATATTTGTCAATTCCACTATATATCTTAAGGGATTTGATATAGGTCATATCTGAATGGCCTACTGGTTTTCCCCACTTTCTTCAGATTAAGTCTGAATTTGGCAATAAGGAGTTCATGATCTGAGTCACAGTCAGCTCCCAGTCTTGTTTTTACTGACTGTATAGAGCTTCTCCATCTTTGGCTGCAAAAAATATAATCAATCTGATTTTGATATTGATCATCTGTTGATGTCCATTTGTAGTGTCTTCTCTTGTGTTGTTGGAAGAGTTTGTTTGCTCTGACCAGTGCATTCCATTGGCAAAACTGTTAGCTTTTCCCTCTTTCATTCTGTACTCTAAGGCCACATTTGCCTGTTACCCCAGGTGTTTCTTGACTTCCTACATTTGTATTCCAGTATCCTGTATTGAAAATGACATCTTTTTGGGGGTGTTAGTTCTAAAAGGTCTTGTACGTCTTCATAGAACTGTTCAACCTCAGCTTCTTCCACGTCACTGGTCAGGGCATAGACTTGGATTACTATGATATTGAATGGTTTGCCTTGGAAACCAACAGAGATCATTTTTTCATTTTTGAGACTGCATCCCAGTACTGAATTTCGGACTGTTGTTGACTATGATGGCTACTCCATTTCTTCTAAGGGATTCCTGCTCACAGTAGTAGATATAATGGTCATCTGAGTTAAATTCACCCATTCCGATACATTTCAGTGCGCTGATTCCTAGAATGTCGATGTTCACTCTTGCCATCTCCTGTTTGACCACTTCCAATTTTCCTTGATTCATGAACCTAACATTCCAGGTTCCTATGCAATATTGCTCTTTACAGCATCATACCTTGCTTCCAACAGCAGTCGCATCCAGAACTGGGTGTTGTTTTTTCTTTGGCTCCTTCCCTTCATTCTTTCTGGAGTTATTTCCCCACTGATTTCCAGTAGCATATTTGCCACCTAACCACCTGGGGATTTCATCTTTCAGTGTCGTATCTTTTTGCCTTTTCATACTGTTGTTTATGAACCCTTGGAGTATACAGTCCATGTAATTCTCCAGGCCAGAATACTGGAGTGGATAGTCTTTCCCTTCTCCAAGGGAGAACCTGATTATATATGTAGAAAATATAATATAGCTCACAGAACTACTAAAACTATCAGCAGATTTGGTTAAGTAGCAAGAAACACTAAACATTGGAGGGAGCTAAATCCTCCCCCCAAAACCTAACTTATTGTCCCTAAGCTTTTCTACACTAATCTGAAACAAAATCAGTAGGCCATATAGTTACTCTTCTAGTGTTTCTGAATTGTTTGGTCTTTTGCAAGCTAAGTTTTTTACTTTGGGAGGAATCAGAAATACCTGTAAAAGTTGTGGGCAAACTAGAATTCTGGTGGGATGGCACACTTTTGAGTAGCAACCACCTACTGTAAACCAATAGACTTTTTAAAAAGTCAATAGAAAAGTGAATTTTAACTCAGTCACTCTACTCTTTGCAATCTATCTTGAGGACATAACCAGTCAGGCAGAGGCTTATACAGAAGAATCACACTGAATCATTAATAGGGAAAAATGGAAACATTAAATGTGTAACACTTAATTATAGAACTTCTTTTATGCATCGAAGTACTAGTTCTTTTATGAAAGAATTTTATGAAAAATACTTATATGTTAAATAAAAATAATTCATGAAAAAGTTCATCCTGAAATAGCAAAAATTAATTATTGTTATATATAAATGCCACTATAAACTAAGAAAATGTTCCAAAATACTGACAGCAGTTAATGCTGAATGACAGGACATAATACATTTTAAATTTCTCCCATTTCTTAAGTTGTCTTCAATTACACTGTACTACTAGATTATCTGAAGCCCAGAACCTTCCCTTGAAACCAAGGGAAAAGGCAGAAAACTGTGGAGGCGCAGTATTTGAAAATATATTCAGACACAGAATTATAGTTCACTTTATTTTTTGCTATAAGAAATATTGAAACACCCTCCTCCTCCAGTCAGAGGAAAACAACAGGGCCAAGAGTGCCCAAAGGCCAATATAAGCAAACAGTTAAGCCCCCATAATAAATCAGCAACCAGTGTAGAAATCAATGCCCTGGGGAAGGATGCACTGCATAGCTTAACCTTGGGCACTCTTTCTTGGCCTAGGCTTAGGGGTAACCAGGGGCACAAAGTACCCTGTAATTGGTTGGTTGATCCCAAGCAACAGGAAAAGCTGCTTGAGACAGGAGATGATGGAAATTCGGAGCTGGTCAAGATCTTCAGCAGTCAGCTGGCAAAAAGGTACATGCACAAGGGTGTGCGCTGGGGTCTGGCCCTGGAGTCCTGAGACCAAGGATGCAGAGCAGGCTGTGCCTGCCCACATGAGGAGGAAAGTGGGGACTGATGTTGGGTCCACTGGGGATAGCATGGGATAGGGCCGCCTGAGGGTCCACACACACAGACTGCAGGGACTCCAGGTTGTGGGCGTTCCCCAGGCCCCTCAGAAGCATCGGAGGAACTGGTTAGACTCAACGGCTGAGGGAAGGGCCATGTTACTCTGGAAATTGCCCAGTCTCTTGCCCTCTGCTTGCTCAATGCTCATGGGCTTTCCCTCTCCAGGAACAGACTAGAGGCTCTCCGGAGGGCTGGAGGCACCAGGGGCCCTCAACTGGGAGGTGACCCTGTTTCTGCTGGCTTGCTGGGTGCTGGTCTACTTCTGGGTCTGGAAGGGGATCAAGTCAACAGGCAAGGTACAGCCAGTAGTGACAACGGGGCTGAGGCAGCACTGCCTGGGGGTGGGGTGCATTTTTCAGGGACCACTGGTGCCATGGGAGGTGACTGCATCAGGGGTTATACTTCAATCTGGCCCCTGAGCCCCACCCCCTGGCCGGAGAATCCTCCTGGGCCTCCAAATCCAAGGCCAGCAGCCTTCCCCAAACCCCAGTGGAGGGTGAGAGGCACCAGCAGTGGCTGACCCTTACCTGTGGGTGGAGCATCCCTATCCCACCTTCCCACCCTCCCAGTTTCTGTCGATTCTGGTTCCCAGTCAGTTTTAGGGTGTGTGAAGACCTGGACTACTGCCCGTGTCTGTCCCCTGCTCTGTGGCCAAGAGGACCCCAGTGGGGAGCCTGGACACATCTCTCCCTCAGGGGCACACTGTCAGATTGGGGGTACATTTGTAAGGATAGTCGTGCTGTAGAAGGGGGCACTAGACTACGATGGACTAGAGGCCAAGGGGCCAAGACACACGACCCACCAGCGTCTTCCCTTTGCCTACTCAACATCTGTACCTGTGCTCCTCATCCATAGTGATAGCTAGCACTTGCTACAGTCCATGCACTGTTTCATGTGCTTTCCATGTGTTCCTCCATCAAATCAGTTTTCAGACAGTATAGCCATGTCAGTATCCTGATTCCCGTGATGCAGCTCTCCTCCCAACAAATCACACACACCTACTCATTCACAAACACCAGCGGCTCAAAGTCTTGTGTATATTGGTTTCTCCCTTTCTCAAAACTGATGACTGCAGTGCTCCGTCAGGCACGGGACTTAGGTTGGGTCTGAATTGTGAGATCTGCAAAGGAAAATTATAATGACAATGACAAGTAATACGTATGACAAGAAAGTGACAGAAGTATGAAGGAAAGACAGTGTATGATAGAATGAGTTTCTCAGAGAGTTTAAAATTATGACAGGTGAATGGTTTTGAGTGAGTGTGACAGAGGGAATTCTTCAAAGTCCTTTTTGAACATTTCCAGTCCTCCATGGAGGTTCCAGCCCAGCCGGGAGTGACTGTCAAGAAACAAAAAAACAATAACACTAGGTAGCCTATGGAAAGGTGGTGAGAATTCTGGTAGGAAGTGCAGCAGGAGAAAAGAGAGGGATTGCTTGAAGGAGTGGTTTTCCATTTTCAACCAGGCTGTCTGGATCAGCTTTGTTGTGAAGCAGAGACTGAGGACTTGAGGGAAGTTTGGGAGCGTGAGGTGACTGGTGTGGCTGGAGCAGAGTGGGTGAAGAGGAGAGCAGCAGGACAGGGGGCCAAGAGCTGATAGGGACTGGATGTGTAGGCCTCAGGGGACATGCTGAGGGCTTGTGCTCAGAGTGAATTGGGAGGCGGTGGAGGGTGGCTGTGGGTTGGATTGTGTCCCCGCGAAAAAGATGTTGAAGTCCCAACACCTGGAGCCTGTGGATGTGACTTGATTTGGAATTAGGATTTTGTAGATATAATTAGTTAAAATGAAGTCACACTGCGTTATGGTGGCCGTAATCCAATGACTGGCACGTTTATAAGAAAGCCATGAAAACACACACAGAGAGGCTGTGTGAAGACAGTGGAAACGGAGCAGTCTGGCCTCGACCACCTTTGTGCCTGCTTCCTTGAGGTCCAGCTGCTGATACTCGGGACCCAGCAGGTGAACGTGGCCCAGATCGTGGCCTGCCAACCAGGGTCCTTTACTCTAATTGAAAATGGCCCAAAGCTTCCTGTAGTTACTTCAGACAAGATGTAGAGAATGAACAGATTATTCAGCCAGGTGATCAATCAGTAATAACCAAAAATTGTAAACATTTCCTAACAGTCTTTGTAAGGATTGTCGCGATTCATGGCATAGTGTGACTTGTAGAATCAGACACTGCTGTGTGATTTCTAGCCAAGCTGTTTATTAGCTTTGTGGAAGCTGGGGAACCATTTGAATTCTGACCATCAGTGTCCTCCTGTGAAGTACAAGTAACCCTTGGCTCCAGGGGTGGCTACAGGAAATGGATGAGAGGACCTGGTCATGTGCTTGGTCCAGGCCTGGCACAGGTCCTGGTGGGTGGCAGATGTTACTGTGTTACTCTCATCATTCCTGTCCGTCATAGACACTGCAGCCTATAATGAAACTGATGCTACATATTTCCATGTAAGCAGTGAAATGCCCCTGCTACTGCTAGTTCTAGAGAGAGAGGACAAAACCTTGCTCCCTCTTTTATCCAGTCTTAACGCACCATCCGGAGAAGGCAATGGCAAGCCACTCCAGTACTATTGCCTAGAAAATCCCATGGATGGAGGAGCCTGGTGGGCTGCAGTCCATGGGGTCGCTAGGGGTCGGACATGACTGAACAACTTCACTTTCACTTTTCACTTTCACACATTGGAGAAGGAAATGGCAACCCACTCCAGTGTTCTTGCCTGGAGAATCCCAGGGACGGGGGAGCCTGGTGGGCTTCCGTCTATGGGGTCACACAGAGTCGGATACGACTGAAGTGACTTAGCAGCAGCAGCAGCAACGCACCATCGGCATAGCATCAGGCAACTTGAATGAGGCCAGTGTGCTGAAGCTTGTTTGCCGGCAACAGGTGAAGAGCGTTGGTGGTGGCAGCAGATGCCGGTACTGCGTCTCTGCTTTCCCCTCCCTGGTGGTCAGGGAGGTGGCAGAGTGCGGGGGTCACTCACCTGCTAGGACTCCGTGTTTGGAGAACCCAGAAGTGACGTCACATGGAAGTGTCTATTTCAGGTGGTGATGTGAGAGGAGCGTCCCTGGCCTTCACGTGTGGTGATGACTGGGTTGAGTAAACCTTGGATTTGCATAGAATTTGGCTTCAGCTTACAGATGAGCCACCAGCACTGGGTCGGGTTTTGGCTAGGGACTCACTGCCATCTTTGAAGCTTGTCGGATAGAAGGTTGAAAAGAAAGAGTGACCGGACGGCTTCAAATCGGCAGAAAACTTCCTACAGAGCCCTTTCGTGTTGATCACTCAAAAAATAAGGCACCTTTGGTGAAGGGCAGCCCCACAGAGTCCTGTAAACTTTAAAACGTCTTTCAATCCAGCTGTCCCAGTTCTGAAAACTTAGATTGCAGGACTGCTTACAGACAGTGTGCACAGAGAAGTGCACAGAGAAGTCCATTGTGGTTTTATCTGTCATGGAAGAGAATCTGGAGATTGGCACATTCTAGGCCATCCACCTGTGTCATTAGAAGAAAGCGGTGGATCCACGTGTGTTGTCATAGAAAGATGTTGGGGACTGAGTAAAACACAAGTTACTGAGGTGTATGCGTGTTGTTAGCCCATTGTGTTAAAAAATACTATGCTGACGTGTGTAGAAAAATCTGCTTGAGTTTCTCTCTGGAGGATGAGATGGTGACACATTCTGTGCTGTATGAGGTTATTGTTACCTTCAGCATATATACTTTTTTCATAAACCAACAGAAGGCTAAAAAACGTCTCCTGTTTCAGAGTGGTCAGCCCCTGAGGAGCTGTGAACCCTTGGTCAGGAGTGAGAGTCGGGGGCCCCTCCACCCACTGTTGTTGCCACCCTCATGGCAGATCCTCCATCACTTTGTTGTTCACCCATTTGCTGTTCACAGTGAGCTTCCAGTCTTTGCAGGTAGAAGGCTCTGCAGGAAGGCAGAGGACTGGCCATCCTGTTAGGGGTCGGTGAGCAGACCTCACATGTTGTCCAGTTTCTCGTTCTCTTGGCCAGCTTAGGAGTCTGCCAGGGGGAGGTATTTTTATCTGCCAGACAAAGTCGGAATGTGGAAGGACCCAGAGGCCATGGCCTGTCTGATCCTCACGTGTGTCTTGCCTGTGTCCAGTTCCGGTGCGACGGCCTCTCAGCCACCAGAGTTGCTGCCACAGCTGGGTTTGCAGATATCTGTCTCCAATTTGCAGAAGCCAACACAGTTGATCAGTCAGGAGGTAGATGCTAGGGACCCCATCACTGGGAAGCGTGGCTCCACATGACCTGCCTGTTCCAGAGGACAAACTGAAGACTGACTTACAAGAAAGACCCCAGACCCAGGATAGAATGTGGCTGCCTAGTTGGATTCCTGTTGGCTTAGCTCTAGGTGAGTCACTTGGGCAGCTGCATGCTAGATCAGGGCTCCTTGTGTCTCCCCAGAAGCGAGAGTCGTAAGACTTCAAGCGTTAGGCCACAGGAGGTTCAACAGCCTGGTGAGTTTGGAAAACAAAGCAAAGCAGACTCCTTCACTGGGTTTTCTTCGTGTCACACTTTCTCTCTGTGTCTTCAGTATGCTGATGTGTCCTATGGGTCTCCAGGGGAAGGACACTGTGGACTGCACTCCCCAAATTTACTTGTCCTTGGAAATGTCTTTTAGCAGACTATCTCTGGGGACCAGTGTTTCTCAGAACATGCTTTGTGGACTACTGAGCTCTAATCCTTCATTTGTCAATGCATTTCAGACACCTCTCTAAACAGAAAGGCATGATTTAATCAAGAGCTCGTATTGTACTTGGTCCATCAGCATCTGTGGGTTACAGGAGCCAGCAGCTGGTAGCTAGAAATCTGGACAGATACTTGCTGGCTCTCTTGAAAAGAACCACTCTGTGGGGAACATTCACAACTTTGCCAGAGGGACACCCTCCTCCAGTCAACACTGAACTGTGATTTAAATCAAAGGAAAAGAAGAAGAAGAAACTCCTCATGTCTGTGAGACTCCATGTTCACCGGCCTAAGTCCACTGGGACCTGTGGATTAGTGGGTAGTGTGGAGTTTGTGTCTCTTGCCCAGATTTGAAACCGAGTGCAGTTAAGGGGCCTTGGTTGTTTCTACACCCCTGGCTCTATGTCGGAGCTGGCTCTGCGAGCCTGTTAGAAATGAACTTGCTGTGTCCCCGCCATGGAGGGCCTGGCCTCCTGGGGAGAACGGATGCTGTGGGACTGTTGGGGGTCAGGTCAGGCCCTGTCCTGGAGTCAACCTGTGGCCCCTGTGTCTGGCGCTTCCTGGTTTTCCTGTCCTGCAGAGATGGTGAAGGGAAGAGACTCCCAGTGTTTTCCAGCTTTGAAACCTCATCTCAGAGGCAGTTTGATTCTGGGTATAGTAATCAAGCCTTCCTCAACTGGTCCCATAGGTCTTCTCCTTACATTTAGTGCCCTTTGTGGGTAAGGGCCAGGGGTCCTGTGACTGCAGGTTCCAAGGGGTGGGTGTGGGATAGCAGTGACCTGGGGCCTCTGCCTCCTGGCCTGGGGGACCACCCCCCCACCCCCAGCTCTTCAGCCCCACCAGGGTCTGTGGGCATTCCAGGCCACTCGGGGCAAGTCTGTGATAAATGGGCTGCTCCTGGTCAGCTCTGCTTCTGAAGCTGGAGAGACCACCATCTGCCCTGAGTGTGTGTGGAGGTGGCAGTGGGGGGAGGATGAGAGGAGGGTATTATTAGATCTGGGATCCAGTACAGTGAATTATGAGATATCTCGCTGTGTCAGCTCGGTTTTGTGTATCTTTACCTTCAGTTGTTAAGGCATGTTGCTGGCAGAGGCAGCTGAGCTCAGTGGCTGGGGACCTGAAGGGGCTTTGGACCCAGGCAGGGTGGGGACAAGTCCTGGTCCTCCTTCCCTAGCTGAGTGTCTGACCCAGGTGACCCCAGTGTGCCTGGCAACTGGCCTGCATGTAGGAAGCTTTCAGCAAAGGTGTGCCAAGCCGGCAAGCCCAGATGAGGGGGGAGTGGAAGGCTGGGCTTGCAGAGTAGGGCCTTGGAAGATGACAGTAGCCATGGGAAGAGATACTGGGCTGGCCAGCGACACAGCAGGCATGTCAGCTTTCCCACACATGTGTTCTTTTTGCAGCGGCACAGTTTTTCAGGCACGCACTAGAGTTGGAATTTGGTCTTGTCCCTGGAGCAAGACAGAGGAGCTCTGTGGGGCATGTGTTTCAGGGTATGACCCTGGGTTGGCTGCTTGCCCTCTGGTCTGCTCCACATCTGTCATGTGGCCAGTGGTCCTGAGCCCGGGCTGCTCTCTGAGCAGAAGGCTATGTGGCAAGCACGTGTGGTTGGGTCCTGCCCGGCTGGTGGTAGTTGGTACAGCAGTGTAGCCTTGTGGCACCTTGCTCCAACATAGTCGGGTTGTGGACAACAGCCCATTGGCCTGGCCCTTCCTTTCCTTTTTTCAGAATACAAATTCAGCTCCAGGTGGACCAAAGTCATGGGCACAGCTGAACGGAAAGCCAGCAGGCCACGAAGATGGGAAGTGTGCGTGTGGCATCACAGTGGGTCATGGAAGGGACAGGTACCTTTTCTTGACTGTCCTGGTTCAGTCCAGGCAGTCTTCAGCCTAAAGCTTTGTGGACTCTCCTCGTTGAGTGAGGTACTGCCTTTGCCCGGCATGGAGGCTCTGATTCTGCAGACCATGTCAGCTCTCTGGTTTCACCAAACATTATCACTAAAGACAGTCCCCCAGGTGTGGGGAGGAGACCCCAGCGCTGGCCTTGCACACCCTGGTTGACTGAGCTGCTAATGGTCCTCACTCAGCGAGCACCTGCCTCCTCCCTCGTGGAGCGAGGTGTCGCATGGGGGGTGCTGGGTTGTGGCCCGGGTTTGTAAATCAGCAGCCCTGGGAGCTGAGCTGCTTGCTTTTGGACAGTGGCACCAGAGCAGGCAGAGGTTACATGGGGTTTGTTGCCATGGTGTCCTGCCTGACACAGGGAAACACTCAGATGGCTGTTCGGCCGAGGGATAACAGAGGGCATATGGGAGGAGGAAGTGTCCAGAGCCTTAGGTCAATGCCCAGTGGCATGCTGAGATATATCCAAGGCAAGCCAGGGTACAGTGGCTACGTGGTGAGGCCCAGGGGCTGTGGGGCCAGGGAACCCGGCTGCCTTGAATCTGTGGGCCCAGGGTCAGCAGGTGTTTTTGCAAGGAACGAAACATCCAGATTTTTCTCTGAACTCTCCTGTTTTTCCAGTGTTGGGGGCATATTTCTAGCATGACCCAGGCAAGACCCCGAGCTGGAAGGAGAGGGACGGAGGTGTGAGCATCTAGATCACAGCTGCCCTTTCTACTGTGACCAGCACCGTCTTTACCCTCAACCTTGTCCTGGCATTGCCTCTGTCTTCTGTGCATCCCTGCTGGCCGAGACCTTGCCAGGCCTCACGTGTCATGGTTGAGAGTAGACACCAGCTCCATGCGTCAAATGCCGTGCTCTGATGCCCTGAGCACTGGGCCTTTTGAGTCAGGTTGCCGTGCCTATGAAGGCTCGCCCCTTCCTCCATCTCCAGTGGGGATGTCAGTCAGTCACTCTGGTGGAGGACATGCAGCTCCAGCCTGGAGGGTGAGGTGGAGGGAAGCAGACAAGCAGAGAGGGGTGGCTGGGGAGAATGTGACAAGGCCTTTTAGACCTAAACAAGGTCCTTCCAGAGAGTTTATGGAGGCTGTTCACTGGGCTGTTCACAGTGGTTCTTTGCCCTCTGTAGCCTCTGTTTCTGTGAGGTTGAAATATTCTTAAGGAAATTGAATGTATTTGTTTTTAATTAACAAGAACCACAGAGGTTATTTAAATTAAATTTGCCATAGCCCTTCTGGAGGGCAGACTGGCACTGCCTGTCAGTAACAGCCTGATACCCTCTGACCTGGCAGTTCTCCACTGTGGGGCAATCATCCCACAAGTGATACCTGTTACAGCTGTGTGACACAAGATGACTCACCGCCACGTTGTAATTGCAAAAGATTGGAAGCAGCCGCTTGAAATGTCCAGCAAACAATGGTCCTCTAATAAAATGCTGTTTGGCTAGAAGGAAAAAATGCAGTTTTCTACTGATCTGGCAAGCTCTCTAGGACATATTCTTAAGCAAAAAAAGTATAGAATAGTACATAGAATATTTTACTATTTGTGCAAAAAATCGGGATGAGAGAAAATAGGTTTCTAGAAAATGCTGTATGTGCATTATTAAAAAAAACAGTCTCTGGAGGGAAACATAAGAGGAAGGAAGGAAGGGACGAAATAGAAAGGTACATATTTTGTAAGGACATTTGATGCAGATCTGGGCTTCCCTGGTGGCTCAGACAGTAAAGAATCTGCCTGGAATACAGGAGACACCGGGTTGGATCCCTGGGTTGGGAAGATCCCCTGGAGAAGGAAATGGCAACCCACTACAGTATCCTTGGCTGGAAAATCCCATGGAATGAGGAGCCTGGTGGGCTGTAGCCCATGGGGTTGCATAGAGTCCCAAATGACTGAGCAACTAACACTTTCACTTTTCTTTGATGTGGAAAGATGGGGCACCTGGGTGGGAGGAGGGTTTCTGTTGATTCTTCTTTAAGGCTTTCTACCTTTGAACCTTTTGATTTACTTTTGGAAATAAAAGTTGGTTTAGAAAATAATTCTAAAACACAGTAAAATATGCTGTCAACATGTGGTGGCTCGTCTGTGAGGCGGCAGAACCCAGTAGCCCAAGAGGAAAGAACAGAGTTGTGCTGACTATGACCCCTCCTGCGTGGGGGTTACAGCCTGCCCCCCCCCATATTGTCCTCAAATTTGCATAGTATCCACCCTACCTTTAGATCTTTATTTTCTTTGAAGTTTATTTTTGTGTATGGTTTGAGGGATATTCTAATTTCACTCTCATTTCATTGTTGATGCACGTCCACACTCCTCCATAGAGGCTTTCACCTATTTTCATTTCCAGCAACAGAGGTGGAGCGTTCCCCTTTTCTTCATGGCATGTGGCGGATTTAACCTTCGTAGACTGCTTGACAGTCACCATTCTGATTGGTGGTGTGAGGTGAGACTGAAGGCCCTTCCCTAATATTGAGCAATGCTGACATCTTTTCATGGGATTCTTTTTTTTTTAATGTGTGAGTTAAAGGTACCTGTTAAAATTGGCTTTGTGGCAGTATACTCAGTTATGAATTCTTTTGTGATGACCCCTTCAGGAGACTCCAGGAGATCAGCTGTTGTTTACTTAGAAACCCTTGGACCTTGTGCATATTTAATGCCCATCAACACGCTTTTCTGTTGATGGGTGCTATGGCTCTCCCTGTTGTTAGACCTGAGACCAAACTATGGTGGAGGTAATGAAGACAATGGTGACCTCCTTCTAAATATCCCGTGCATGCGCTGCTGCATTCAGTGCCACTGAGCCTTCAGCAGGCCACCGCCGACCCACGCCTCTGCCAGAGACTCATGGCACTCATGGGCAAGTCTGGTTCAGTCTCTTTTGGGGACATTGCTCCTTTCTCCTGTGTCCTGGTGAACACAAGGTTCTGTTTGTGCCCTCCAAGAGTCTTTTTCCCCAGTCCTGTGGCAGTTCTGTAATCAAATCCCACTGGCCTCCAAAGTATAATTCCCTTGAGGTTCTCAGTCCATTTGCCAGATCCCCAGGTTGGAAAATCTGGGAAATGTGGGTCCTAGAACTTTCTTAACAGTGCAAAAATTTCTTTGGTGTAATTGTTCTGCAGTTTGTGGGTCGTCTGCTCAGGGTCTCTATGGTGGGGTTAATGGCGACCTCCTCCAGAGGGCTTATGCCACACACAAGTCTCCTGCACCCAAAGCCCCTAGCCCTGCAGCAGGCCACTGCTGACCTGCACCTCCACAGGAGATGCTCAAACACTCAAAGGCAGGTCTGGTCAGTCTCTGTGGGGTCTCCTGGTCACACAAGGTTTTGTTTGAGCCCTCTGAGTGTCTCTGGCAGGTATGGGTTTTGATTCTAAACACTATTTCACCCCTCTTACCATCTTGCTGGGGTTTCTCCTTTGCACTTGAATGTGGGGTATCTTTTTTAGTGGGATCCAACATTCTCCTGTCGATGGTTGTTCAGCAGTGAGTTGTATTTTGGAGTCTCACGGGAGAAGTTGAGCACATATCCTTCTACTCTGCCATTTTGTCACTTTGGATTAAAGATTTACTAAGCATGACCCTGCCTATCAGAACAAGACCCTGTTTCCCCCACAGTCAGTCTCTCCCATGAGGAAGCTTCCATAAGCCTCTTATCCTTATCAGTCAGAGGGATAGTGGTGTGGTGGTCTGTGAACTGACCTTTCTGGATGGAGGTGGGGTCGTCTGTGTGCTGACCTGGCATGGATGGAGATGTTGTGGTCTGTGTGCTAACCCGGCTGGCTGGCTGGAGGTGGGGTGGGTGTGTGCTGACCTGGCATGGATGGAGATGGTGAGATCTGTGTGTTGACCTGGCATGGATGTTTCTGGGGTGGTCTGTGTGCTGACCTGGCATGGATGGAGGTGGGGTGGTCTGAGTGGTGAGCTGACAAGGATGGAGGTGGGGTGGTCTGTGTGCTCACCTGGCATCTATGGGGTTGGTGGTCTGTGTCTTTACCTGTCACGGATGGAGGTGGAGTGTTTCTCTGCTGATCTGGCATGGATGGAAGTAGGGTGGTCTGAGTGGTGTCCTGGCATGGATGGAGCAGGGATGGTCTGTGTGCTGACCTGGCATAGATGGAGGTGGGATGGTCTGTGTACTGACCTGGGATGGATGGATGTGGGGTGGTCTGTGTACTGACCTGGGATGGATGGATGTGGGGTGGTTTGTTTCCTGACCTGGTATGGATGGAGGTGGGGTGGTCTGAGTGGTGTCCTGGCATGGATGGAGCTGGGATGATCTGTGTGCTGACCTGGCATGGATGGAGGTGGGGTGGTCTGTGTGCTGATCTGGCATGGATGGAGCTTGGGTGTTTTGTGTGCTGACCTGGCATGGATAGAGGTGTGGTGGTCTGTGTGCTGACCTGGCATGGATGGAGTTGGGGTTGTGTGTACTGTCCTGACATCTATGGAGTGGTCGTGTCCGTGTACTGACCTGGTATAGATGGAGGTTGGGTGGTCTGTGTACTGACCTGGCATAGATGGAGGTTGGGTGGTCTGTGTCTCGACCTGACAACTAAGGAGGTGGGGTTGTCTGTGAGTTGACCTGGCATGGATGGAATTTGGGTAGTTGTGAGCTGACCTGGCGTGGATGGAGGTGGGGTGGTCTGTGTCTCGATCTGACATCTAAGGAGGTGGGGTTGTCTGTGAGTTGACCTGGCATGGATGGAGGTGTGGTGGTCTATGTGCTGACCTGGCATGGATAGACGTGTTTTTGTCTGTGTGCTGATCTGGCATGGATGAAGCTGGGGTGGTCTGTGTGTTGACCTGGCATAGATGGAGGTAGAGTGTTCTGTTTGCTGACCTTGCATGGATTGAAATGGAGTGGTCTGAGTGGTGACCTGGCAGGGATGGAGCTCTGGTGGGACCAATCTGTGTGTTCCTAAGCGACAGAGTTGAGCTGTGCTTGGCTGGTGGGTGGGTGAGCAGATTAATGATCAGTTAAGGAGGAGGCATATACTTGGTGGTGAGAGTCAATTTGTAACCAGCTTGACAAGAAGTTCGGTTCCCAGAAGAGGAGAACAGAGTCTGGGGCTCTCAAAGCCAGTTCTCAACGAGGAGGAAAGGACAAATGTGTTTTTTGTTTGTTTGTTTGTGTTTTGCTTTTTTCCCCCTCTGCATTCCTTAGTCTTTGACACATAAAACATTTTTTTCTTTAAGTCTGGAACTGATGATAAGCAACAAACAACTCAGTTTCAACTTTGTACTTGGGATTATATAACAACAATGTATCCTTCTTGAGGACAGTTTCTTCTTTCTGAAAACCTTCTGGCTAATCCTGTTATCTTAAAATGTAAATTATGGGAGTGGGTCTAGTAAGATCTTTACAGCCTTGAGACATTCTTTTGATTTATTGTAATAACTAATTAAAAAATTATGTAACTTGCTTGCTAACACTAGGAAGGGGGCATTCTCCATCACCCTTTTGATGTTTATGTCAGAAGCTTTCTCTGTCCCTTTTCTTACTTTAATAAAACTGCTACATGAAAGCTCTTGAGTGATCAAGCTTGGTCCTTGTTCCCGAAGCCAAGTCATCTTCGGAGATCATGAATCCGACATTGTTCACCTTAAGCTATCAGAGGTGGGTTTGATTTTTCTGCTGGAACCCTTGCCCTTTGTAAATGAGAGACCAGCTTTATGTGTATGTGAATTGAGTACTAATTTGCAGCGGGTCACTCTCTCATTTTCTTAAAATGAGAGCATCAAAACTATTTTTGCAGTGACTTGCATTATCCTTAGGAAGCTCCATGCCTTGGCTCTATGCCTTGCTCCTTGTTCAGGGAGGTTTAGTGGGTCTGACTGGCAAGCCCTTGGGAAAGCCTGTCCAGTTCAATGCTGAAACTGCATTAGTGCCACATATTGGTCCATTCATTTACTCTAATGTGCACCTTGCAAAGCCATTATGAGATGTTCTCTTGAGATTTCTTATTCTCCTAGTGGTTGATGCAGTGTAGCTTGGAATAGATCCAGAAATCAGTAAGTGGAACATACTTTATACCTGTCGTTTGTGGGGTTTTTTTAATAGAGTTTTATTTCAATTTTAATTGGAGGATAATTCCTTCACAATACTTGATGGTTTCTGCTATACATCAACATGAATCAGCCATAGGTATACACATGTCCCCTCCCTGTTAAAAACCTCCCTCCAAACTTCCTCCCCATCCTACACCTCTAGGTGTCACAAATGGGGTCGCTGTGTCATACAGCAAATTCCCACTGGCTATCTATTTTACATGTGGTAGGCTGTGTGTTTCCATGCTAATCTCTCAATTCATCCCACACCCTCCTTTCTGCACTGTGTCTGCATCTCTATATCTCTATGTCTCCATCTTCATTGCTGCCCTGCAAGTAGGTTCATCAGAGCCATCCTCCTAGTTTCCTATATATATGCTAATATACAATATTTGTCTTTCTCTTTATGATTTACTTCACTTTATGTAGTAGCCTATAGGTTCATCTACTTCATTAACAGGGACTCAAATGTGTTTCTTTTTATGGCTGAGTAATATTCCATTGCAAATATGTACCACAGCTTCTTTATCCATTCATCTATTGATGGACATCTAGGTCGCTTCCAAGTTCTCAGTTCAGTTCAGTCGCTCAGTCGTGTCCGACTCTCCGCAACCCCATGAATCACAGCACGCCAAGCCTCCTTCTCCATCACCAAATCCCGGAGTACACTCAAACTCAAGTTCACAGAGTCGGTGATGACATCCAGCCATCTCATTCTCTGTCGTCCCCTTCTCCTCCCGCCCCCAATCTTTCCCAGCATCAGAATCTTTTCCAATGAGTCAACTCATCGCATAAGGTGGCCAAAGTATTGCAGTTTCAGTTTTAGCATCAGTCCTTCCAGTGAACACCCAGGATTGATCTCCTTTAGAATGGACTGGTTGGATCTCCTTGCATTCCAAGGGACTCTCAAGAGTCTTCTCCAACACCAGAGTTCAAAAGCATCAATTCTTTGGCGATCAGCTTTCTTCACAGTCCAACTCTCACATCCATACATGACCACGGGAAAAACCATAGCCTTGACTAGATGGACCTTTGTTGGCAAAGTAATGTCTCTGCTTTTTAATGTACTATCAAGGTTGGTCATAACTTTCCTTCCAAGGAGTAAGCGTCTTTTAATTTCATGGCTGCAATCAACATCTGCAGTTATTTTGGAGCCCCCAAAAATAAAGTCTGACACTGTTTCCACTGTTTTTCCATCTATTTCCCATGAAGTGATGGGACCAGATGCCATGATCTTTGTTTTCTGAATGTTGAGCTTCAAGCCAACCTTTTCACTCTCCTTTTTCACTTTCATCAAGAGGCTTCTTAGTTCCTCTTCACTTTCTGCCATAAGGGTAGTGTCATCTGCATATGTGAGGTTATTGATATTTCTCCCAGCAATCTTGATTCCAGCTTGTGCTTCTTCCAGCCCAGCGTTCCTCATGATGTACTCTGCATATAAGTTAAATAAGCAAGGTGACAATATACAGCCTTGACGTTCTCCTTTTCCTATTTGGAACCAGTCTGTTGTTCCATACACAGTTCTAACTGTTGCTTCCTGACCTGCATACAGGTTTCTCAAGAGACAGGTCAGGTGGTCTGGGATTCCCATCTCTTTCAGAATGTTCCACAGTTGATTGTGATCCACACAGTCAAAGGCTTTGGCATAGTCAATGAAGCAGAAATAGATGTTTTTCTGGAACTCTCTTGCTTTCTCCATGATCCAGCGGATGTTGGCAATTTGATCTCTGGTGCCTCTGCCTTTCCTAAAACCTGCTTGAACATCTGGGAGTTCACGGTTCACATATTGCTGAAGCCTGGCTTGGAGAATTTTGAGCATGGCTTTACTAGCATGTGAGATGAGTGCAATTGTGCGGTAGTTTGAGCATTCTTTGGCATTGCCTTTCTTTGGGATTGGAATGAAGACTGACTTTTTCCAGTCCTGTGGCCACTGCTGAGTTTTCCAAATTTGCTGGCATATTGAGTGCAGCACTTTCACAGCGTCATCTTTCAAGATTTTAAATAACTCAACTGGAATTCCATCACCTCCACTAGCTTTGTTCGTAGTGTTGCTTTCTAAGGCCCACTTGACTTCACATTCCAAGATGTCTGACTCTAGGTCAGTGATCACGTTATCGTGACTATCTTGGTCATGAAGATCTTTTTTGTACAGTTCTTCTGTGTATTCTTGCCACTTCTTCTTAATATCTTCTGCTTCTGTTAGGTCCATACCATTTCTGTCCTTTATGGAGCCCATCTTTGCATGAAATGTTCCCTTGGAATCTCTAATTTTCTTGAAGAGATCTCTTGTTTTTCCTATTCTGTTGTTTTCCTCTATTTCTTTGCATGATCACTGAGGAAGGCTTTCTTATCTCTCCTTGCTATTCTTTGGAACTCTGCATTCAGATGCTTATATCCTTCCTTTTCTCCTTTGCTTTTCGCGTCTCTACTTTTTACAGATATTTGTAAGGCCTCCTCAGACAGCCATTTTGCTTTTTTGCATTTCTTTTCCATGGGGATGATCTTGGTCCCTGTCTACTGTACAATGTCACGAACCTCCGTCCAGAGTTCATCAGGCACTCTGTCTATCAGATCTAGTCCCTTAAATCTATTTCTCACTTCCACTGTATAATCATAAGGGATTTGATTTACGTCATATCTGAATGGTCTAGTGGTTTTCCCTGCTTTCTTCAATTTAAGCCTGAATTTGGCAATAAGGAGTTCATGATCTGAGCCACAGTCAGCTCCTGGTCTTGTTTTTGTTGACTGTATAGAGCTTCTCCATCTTTGGCTGCAAAGAATATAATCAATCTGATTTCGGTGTTGACCATCTGGTGATGTCCATGTGTAGAGTCTTCTCTTGTGTTGTTGGAAGAGGGTGTTTGCTATGACCAGTGCATTCTCTTGGCAAAACTCTATTAGCCTTTGCCCTGCTTCATTCTGTGCTCCAAGGCCAAATTTGCCTGTTACTCCAGGTGTTTCTTGACTTCCTACTTTTGCATTCCTGTCCCCTGTAATGAAAAGGACATCTTTTTGGGTGTTAGTTCTAAAAGGTCTTGTAGGTCTTCATAGAACCATTCAATTTCGGCTTCTTCAGCGTTACTGGTTGGGGCATAGGCCTGGATTACTGTAATATTGAATGGTTTGCCTTGGAAACTAACAGAAATCATTCTGTCGTTTTTAAGATTGCATCCAAGTACTGCATTTCGGACTCTTTTGTTGACCATGATGGCTACTCCATTTCTTCTAAGGGATTCCTGCCCACAGTAGTAGACATAATGGTCATCTGAGTTAAATTCACCCATTCTGGTCCATTTTAATTCACTGATTCCTAGAATGTCTATGTTCATTCTTGCCATCTCCTGTTTGACCACTTCCAATTTGCCTTGATTCATGGACCTAACATTCCAGGTTCCTATGCAATATTGCTCTTTACAGCACCGGACCTTGCTTCTATCACCGGTCACATCCACAACTGGGTGTAGGTTTTGCTTTTGCTCCATCCCTTTATTCTTTCTAGAGTTATTTCTCCACTGATCTCCAGTGGCATACTGGGCACCTACCGACCTGGGGAATTCCTCATTCAGTATCCTACCATTTGCCCTTTGATACTGTTCATGGGGTTCTCAAGGCAAGTATACTGAAGTGGTTTGCCATTCCCTTCTCCAGTGGACCACATTCGGCTGTGGTCCATGTGATCAGATTGACTAGTTTCCTGTGATTATGATTTCAGTGTGTCTGCCCTCTGATGCCCCCTCACAATACCTACCGTCTTATTTGGGTTTCTCTTACCTTGGGCGTGGAATATCTCTTCACAGCTGCTCTAAGAAAGTGCAGCCACTGCACCTTACCTTGGATGAGGGGTATCTCCTCAAGGCCGCGCCTCCTGGCCTTGAACGTGGAGTAGCTCCTCTCGGCCCTCCTGCGCCCACGCAGCCTCTGCCTATTGGACGTGGGGTAGCTCCTCTCAGCCGCCGGCCCTGGCCTCAGGCATGGGGTAGCTCCTCAAGGCCGCGCTTCTTTGCGTGGTCGTTTGTGCCGGGGCTGGCGTCTCTTCCATGTTCTAGCTATTGTAAATGCTGCTTCAGTGAACCATGAGGTACTTGTGCCTTTTTTGGTTATGGTTTCCTCAGGGTATATGTGCAGTAGTAGAATTGTTGTGTCATATGGTGGTTTTCTTCCTAGTTTTTGAAGGAATCGCCATACTGTTCTCCACAGTGGCTGTATCAGTCTGTATTCCCACCAAGAGTGCAAAAGGATTCCCCTTTCTTCACACCCTCTCTAGCATTTATTGTTTGTGGACCGTTTAATGATGGCCATTCTGACCTCTGTTGGATGGCACCTGACTATAGTTTTGATTTGTATTTCTCTGATTATGAGTGATGTTGAGCATCTTTTCATGTGTGTTTTAGCCATCTGTATGTCTTCTTTGGAGAAATGTCTATTTAGGTCTTCTGTCCACTGTTGATTGGATTGTTTTTCTGTTATTCAGCTGCATGAGCTGCTTGTATATTTTGGAGATCAGTTCTTTGTCAGTTGTTTCATTTGCTATCATTTTCTCCCATACTAAGGGCTGTCTTTTCACCTTACTTATAGTTTGCTTTGTTGTGCAAAAACTTTCAAGTTATTTAGGTCCCATTTGTTTATTTTCCTTACCCTTGGAGATGGGTTGTAGAGGATCTTGCTATCATTGATGTCAAAGAGTATTCTATGTTTTCCTCTAAGAGTTTTATAGTTTCTGGTCTTACATTTAAATCTTTAATCCATTTTGAGCTTACTTTATTGTATGGTGTTAGAAAGTGTTCTAATTTCATTCTTTTACATGTAGCTGCCCAGTTTTCCCAGAACCACTCACTGAAGGGACTGTCTTTTCTCCATTGTATACTTTTGTCTCGTTTGTCAAAGATGAGGTGTGTGCATTTATGTCCAGGCTTTCTACTTTGTTCCCCTTGTCAAAGATAAGGTGCCCATAGGTGTGTGGATTTATCTCCAGGCTTTCTATTTTGTTCCCTTGGTCTATATTTCTATTTTTGTGCCAGTACCATACTGTCTCGATGACTGGAGTTCTGTAGTATTGTAGTAAATTCTGAAGTCAGGACTGTAGACTTTGGTTGATTGTGGTGGCAGATTGTGATGGTCAATTCCTCCAGCTCCGTTCTTCTTTTTTCAAGATTGCTTTGACTATTCAGAGTCTTTCGTGTTTCCATGAAGACTGTGGAATTATTTGTTGTAGTTCTATGAAAAAAATACCATTGGTACTTTGATAGGGATTGCATTGAAGCTATAGATTGCTTTGGGTAGTATAGTCATTTTCACAATATTGATTCTTCCAATCCAAGAACGTGGTGTATCTGTCCATGTCGTCTTTGATTTTTTTCATCAGTGTCTTACAGTTTTCTGCATACAGGTCTTTCATCTCTTTAAGTAAGTTCACTCCTAATTATTTATTCTTCTTGTTGCAACAGTGAATGAGAATGTTTCCTTAATTTTTCTTTCTGAGTTTTCATTGTTAGTGTATAGGAATGCAAGGGATTTCTGTCTATTAATTTTATATCCTACAACTTTGGAAAATTCATTGATTAGTGCTTGTAATTTTCTGGTGGCATCTTTAAGGTTTTCTATGTCAAGAATCATGTCATGTACAAACAGTGAGAGTTTGACTTCTTTTGCAATCTGGATTCCTTTAATTTCTTTTTCTTCTCTGATTGCTGTGGCTAGGACTTCCAAAACTATGTGGAATCGTGGTTACAATGGGATACCCTTATCTTGTTCCTGATTTTAGAGGAAATGCTTGTAATTTTTCACCATTGAGATTAATGTCTGCTGTGGGTTTATTGAATATGGCCTTTGTTATGTTGAGGTATATACCTTCTATGCCCACTTTCTGGAGGAGTTTTTTTTTTTAATCATAAATGGATGTTAAATTTTGTCAAAAGCTTTCACTGCATCTCTTTCTAGCTTTCAGTATGTTCATATGATGTATCACACTGATTGATTTGTGCAAATGGAAGAATCCTTGCATCCCTGGGATAAATCCCATTTGATCATGATGTATCATCTTTTTAATGTGTTGGGTTCTGTTTGCTAAAATTTTGTTGAGGACTTTTGCATCTTTGTTCATCAGTGATACTGGCCTGTAACTCTCTTTTTGTGTGTGTGGTATCTTTGTCCACTTTTGGTATCATAAAACGAGTTTGGGAGATTTCCTTCCTTTGCAATTTTCCTGAAGCGTTTTGGTAGAATAGATGTTAGCTCTTCTCTCATCTTTTGGTAGAATTCATCTGTGAAGCCATGTGGTCCTGGGCTTTGTTTGTTGGAAGATTTTTGATTACAGTTTTCAATTTCCATGTTTCTGGTTGATCTGTTCATTTTTTCTATTTATTCTTGGTTAAGTTTTGTAAGGTGGTACTTTTTAAAGATGTGTCCCTTTTTTACCCAGGTTGTCCATTTTATTGGCTCATATTAGTCTCTTATGATCCTCTGTATTTCTGTTTTTGTTGTTGTTGCAACTTCTTTTTCAGTTCTAGCTTTATTGATTTGAATTTTCTCTTTTTTTTTTCTTGGTGAGTCTAGCTAAGATTGTCAATTCTGTATATCTTCTCAAAGCCCCAGCTTTTAGTTTTATTGATCTTTGCTATTGTCTCTGTTTCTTTTTCATTTATTTCTGCTATGTTTCTTTTTTGTTTCTCTCTGCTCATAAATCTTGATGATTTATTTACTTGTACTTAAGATTTGTTGTTGTTGTCCTTCTTCCAGTTGCTTTAGGTGTAAGATTAGATTATTTGATAGTTTCTTGAGGTAGGTTTGTATTGCTGTAAAGTTCATTCTTAGCACAGCTTTTACTGCATCCCATAGGTTTTGCCTTGTTGTGTTTTCATTGTCATTTATTTTTAGGCATATTTTGGTTTCCTTTGTGAATTCTTCAGTGGCCTGTTGGATATTCAGAAGCACGTTGCTTAGCCTCCATGTGTTTGTGTTTTTTTTTTCTGTAGTTGATGTATAATCTTACAGAGTTGTGGTCACAGAAGATTCTTGAAAAGATTTCAGTATTGAAAAAATTTACCAAGGCTTGATTTGTGGCCCAGTATGTGATCTGGCCTAGAGAGTGTTCCGTGTGTACTTGAGAAAAAAGTGAAATGTACTTTTTTTTTATGAAATACTCTATAGGTATCAATTAGGCCTGACTAGTTCAACGTATCATTTAAAACCTGTGTTTCCTTATCTGTCTGGATGATCTGTCTGTTGGTGTGATTAAGGTATTACAGTCTCCCACTATTATTGTGAAGTCTCCCACCATTATTAATGAAGCAGGGCAAAGGCTAATAGAGTTTTGCCAAGATAATTCACTGGCCATAGCAAACACACTCTCCCAACAACACAAGAGAAGACTCTACACATGGACTTCACCAGATTGTCAACACCGAAATCAGATTGATCATATTCTTTGCAGGCCAAGATGGAGAAGATCTATAAAGTCAGCAAAAAAAAAAAAGGCTGGGAGCTGACTGTGGCTCAGATCATGAAAGCCTTATTTCCAAGTTCAGACTTAAATTGAGGAAAGTGGGGAAAACCACTAGAACATTCAGGTATGACCTAAATCAAATCCCTTCTGACTATAGTGTGGAAGTGAGAAATAGATTTAGGGGCTAGAACTGACAGACAGTGCCTGATGAACTATGGATAGAAGTTCATGACATTGTACAGGAGACAGGAATCAAGATCACCCCCAAGAAAAAGAAATGCGAAAAAAGCAAAATTGCTGTCTGAGGAGGACTTACAAGTAACTATGAAAAGAAGAGAAGCGAAAAGCAAAGGACAAAAGGAAAGATATACCCATTTGAATGCAGAGTTCCAAAGAATAGCAAGGAGCAATAACAAAGCCTTACTCAGCAATCAGTGCAAAGAACTAGAGGAAAACAATAGATAGAATGGGAAAGACTAGAGATCTCTTCAAGAAAATTATAGATACCACGGGAACATTTCATGCAAAGACAGACTCAATAAAGGAGAGAAATGGGATGGATCTAAGAAGCAGAAGGTATTAAGAAGAGATTGCAGGGAATACATGGAAGAACTATAAAAATAAGATCTCCACGACCCAGGTAATCACGGTGGTGTGATCACTCACCTAGAGCCAGACATACTGGAATGGGAAGTCAAGAGGGCCTTAGGAAGCATCATTATGAACAAAGCTAGCAGAGGTGATGAAATTCCAGTTGAGCTACTTTAAATCCTAAAAGATGATGCTGTGAAAGTGCTGCACTCACTATGTCAGTAAATTTGGAAAACTCAGCAATGGCCACAGGACTGGCAAAGGTCAAGTTTTCATTCCAATTCCAAAGAAAGTCAATGCCAAAGAATGCTCAAACTACCGCACAGTTACACTCATCTCACACGTGAGTAAGTCATGGTTAAAATTCTCCAAGCCAGGCTTCAGCAATACGTGAACCGTGAACTTCCAGATGGTCAAGCTGGTTTTAGAAAAGACAGAGGAACCAGAAATCAAATTGCCAAAATCTGTTGGATCATGGAAAAAGAGAGAGAGTTCCAGAGAAACATCTATCTCTGCTTTATTGACTATGCCTTTGACTGTGTGGATCACAATAAACTGTGGAGAATTATGAAAGAGATGGGAATCCCAGACCACCTGACCTGCCTCTCGAGAAACTTGTATGCATATCAGGAAGCAACAGTTAGAACTTGACTTGGAACAACAGACTGGTTCCAAATAGGAAAAGGAGTACGTTAAGCCTGTATATTATCCCCCTGCTTATTTAACTTATATGCAGAGTACATCATGAGTAATGCTGGGTGGGTGGAAGCACAAGGTAGAATCAAGATTGCCAGGAGAAATATCAATAACCTCATATTTGCAGATGGCACCACCGTTATGGCAGAAAGTGAAGAACTAAAGAGCCTCTTGATGAAAGTGAAAGAGGAGAATGAAAATGTTGACTTAAAGCTCAACATTCAGAAAACTAAGATCATGGCATCGAGTCCCATCATTTCATGGCAAATTGATGGGGAAACAGTGTAAACAGTGGCTGAATTTGTTTTTTTTTTTTGGGGGGGGTGCTCCAAAGTCACTGCAGATGGTGATTGCAGCCATGAAATTAGAAGCTGCTTACTCCTTGGAAAGAAAGTTATGACCAACTTAGACAGCATATTAAAAAGCAGAGACATTACTTTGTCCAGAAAGAACCGTTTAGTCAAGGCTATGCTTTTTCCAGTAGTCATGTATGGATGTGAGAGTTGGATTATAAAGAAAGCTGAACACCGAAGAATTGATGCTTTTGACCTGTGGTGTTGGAGAAGATTCTTGAGAGTCCCTTGGACTGCAAGGAGATCCAACAAGTCCATCCTAAAGGAGATCAGTCCTGGGTGTTCATTGGGAGTACTGATGTTGAAGCTGAAACTCCAATTCTTTGGCCACCTGATGCAATGAGCTGACTCACTTGAAAAGACCCTGATGCTGGGAAAGATTGAGGGCAGGAGGAGAAGGGGACGACAGAGGATGAGATGATTGGATGGCATCACTGACTCAATGGACATGAGTTTGGGTAAACTCTGGGAGTTGGTGATGGACATGGTTGCCGGGCATGCTGTGGTTATGGGGTTGCAAGAGTCGGACTCGACTGAGTGATTGAAGTGTATTGAACTGAACTATTTTTGTGTTACTGTCAGTTTCTCCTTTAATAGTATTTGCCTTATGTATTGAGATGCTCCTATGTTGGGTGCATATGTATTTATAATACATTATAAATATTATATAAAGAAAAATGTTATCTTTTCTTCTTAGATTGATCCTTTAATCATTATGTAGTGTCCTTCTTTGTGTCTTGAAGTGGTCTTTAAAGTCTACTTTATCTCATCTCATACGAGCATTGATAGTCCTTCTTTCTTTTGATTTCCATTTGCATGGAATATCTTTTTCCAGTCCCTCACTTTCAATCTGTATGCTTCCCTGTGTCTCAGATGAGTTCATTATAGACAGCATATATAGGGATCATGTTTTTGTATCCATTCAGGCAGTCTATTTGGTTTGATTTGGAGCATTTAGCCCATTTACATTTAAGGGAATTACCGATGTGTATGATCCTGATACCATTTACTTTATTGTTTTGGGTTTGTTATTGTAGGCCTCTTTTTTGAGTTTCTTATCAACAGAATTTCCTTTAACATTTGTGGAAGAGCTAGTTTTTTGGTGCAGAATTCTCCTAGCTTTTGCTTATCTGTAAAGCTTTTGATTTTTCCTTTGAGTCTGAATGAGATCCTTGTTGGATAGAGTAATCTGGGTTCTAGGCATTTTCCACTCATCACTTAAGTATGTTCTGCCATTCCCTTCTGGCGTGCAGAGTTTCTATAGAAAGATCAGCTGTTAGCCTTGTGGGGATCCCCTTGTGTGTTATTTGTTGTTTTTCCCTTGCTGCTTTGTGTGTGTGTGTGTGTGTTTTGGTTAGTTCAATGTCTTGGCGTGTTTCTCCTTGGGTTTATCCTATGCAAGACTCACTGGGCTTTGTGTATTTGGGTGGCTATTTCCCTTTGCATTTTGTTTTTTAAATATAAATTTATTTATTTTAATGGGAGGTTAATTACAATATTGTGCTGGTTCTGCCATACGTTGACATGAATCAGCCACGGGCATACATGTGCTTCCAATCCTGAAACTCCCTATCCACTTCCCTCCCTATCCCATCCCTTTGGGTCATCCCAGCACACCAGCCCCGAGCACCCTGTATCATGCATCGAACCTGGACTGGCAATTCGTTTCACATATGATAATATACATGTTTCAATGCCATTCTCCCAAAGCATCCCGCCCTCGCCCTTTCCCACAGAGCCCAAAAGACTGTTTTATACATCTGTGTCTCTTTTGCTGTCTCACATACAGGGTTATCGTTATCATCTTTCTAAATTGCATGTATATGAATTAGTATACTGTATTGGTGTTTTTCTTTCTGGCTTACTTCACTCTCTATAAAAGGCTCCAGTTTCATCCACTTCATTAGAACTGATTGAAATGTATTCTTTTTAATGGCGGAGTAATATTCCATTGTGTAAACGTACCACAGCTTTCTTATCCATTCGTCTGCAGATGGACATCTAGGTTGCTTCCATGTCCTGGTTATTATAAACAGTGCTGTGATGAACATTGGAATACATGTGTCTCTTTCAATTCTGATTTCCTTGGTGTGTATGCCCAGGAGTGCGATTGCTGGGTCATACGGCAGTTCTGTTTCCAGGTTTTTAAGGAATCTCCACACTGTTCTCCATAGTGGCTGTACTAGTTTGCATTCCCACCAACAGTGTAAGAGGGTTCTCTTTTCTCCACACCCTCTCCAGCATTTATTGCTTGTAGACTTATGGATAGCAGCCATTCTGACTGGTGTGAAATGGTACCTCATTGTGGTTTTGATTTGCATTTCTCTGATTATGAGTGATGTTGAGCATCTTTTCATGTGTTTGTTAACCATCAGTAAATCTTCTTTGGAGAAATGTCTGTTTAGTTCTTTGGGCCACTATTTGATTGGGTCATTTATTTTTCTGGAATTGACCTGCAGGAGTTGCTTGTATATTTTTGAGATTAATTCTTTGTCAGTGCTTTGTTTCCTATTGTTTTCTCCCATTCTGAAGGCTGTCTTTACACCATGCTTATAGTTTCCTTTGCTGTGCAGAAGCTTTTAATTTTAATTAGGTCTCATTTGTTTATTTTTGCTTTTATTTTCAATATTCTGGGAGGTGGATCTTGGAGGATCCTGCTGTGATTTATGTCGGAGACTGTTTTGCTTATGTTTTCCTCTAGGAGTTTTATAGTATTTAGTATTTGAGTTTACTTTTGTATATGGTGTTAGGGAGTGTTCTAGTTTAATTCTTTTACAAGTGGTTGACCAGTTTTCCCAGCAACACTTGTTAAAGAGATTGTCTTTTCTCCATTGTATATTCTTGCCTCCTTTGCCAAAGATAAGGTGTCCATAGGTGTGTGAATTTATCTCTGGGCTTTCTATTTTGTTCCATTGATCTATATTTCTGTCTTTATGCCAGTACCATACTGTCTTGATGACTGTGGCTTTGTACTAGAGCCTGAAGTCGTGCGGGTTGATTCCCCCAGTTCCATTTTTCTTTCTCAAGATTGCTGTGGATATTCGAGGTTTCCATACAAATTGTGGAATTATTTGTTCTAATTCTCTGAAAAATATCGTTGGTAGCTTGATAGGGATTGCATTGAATCTATAGATTGCTTTGTGTAGTATACTCATTTTCACTATATTGATTCTTCCGATCCATGAACATGGTATATTTCGCCATCTCTTTGTGTCTTTGATTTCTTTCACCAGTGTTTTATAGTTTTTTATATATAGGTATTTTGTTTCTTTAGGTAGATATATTTCTTAGTATTTTATTCTTTTCGTTTCAATGGTGAATGGAATTGTTTACTTAATTTCTCTTTCTATTTTCTCATTATTAGTGTATATGAATTCAAGGGATTTCTATGTGTTGATTTTATATCCTGAAACTTTACTATATTGATTGATTAGCTCTAGAGATTTTCTGGTGGAGTCTTTGGGGTTTTCTGTGTAGAGGATCATGTCGTCTGCAAACAGTGAGAGTTTTACTTCTTTTCCAATCTGGATTCCATTTATTTTTTTCTGCTCTGATTGCTGTGGCCAAAACTTCCAAAACTATGTTGAATAGTAGTGGTTAGAGTGGGCACACTTGTCTTGTTCCTGACTTTAGGGGAAATTCTTTCAATTTTTCACCATTGAGTTAATGTTTGCTTCGGGTTTGTCATATATAGCTTTTATTATGTTGAGGTATGTTCCTTCTATTCCTGCTTTATGAAGGGTTTTTGTCATAAATGGATGTTGAATTTTTTTCAAAGGCTTTCTCTGCATCTATTGAGATAATCATACGGTTTTTATCTTTCAATGTGTTAATCTGGTGTATTACATTGATTGATTTACAAATATTGAAGAATCCTTGCATCCCTGGGATAAAGCCCACTTGGTCATGATGTGTGATCTTTTTATGTATTGTTGGATTCTGTTTGCTAGAATTTTCTTAAGGATGTTTGCATCTATGTTCATCAGTGCTATTGGCCTGTAGTTTTCTTTTTTTGTGGCATCTTTGTCAGGTTTTGGTATTAGGGTGATGGTGGCCACATAGAATGAGTTTGGAAATTTACCTTCCTCTGCAATTTTCCGGAAGAGCTTCAGTAGGATAGGTGATATCTCTTCTCTAAATTTTTGGTAGAATTCACCTGTGATGCCATCTGGTCTTGGGATTTTGTGTGCTGGAAGATTTCTGAGTACAGTTTCAATTTCCGTGCTTGTGATGGGTCTGTTAAGATTTTCCATTTCTTCCTGGTTCAGTTTTGAACAGTACTTTTCTAAGAATTTCTCCATTTCTTCAAACTTGTCCATTTTATTGGCATATAGTTGCTGATAGTAGTACCTTATGATCCTTTGCATTTCTGTGTTGTCGGTTGTGATCTCTCCGTTTTCATTTCTAATTTTATTGATTTGGTTCTTCTCCCTTTGTTTCTTCATGAGTCTGGATAGTGGCTTGTCAATTTTATTTACCTTCTCAAAGAACCAGCTTTTGGCTTTGTTGATTTTTGCTATGGTCTCTTTTGTTTGTTTTGCATTTATTTCTGCCCTAATTCTTATGATTTCTTTCCTTCTACTAACCCTGGGGGTCTTCATCTCTTCTTTTCTAGTTTCTTTAGATGTGGAGTGAGGTTCTTATTTTACTTTTTTCTTGTTTCTTGAGTTGTGCCTGTATTGCTATGAACCTTCCCCTTAGCACTGCTTTTACAGTGTCCCAGAGGTTTGGGGTTGCTGTGTTTTCATTTTCATTCATTTCTATGCACATTTTGATTTCTCTTTTGATTTCTTCTATGATATGTTCGTTATTCAGCAGCGTGTTGTTCAGCCTCCATATGTTGGCAATTTTAATAGTTTTTCTCCTGTAGTTGAGATCTAATCTTACTGCACTGTGGTCAGAAAAGATGTTTGGAATGATTTCAATTTTTTTGAATTTACCAAGGCTAGATTTATGGCCCAGGATGTGATCTATCCTGGAAAAGGTTCCGTGTGCACTTGAGAAAATGGTGAAATTCATTGTTTTGGGGTGAAATTTCCTATAGAGATATATTAGGTCTAACTGGTCTATTGTATCATTTAAAGTTTGTGTTTTTTTGTAAATTTTCTGTTTAGTAGATCTATCCATAGGTGTGAGTGGGGTATTAAAGTCTCCCACTATTATTGCGTTGTTTTTAATTTCCCCTTTCATACTTGTTAGTAATTGTCTTACATATTCCAGTGCTCCTATGTTGGGTGCATAAATATTTATAATTGCTATATCTTCTTCTTGGATTGACACTTTGATCATTATGTAGTGTCCTTATTTGTCTCTTTTCACAGACTTTGTTTTAAAATCTATTTCATCTGATATGAGTATTGCTACTCCTGCTTTCTTTTGGTCTCTATTTGCTTGGAATATCTTTTTCTAGCCCTTCACTTTTAGTCTGTATGTGTCCCTCGATTTCAGGTGGGCCTCTTGTAGATAACATATATGGGGGTCTTGTTTTTGTATCCGTTCAGCCAGCCTTTGTCTTTTGGTTGGGGCATTCAACCCATTTACGTTTAAGGTGATTATTGATAAGTATGATTCCGTTGCCATTTTCTTTATTGTTTTGGGTTCGAGTTTATATACCTTTTCTGTGTTTCCTGTCTAGAGAAGATCCTTTAGTATTTGTTGGAGAGCTGGTTTGGTGATGCTGAATTCTCTCAGCTTTTGCTTGTCTGTAAAGCTTTTGATTTCTCCTTCATATTTGAATGAGATCCTTGCTGGGTCCAGTAATCTTGGCTGTAGGTTATTTTCTTTAATCAATTTAAGTATGTCTTGCCATTCCCGCCTGGCCTGAAGAGTTTCTATTGAAAGATCAGCTGTTATCCTTTTGGGAATCCCCTTGTGTGTTATTTGTTGGTTTTCCCTTGCTGCTTTTAATATCTGTTCTTTGTGTTTGATCTTTGTTAATTTGATTCATATATGTCTTATGGTATTTCGCCTTGGGTTTATCCTTTTTGGGACTCTCTGGGTTTCTTGAACTTGGTTGATTATTCCCTTCCCCATTTTAGGGAAAATTTCTGCTATTATCTCCTCAAGTATTTTCTCATGGTCTTTCTTTTTGTCTTCTTCTTCTGGGACTCCTATTTTTCAGATGTTGGGGCGTTTAACATTGTCCCATAGGTCTTTGAGATTATCCTCATTTCTTTTAATTCGTTTTTCTTTTTTCCTTTCTGTTTCAGTGTTTTCTACCATTCTATCTTCTAACTCACTTATTCTATCTTCTGCCTCCGTTATTCTACTGTTGGTTACCTCCAGAGTGTTTTTGATCTCATCTATTGCATTATTCATTGTATACTGACTCTTTTTTATTTCTTCTAGATCCCTGTTAAACCTTTCTTGCATCTTCTCAATCCCTGTCTGCAGGTTATTTATCTGTAACTCCAATTTGTTTTCAAGATTTTGGATCATTTTCACTATCATTATTCGGAATTCTTTATCAGGTTGGTTCCCTATCTCTTCCTCTTTTGTTTTGGTCTTAGGGCATTTATCCTGTTCCTTTATTTTCTGGGTATTTCTCTGTCTCTTCATCTTGCTTATATTGCTGTGTTTGAGGTGGCCTTTCCGTCTTCTGGCAGTTTGTGGATTTCTCTTTATTGTGGAGTTTCCTTGCTCTGGGTGAGGTTGGACGGGTGGATTGTCAAGGTTCCCTGGTTAGGGAAGCTTGTGTCGGTGTTCTGGTGGGTGGAGCTGGATTTCTTCTCTCTGGAGTGCAATGAAGTGTCCCATAATGAGTTATGAGATGTCAATGGGTTTGGAGTGACATTAGGCAGCCTGTATATTGAAGCTCAGGGGTATTTTCCTGTGTTGCTGGAGATTTTGTGAGGTATATCTTGCTCTGGAACTTGTTGACCCTTGGGTGGTGCTTGGTTTCAGTGTAGGTATGGAGGCATTTGATGAGCTCCTATCGATTAATGTTCCCTGCAGTCAAGAGTTCTCTGGTGTTCACAGGATTTGGACTTAAGCCACCTGCCTCTGGTTTTCAGTCTTATTCTTGCAGTAGCCTCAAGACTTCTCCATCTGTCACTTCCAAGGTAGTTCCCTCTGTTTTAGCTTCTTGTGTTTGCTGGTCTCTTCAGTGTCTAATTTCCGTCCTGACACTAGGGGGCCCTGGTGGACACTTCTTAAGGTTCACTTGTTCAGTTGTGCTTTGGGGAGGGAGGAACACTGCGGATAAATATCACTGGAGTCTATGGGGATTGCTCGTAGTGTCTCGGCCACTCTGGGTTTGCCCCCGCTCACGGCGTGTGTGCTGTCCCAATCTACACTGCACAGGCTCTAGGTTGCTCTGCTGGGAACTGTATGAGGCCAGCGCTGGGTTGCATGCACATCCCATGTCTAAGCCGCTCAGGTACAGGTACTCGGGTACTCCACAAAGGGGCAGACTTTGTTGGGCCTGCATTTTGTGCCCTTCCCTGGAGAAGGAAATGGCAACCCACTCCAGTGTTCTTGCCTGGAGAATCCCAGGGATGGGGCAGCCTGGTGGGCTTCCGTCTATGGGGTCGCACAGAGTCGGACACGACTGAAGTGACTTAGCAGCTGGTCTGAACAGCTCAGGTGATCAGGTGTTTGGCGAGCGTGATTGCTGCAACTTATCGCCTCCCTGGTCCCTGCCGCTCAGTTTTCTGGGTGTACAACCAGTGCACGTTTTCAGGCGGATGTCGACTGACCAGAAACCCAAGAATTCTTGGTTACCAATGAAGCCTGCTTGCAGTTTAATATCGGATGCCTCTCTGGGGCCCAAGTTGCCCCCTTCTGGCTCTGGCTGCCCTCCCCTTCCTGCCTTGGCAGGGGATCGGGCATGAGCCGTCCGCAGCCGGCTAGCTCTGCTCTGTCCTTTGTTCTGTGAGTGGGTCTGCTGGAGTCTTAGGTTATGGCTTTTCGCTTTTTCACGGGGTAGCTATCCCACAATCTGCTTTGCTATCTCACGTTAGCTCCCTCAGATTGCCCTCGCATCATTCAGGCCAGTACTCACTCTAAGCAATGCAGCCAGTGCCTCCCTGCCGAGCCCCCACTTGCTATTGGCGGGTGCGGACGTCTGTGCTGCTTCTCTGCTGGGAGTTACCATTGGGTACGTAATCTGTGGGTTTTGAATATTTATTTCTTTTTCCTCCCAGTTATGTGGCCCTCTGAGGTTCCAAGGCTCGCCACAGACTTTCCAGTGAGAGTGTTTCCTGGTGTTTCGAAACTTCTCTCTTTTATAAGCCTCCCTTCCCAGGACGGAGCTCTGTCCCTACCTCTTTTGTCTCTCTTTTAATCTGTTGTGTTTTTCCCTGCTGCTGCTAAGTCACTTCAGTCGTGTCCGACTCTGTGTGACCCCATAGACGGCAGCCCACAGGGCTCCCCCATCCCTGGGATTCTCCAGGCAAGAACACTGGAGTGGGTTGCCATTTCCTTCTCCAATGTGTGAAAGTGAAAAGTGAAAGTGAAGTCGCTCAGTCATGTCCGGCTTTCAAAGACAATCGGCTGCTTTTCTGGGTGCCTGATATCCTCTGTGGGTATTCAGAAGTTGTTTTGTGAAATTTACTCAGCATTCAAATGTTCTTTTGATGGATTTGTGGGGGAGAAAGTGGTCTCCCCATCCTATTTCTCCACCATCTTTCTCCCTCCTCCACTTTTCTTTTTCTAAAGTTGCAGCTGGAACATTATATCCCTTTTATTATCCTCGCCTGCTATAGAATGAGTCTCCCGTAAGACTGTAAGCCATCTCCCATTGGCCCTATTTCATGTCAGTGGGTATGATTTTACCTGAGACATTTGCATTTAGACTGCCACACACCATGAAATCACACTAACATTCTGATCTTAATTTACACTCCCAAGCCTCACCAGAGGCACTTTCCATGGAGGCGGGCCCAGGGCAGGGGTGGACAGGTCCTTGGGTCATACTGGCTCCTGCGTAGGCCCTGCCCTCAAGAACTGATGGTTTCTAGTGCCCAGGAGCAAAGTTAGGGCTGGAGGGGCAGGGGAAGAAGGTTGGGGAGGGTCGTGGCTAATGGCCATAAGGAGGCGGGATCAGAAACGAGGGGCGGGGCCTAGGTTTCCCCAAGAGGTCGGTGGGTGAGGGGAGGGGCCGGGGCCAGGGAAGGAGCCCAGGACTCTGCTTCTTACAGGATGGGGGCGAGGCCCACTGCACTTGGAGCAGAGGAGTCAGCCAAGTGCCCACCCACCCTGCTGAGCCCACCACTCACTTGTCCTTCTGAGTTCCTTGGTTTACATGAGGTTCTGTGAACACATTTTCCTGGTTATTCATGCATCTCTTAGACAGATTATTGGCACCTACGCTGCAGATGTTACCTGCAACATTAATGGGAAAGCCCCAAATACTAGCCAGCATACTCCAGAGCAGCATGTTCAAAGAGTGCACTGTGACCAGGGAATGTAAGGAAGGTTGAATGCTAAGAAATCACTTTTTTAAATATTAAAAAGTAAAGAAAATAATCATCTGGTCATCTGAATCAGCTTTGAAAAGATAAAAATGAAAGGTTATCTGATGTTACCAGAGGCATTTGCTTTTAGTCTGTTAACAATACTAGAAAATCAAATTACCACGCAGATCATTTACTTTCTCTGACATCATCATCACAGATATGCACATACTTCACTGTTTACTTAGGGCAATGACACTCCAATTTCTTTCACAAATCATGAGTTTTATGAGACAGTGCGACAGGTCAGCCTCTCTGGATACCCACAACAGCTCAACCCAAAGAGGATGTGATTCTTGTTCCAAATGAAAATATGTAATTAACTAACCTTTTTGGAGTTGAGATTTTAGTTGAACTCTTACTTAATATAGTTCATATATATCGGAACATTTAAGGGAATCTTAGTTTTATGAATTTTATAAGTTTGCTTTTTAAAATGAATAGATGGGAAGCACGGGAAGATGGTGGAGGAATAGGACGGGGCGACCACTTTCTCCCCCACAAAATCAGCAAAAGAACATTTGAACGCTGAGTAAATCCCACAAAACAACTTCTGAATACTGGCAGAGGACATCAAGCACCCAGAAAAGCAGCCCATAGTCTTCGAAAGGAGGTAGGAAATAGTATAAAAGATAAAAAGAGAGACAAAAGAGGGAGGGATGGAGCTCTGTCCTGGGAAGGGAGGCTTTAAAAAAAAAAAGAGAAGTTTCCAAACACCTGGAAACATGGGCGAGTCTGTGGCGAGCCTTGGAACCTCAGAGGGCCACATAACTGGGAGGAAAGGGACATAAATAATTAAAACCCACAGACTAAGTGCCCAGAGGAAACTCAGCAGACAAGTGTGCAGACGCCCGCACCCCCCACTAGCAGGCGGGGGCTGGGTAGGGAAGCGCAGTGGCAGCGCTTAGAGAGAGGACCAGGCCTGAACGCCCCGAGGGCAAGCTGAGGGTGCTAATGGGAGGCAAATAAGCAGACTGTACAGTGAAAAGCCCCAACCTAAGACTCCACCAGCCCCACTCACAGAACAAAGGACTGAGCAGAGAGAGCCGGGTGCGGAGGGCCCAGCCCACAGCCTCCACAGGGACAGGCAGGGTGGGTGGCCAGCACCGGAAGGGGCAACCACGGGCCCAGAGAGGCTTCCCATACCAAGCTGCAGGCAGGCTTCATTGCTAACCAAGACTTCTTGGGTTCGGGCTGTTCGATATCCGCCTGAGAAGGTGAGCCAGTTGTACACCCAGAAAACCGAGCAGCAGGGACCAGGGAGGCAGCAAGTCGCAGCGACAGCGCTCGCCAAATGCCTGGTCACCTGAGCTGCTCGGACTGGGGAAGGCACAAAACGCAGGCCCAGCCATGTTTGCGCCTTTGTGGAGTACCCGAGGACCTGAAACTGAGCTACTCAGACCTGGGAAGTGCATGCAACCCAGCGCCGGCCATGGGAGCTCCTGGCAGAGCAACCAAGAGCCTGAGAAGCATAAACAGGGAAAGCACATACGCTGCGAGCAGGAGCGTTCCCAGAGTAGTCGAGACACTGTGAGCACTCCCCACAGATAGCAGTTATATTTGTTAGCAACATTCCTCCCTCCCCACAGCATGACAGAAGAGGTGAGCCAGAAAAAAAGTGTCCACCACTGACCCCTGGTGTCAGGACGGGAATTAGACACTGAAGAGACCAGCACCACCCAAGGGTCAATAAGTTTCAGTGAAAGACATACCACACAAATTCTCCAGCAACACAGAAGAATAGCACTGAGCTTCAATATACAGGCTGCCCAAAGCCACTCCAAACACACTGACATCTCAAACTCATTACTGGACACTTCACTGCACTCCAGAGAGAAGAAATCCAGCTCCACCCACCAGAACACCAACACAAGCTTCGCTAACCAGGGAACCTTGACAAGTCACCCATCCAACCCCACACACAACGAGGTAACTACATAATAAAGAGAACTCCACAAACTGCCAGAAGACGGAAAGGCCACCCCAAGCACAGCAATATAAGCAAGATGAAGAGGCAGAGAAATACCCAGCAAGTAAAGGAACAGGACAAATGCCCACCAACACAAAAAAAGAGGAAGACATAGGGAACTTACCTGATAAAGAATTTCGAATTTTAAATGTGAAAATGATTCAAAATCTGGAAAGCAAAATGGACTTACAGATAAATAAAGTGGAGAAAAGGATCAAGAAGATGTAAGAAATGTTTAATAAGGAACTAGAGGAAATAAAAAAGAGTGAATATACAATAATGCAATAGATGAGATCAGAAACACTCTCCAGAGAACAAACAGTAGAATAACAGAGGCAGAAGACAGGATAAGCGAGCTAGAAGATAGAATTGTAGAAATGAATGAAACAGAGATGGAAAAAGAAAAATGAATTAAAAGAAATGTCCCAGAATATTAGAGACCTCTGGGACAATGTTAAATGCCCCAACATTCGAATCATAGGAGTCCCAGAAGAAGAAAACAAAAAGAAAGACCATGAGAGAATACTTGAGGAGATAATAGGAGATAATAGTTGAAAATGTCCCTAAAATGGGGAAGGGAATAATCAACCAAGTCCAAGAAACCCAGAGAGTCCCCAACAGGATAAACCCAAGGCGAAATACTCCAAGGCACATATTCATCAAATTAACAAAGATCAAACACAAAGAGCAGATATTAAAAGCAGCAAGGGAAAACCAACAAATAACACACAAGGGGATTCCCAAAAGCATAACAGCTGATTTTCCAACAGAAACTCTTCAGGCCAGGCGGGAATGGCAAGACATACTTAAAGTGATGAAAGAAAGTAACCTACAGCCCAGATTACTATACCCAGCAAGAATCTCATTCAAATATGAAGGAGAAATCAAAAGCTTTACAGACAAGCAAAAGCTGAGAGAATTCAGCATCACCAAACCAGCTCTTCAACAAATACTAAAGGATCTTCTCTAGACAGGAAACACAGAAAAGGTATATAAACTCGAACCCAAAACAATAAAGAAAATGGCAACGGGATCATACTTATCAATAATCACCTTAAACGTAAATGGGTTGAATGCCCCAACCAAAAGACAAAGGCTGGCTGAACGGATACAAAAACAAGACCCCCATATATGTTATCTACAAGAGGCCCACCTGAAATCGAGGGACACATACAGACTAAAAGTGAAGGGCTAGAAAAAGATATTCCAAGCAAATAGAGACCAAAAGAAAGCAGGAATAGCAATACTCATATCAGATAAAATAGATTTTAAAACAAAGTCTGTGAAAAGAGACAAAGAAGGAAACTACATAATGATCAAAGGATCAATCCAAGAAGAAGATATAACAATTATAAGTATTTATGCACCCAACATAGGAGCACCGCAATATGTAAGACAATTACTAACAAGTATGAAAGGGGAAATTAACAATACCACAATAATAGTGGGAGACTTTAATACCCCACTCACACCTATGGGGAGATCAACTAAACAGAAAATTAAAAAGGAAATACAAACTTTAAATCATACAACAAACCAGTTACACCTAATATATCTCTATAGGATATTTCACCCCAAAACAATGAATTTCACCATTTTCTCAAGTGCACACGGAACCTTTTCCAGAATAAATCACATCCTGGGCCATACACCCAGCCTTGGTAAATTCAAAAAAATTGAAATCATTCCAAGCATCTTTTCTGACCACAATGCAGTAAGATTAGATCTCAATTACAGGAGAAAAAACATTAAAAATGCCAACATATGGAGGCCGAGCAACACGCTGCTGAATAATGAACAAATCATAGGGGAAATCAAAAGAGAAATCAAAGTGTGCATAGAAATGAATGAAAATGAAAACACAGCAACCCAAAACCTCTGGGACACTGTAAAAGCCGTGCTAAGGGGAAGATTCATAGCAATGCAGGCACACCTCAAGAAACAAGAAAAAAGTCAACTAAAGAACCTAACTACATCTAAAGAAACTAGAAAAGGAAGAAATGAAGAACCCCAGGGTTAGTAGAAGGAAATAAATCGTAAAAATTAGAGCAGAGATAATTGCAAAAGAAACAAAAGAGACCATAGCAAAAATCAACAAAGCCAAAAGCTGGTTCTTGAAGGCGGTAAATAAAATTGACAAATCACTAGCCAGACTCATCAAGAAACAAAGGGAGAAGAACCAAATCAATAAAATTAGAAATGAAAATGGAGAGATCACAACCGACAACACAGAAATACAAAGGATTATTAGAGAATACTATCAGCAATTATAAGGCAATAAAATGAATAACTTGGAAGAAATGGACAAATTCTTAGAAAATTACAACTTTCCAAAACTGAACCAGGAAGAAATAGAAAATCTGAATAGACCCATCACATGCACAGAATTAGAGGATGTAATCAGAAATCTTCCAGCAAACAAAAGCCCAGGTCCAGACGGCTTCACAGCTAAATTCTACCAAAAATTTGAAGAGCTAACACCTATTCTACTCAAACTCTTCCAGAAATTTGCTGAGGAAGGGAAACTTCCAAACTCATTCTATGAGGCCACCATCACCATAATCCCAAAACCTGGTAAAGACCCCACAAAAAAAGAAAACTACAGGCCAATATCACTGATGAACATAGATGCAAAACTCCTTGACAAAATTCGAGCAATCAGAATCCAACAACACATTAAGAAGATTAAGGTCACATCACGACCAAGTGGAATTTATCCCAGGAATGCAAGGATTCTTCAATATCCGCAAATCAATCAACGTAATACACCACATTAACAAACTGAAAAATAAAAATCATGATTATCTCAATAGATGCAGAGAAAGCCTTCGACAAAATTCCACATCCATTTATGATAAAAACCTTCCAGAAAGTGGGAATAGAAGGGACATATCTCAACATAATAAAAGCTATATATGACAAACCCACAGCAAACATTATCGTCAATGGTGAAAAACTGAAAACATTTCCCCTAAAGTCAGGAACAAGACAAGGGTGCCACTACTATTCAACATAGTTCTGGAAATTTTGGCTAGAGCAATCAGAGAAGAAAAAGACATAAAAGGAATACAAATTGGAAAAGAAGAAGTAAAATTTTCACTATTCGCTGATGATATGATCCTCTACACAGAAAACCCTAAAGATTCTACCAGAAAACTACTAGAGCTAATCAATGAATACAGTAAAGCTGCAGGATATAAAATCAACACACAGTAATCCCTTGCATTCCTATACACTAATAATGAGGAAATAGAGAGAAAAATTAAGGAAACTATTACATTCACTGTTGCAACGAAAAGAATTAAATATTTAGGAATATATCTACCTAAGGAAACAAAAGACTTGGACATAGAAAACTATAAAATACTAGTGAAAGTAATCTAAGAGGACACTAATAGATGGAGAAATATACCGTGTTCGTGGATTGGAAGAATAAATATTGTAAAAATGAGTATACTACCCAAAGTAATTTATACATTCAGTGCCATGCCTATCAAGCTACCAATGATATATTTCACAGAACTAGAACAAATAATCTCACAATTTGTATGGAAATACAAAAAACCTCGAATAGCCAAAGCAATTTTGAGGAAGAAGAATGGAACTGGGGGATTTAACCTGCCGGACTTCAGGCTCTACTACAAAGCCACAGTCATCAAGATAGTATGGTACTGGCATAAAGACAGAAATATAGATCAATGGAGCAAAATAGAAAGCCCAGAGATAAATCCATGCACCTATGGACACCTTATCTTTGACACAGGAGGCAAGAATATAAAATAGAGTAAAGACAGACTCTTTAACAAGTGGTGCTGGGAAAACTGGTCAGCCACTTGAAAAAGAATGAAACTAGAACACTTCCTAACACCATACACCAAAATAAACTCAAAATGGATTAGAGAGCTAGATGTAAGTCCAGAAACTCTAAAACTCCTAGAGGAGAATGTAGGCAAAACACACTCTGACATAAATCACAGCAGGAGCCGCCTAGACCCACCTCCAAGATATTGGAAATAAAAGCAAAAATAAACAAATGGGACCTAATTAAAATCAAAAGCTTCTGCACAGCAAAGGAAACTATAAGCAAGTGGAAAGACAGCCTTCAGAACGGGAGAAATTAATAGCAAATGAAACAACTGACAAAGAATTAATCTCCAAAATATACAAGCAGCTCCTGCAGCTCAATTCCAGAAAAATAAATGATCCAATCAAAAAATGGGCCAAAGAACTAAACAGATATTTCTCCAAAGAAGACATAAAGATGGCTAACAAACACATGAAAAAATGCTCAACTTCCCTCATAATCAGAGAAATGCAAATCAAAACCACAATAAGATACCATTTCACACCAGTCAGAATGGCTGCTATCCAAAAGTCTAGAAGCAATAAATGCTGGAGAGGGTGTGGAGAAAAGGGAACCCTCTTACACTGTTGGTGGGAATGCAAACTATTACAGCCACTATGGAGAACAGTGTGGCGATTCTTCAAAGAACTGGAAATAGAACTGCCATATGATCCAGCAATCGCACTCCTGGGCATACACACCGAGTATACCAGAATTGAAAGAAACACATGTTCACTGCAGCACTGTTTATAATAGCGAGGACGTGGAAGCAACCTAGATTTCCATCTGCAGATGAATGGATATGAAAGCTTTGGTACATAAACACAATGGAGTATTTTTCAGCCATCAAAAAGAATGCATTTGAATCAGTTCTAATGAAGTGGATGAAATTGGAGCCTATTATACTCTTGATGAAAGTGAAAGAGGAGAGTGAAAAGGTTGGCTTGAAGCTCAACATTCAGAAAAAAAAGATCATGGCATCTGGTCCCATCACTTCATGGGAAATAGATGGAAAAACAGTGGAAACAGTGTCAGACTTTATTTTTTTGGGCTCCAAAATCACTGCAGATGCTGATTGCAGCCATGAAATTAAAAGACGCTTGCTCCTTGGAAGGAAAGTTATGACCAGCCTTGATAGTATATTAAAAAGCAGAGACATTACTTTGCCAACCAAGGTCCGTCTAGTCAAGGCAATGGTTTTTTTCCCGTGGTCATGTATGGATGTGAGAGTTGGACTGTGAAGAAAGCTGATCGCCAAAGAATTGATGCTTTTGAACTGTGGTGTTGGAGAAGACTCCTGAGAGTCCCTTATACTGCAAGGAGATCCAACCAGTCCATTCTAAAGGAGATCAATCCGGGATGTTCATTGGAGGGACTGATGCTAAAGCTGAAACTGCAATACTTTGGCCACCTCATGCGGCGAGTTGACTCACTGGAAAAGACTCTGATGCTGGGAAAGGTTGGGGGCGGGAGGAGAAGGGGACGACGGAGAATGAGATGGCTGGATGGCATCACCGACTCTGTGGACATGAGTTTGGGTGTACTCCGGGAATTGGTGATGGACAGGGAGGCCTGGCGTGCTGTGATTCATGGGGTCGCGGAGAGTCGAACACAACTGAGCGACCGAACTGAACTGAACTGAATACAGAGTGAAGTAAGCCAGAAAGTAAAATATCAATACAGTATACTAACACATTTATATGGAATTCATAAAGATGGTAACCTTAACCCTGTATACGAGACAGCAAAAGAGACATAGGTGTATAGAACAGTCTTGGGGACTCTGTGGGAGAGGGTGACGTTGGGATGATTTGGGAGAATGGCATTGTAGCATGTATATTATCATATGTGAAATGAATCACCAGTCCAGGTTCGACGCATGATACAGGATGCTTGGGGCTGGTGCACGGGGATGACCTGGAGGGAGGATATGGGGTAGAGGGAGGTGGGAGGGGGGTTAAAGAAGGGGAACACATGTACACCCAAGACGGATTCGTGTCAATGTATGGCAAAATCAACCAATATATTAATGTAAAGTAATTTGCCTCCAAAAAAATTAAAAAAATAAAATAAAATGAATAGATGTACTTTTCATGAAGGTTTTACTCACTGACTTTTTTATCCCCTTCCCAAATCTGTTCTTCCTGTCTTCTTCCCCTTGATAAATGAAAGTCCTTTTCTTCCTATTGCTTAAGCCAAGCAACGTGGCATTCTCCTTGACTCCTCTGTTTCTTTCATGTCCCACACTAACTCCATCAGCAAATCCTCAGCTCTGCCTTCAACATATAACCAAAGGGCTGCACATCCTGTGACAAGAGGAATTGCTGCGGCCTTTTTTTCAGTCAGTCTACCATAGTCTGTGTGTGGAAATAAGAGCCAATACCTAGAAGCAGAGTCCCATAAGCAGAATATGGACTCATAAGAAGACATGAGATAATATATAGAAACAAAGTCAGTATGTAAGGTATGTGCTTACTCAAGGTGGATGAATCCCTTCTAATCCCCTAGGGTGAACACAAAATCAAAAATGGGTGTAAATGAAACATCTGTGGATTTGCAAGGGGTTAGAATTTCAGCTCAGTGTTCTGTCTCCATATCCTAAGAGGAGTAGAAAATAAAAGGAATCTCATTTCTACCTCCACAAGAGTGGAGGAGAAAATAAGCATATAGCCCACAACTTGAATGTTGTGCAAAGTTCAGATGCAGGATTAGAGTTTTAGACCACTGTTTGGGATCAATAAAACTTTGTGATTGATGGAAGAAATTTTCACAACTGTTGTATGGGGAAATGATTCTGGCTTGTATGTGATTTAGCTTGAACTTTATGCTAACCAGAACAGCCTGTCTTATGACCTGTTTATCTTGCAGTGTACATCTGCTTTAGCCATTAAGAAAAGAATTCATTATCCATAAGTAAAATATGTCCACTTTGAAGGTAGGGATAAATGCTACCCTCTCCTATGATGCTTATGCTAGTATTCCTTTAAAAATAAGTTTTCCTTCCCAGATACCAAGGTCCTGCTGATTCACTCTGTACGTGCTAAGTTATCCTTTTTGAAATCTTGAAGGAATGTACCTCTGCATGTTTCTGTCTGATGGGTCTTTGTTCTGAAAAGATGTAAAACTGAGGAAAACCATGCTTCTCCAGCACAGCTTCTGAGAGTTACTGATAAGTTGTTCCCTAGGCTATAGTCCTCAGTTTGGTTCAAATAAAACTCTTTTCTATTTCTATTCCTGTTACAGATCGTTTATTGGTTATTTGTGTTGACTTGATGATAAATAAGGCATGGCTTGGCACCATCTGATTTAGAAGTGGGAATGTGATATGGACTAGAGTTCTGAACAGGTTCAGAATATTGGTTCTTGTTTTGGTTCCAGTATTAAAGGAAAGGGCAATCTCCCCTCTCCCACCCCAAAGGATTGGTCATTGTGGTAATACTTTGTTCTTTGGTAATATCTTTCATTGGAAGCACGAGGAACACTTTGAAAATACACCTCTGTGAGGTGATCTATACTATTTTCCCATGGGAAATTCCTTCATATTGTGAACAATGATTCGTAAAAACAAAATGGCTCACTGAGAATCTTAAGATATAGACTCAGGGTTGCCTTGGATATCTTCTAGTGCTATAGCCTGACTTGTGTAACCACTCCTCACCCCAAATTCGTCTTTTCAAGACATAAAACCAATGTGATTATATTTGAAAATAGAAAGTTTTGGAGATAAGTTTAAAAGAGGTCATGAGGGGGGAGTCTTAATCCAACAGGATTGATGGCCTTATAAGAAGAGGAAAAGCAAGAGAGAAATTTCTTTCTCCCCACACACACTGAGGAAAGGCCATGTGAGGACATAGGGAGAAGGCAATGGCATTTTGGCACCTTAATCTTGGCGTTAACAGCCTCCAAATTTGGGAGAAATAGATTTCTGTAGTTTAGGCTACTTAGTTTGTGATACTTTGTTTTGATATCTGAGCTAAGACACCTAATCTAGGGTTTTCTTAACTGTGATCTGGAAAATGCTGTTGTGCCTGGACAACAGGTAGGTGTTGGTTCTATGGTCAAATGCCTTTGAGAATTTTGCATAGTATCAACATCTATTGATAGTTCATGACTTACATTAGACTATTAAAGGCTTTCAGAGCCCTAGAGTGAGGAAACCTGTTTACCATTGTTGGAGGAGCACCTTTTAACATGTACATCACAGACTTCTTACATAGGGCCTGTGGAAGCTCTGGTGGATTGTTTTTGTTCCTGTTTCATACCTGTCCATGCCTTTACTTTGCTATCTCCACACCTATTCGACGGGAATATCTAGGGGCAGATTGTCCCAGATTATGAATGAATAAAAGCATACAGATTTTTGTGGATCTGAGCTTGGAAACTACTATTCCAGGACAATACTCTCATGTTATAGGCGAGGAAATTAAGATCCTTGTAGGGAAACTGCTTGCCCAAGTGTGAGCACAAACAAATATTTGGACCATTTTCCCCTCCACTGTAAATAAGCCTTGAGGTTTAATATATTTCTCCCAGCAATCGGGACTCCAGCCTTTGCTTCATCCAGACCGGCATTTCACATGATGTACTCTGCCTATAGTGGCCACAGGACTGGAAAACGTCAGTTTTCATTCCAATCCCAAAGAAAGGCATTGCCAAAGAATGCTCAAACTACCGCACAATTGCACTCATCTCACACGCTAGTAAACTCATGGTCAAAATTCTCAAAGCCAGGGTTCAGCAATACGTGAACCATGAACTTCCAGATGATCAAGCTGGTTTTAGAAAAGGCACAGGAACCAGAGATCAAATTGCCAACATCCGCTGGATCATGGGAAAAGCAAGAGAGTTCCAGAAAAATATCTATTTCTGCTTTATTGACTATGCCAAAGCCTTTGACGATGTGGATCCCAATAAACTGTGGAAAATTCTGAGAGATGGGAATACCAGACCACCTGACCTGCCTCTTGAGAAACCTAATGCGGGTCAGGAAGCGACAGTTAAAACTGGACATGGAAAAACAGACTGGTTCCAAACAGGAAAAGGAGTATGTCAATGTTGTATATTGTTACCCTGCTTATTTAACTTATATGCAGAGTACATCATGAGGAACGCTGGGCTGGAAGAAGCACAAGCTGGAATCAAGATTGCCGGGAGAAATATCAATAACCTCAGATATGCAGGTGACACCACCCTTATGGCAGAAAGTGAAGAGGAACTAAAAACCCTCTTGATGAAAGTGAAAGAGGAGATTGAAAAAGTTGGCTTAAAGTTCAACATTCAGAAAACTAAGATCATGGTATCTGGTCCTATCATTCCATGGGAAATAGATGGGGAAACAGTGGAAACAATGTCAGACATTTTTTTAGGGGGGGGGAGCTCCAAAATCACTGCAGATGTTGATTGCAACCATGAAATTAAAAGATGCTTACTCCTTGGAAGGAAAGTTATGACCAACCTAGATAGCATATTAAAAAGCAGAGACATTCCTTTGCCAACCAAGGTCCGTCTAGTCAAGGCTATTGTTTTTCCAATGGTTATGTATGGATGTGAGAGTTGGACTGTGAAGAAAGCTGAGCACCTAAGGATTGATGGAGAAGACTCTTGAGAGTCCCTTGGACTGCAAGGAGGTCCTACCAGTCCATCCTAAAGGAGATCAGTCCTGGGTATTCATTGGAAGGACTGATGCTGAGGCTGAAACTCCAATACTTTGGCCACCTCATGTGAAGAGTTGACTCATTGGAAAAGACCCTGATGCTGGGAGCGATTGGGCGTAGGGGGAGAAGGGGACGACAGAGAATGAGATGGCTGGATGGCATCACCGACTCGATGGACATGAGTTTGAGTGAACTCCGGGAGTTGGTGATGGACAGGGAGGCCTGGCATGCTGTGATTCATGGGGTCGCAAGGAGTTGGACATGACTGAGCGACTGAACTGAACTGAAGTGAAGCAGGGTAACAATATACAGCCTTGACATACTCCTTTCCTAATTTTGAACCAGTCTTTTGTTCCATGTCTGTTTCTAACTGTTGCTCTTGACCTGCATACAAATTTCTCAAGAAGCTGGTGAGGTGGTCTAGTATTCCCACCTCTTGAAGAATTTCCCACATTTTGTAATGGTCCACACAGTGAAAGGCATTGGCGTAGTCAATAAAGAAGAGGTAGATCTTTTTCTGGAACTCTCTCGCTATTTTGATGATCCAATGGATGTTGGCAAATTTTTTCTCTAGTTCCTCTGTCTTTTCTAAATCCAACTTGAACTTCTGGATGTTCATAGTTCATTTACTGTTGAAGCCTGGCTTGGAGAATCTTGAGCCTTACTTTGCTACTGTGTGAGATGAATGCAATTGTGCAGTAGTATGAAGATTCTTTGGCATTGCCTTTCTTTGGAATTGGAAGGCAACTGCCCTTTTCCAGTCCTGTAGCCACTGCTGAGTTTTCCAAATTTGCTGGCATATTGAATGCAGCACTTTCACACCATCATCATTTAGGAGTTGAAATAGCTCAACTGAAATTCTATCACCTCCACTATCTTTGTTCGTAGTGATGCTTCCTAAGGTCAACTTGACTTTGCATTCCAGAATGTCTGGCTCTAGATATGTGATAACACCATCATGGTTATCTGGGTCATTAAGCTCTCTTTGCATAGTTCTTCTGTGTATTCTTGCAACCTCTTCTTAATATCTTCTGCTTCTGTTTGGTCCATACTATTTCTGTCCTTTATTGTGCCCATCTTTGCATGAAATATTCCCTTAGTACCTCTACCAGACCTAATCCCTTGAACTTTTTTGTCCCTTCCACTGTATAATCGTAAGGGATTTAATTTAGGTCATACCTGAATGGCCTAGTTGCTTTCCCTACTTTTTTCAATTTATGTCTGAATTTGGCAATAAGGAATTCATGATCTGAGTCACAGTCAGATTCCGGTCTTCTTTTTGCTGATGCTGTAGAGCTTCTCCATCTTCAGCTGCAAAGAATATCATCAATCTGATTTCAGTATTGACCATCTGGTATTGTCCATGTGTAGAGTCATCTCTTGTTTTGTTGGAAGAGGGTGGTTGCTATGAACAATGCGTTCTCTTGGCAAAGATTGCTGGGAGAAATATCAATAACCTCAGATATGCAAATGGCACCACCCTTATGGGAGAAAGCAAAAAGGAACTAAAGAACCTCTTGATGGATGTGAAAAGGGAGAGTGAAAAAGCTGGCGTAAAACTCAACAATCAGAAAACTAAGATCATGGCATCCAGTGCTATCACTTCATGGAAAATAGATGGGGAAACAATGGACACAGTGACAGACTTTATTTTCTTGGGCTCCAAAATCACTGCAGATGGTGACTGCAGACATGAAATTAAAAGACACTTGCTCCTTATCACCAACTAGCTATGACCAACCTAGACAGCATATTAAAAATCAGAGACATTACTTGGCAGACAAAGGTCCATCTAGTCAAAGTATGGTTTTTCCAGTGGTCATGTATGGATGTGAGATTTGGACTATAAATAAATTGAGTGCCGAAGAATTGATGCTTTTGAACTGAGGTGTTTGAGAAGACTCTTGAGAGTCCCTTAGACTGCAAGGAGATCCAGCCAGTCCATCCTAAAGGAAATCAGTCCTGAATATTCATTGGAAGGACTGATGTTGAAACCGATACTCCAATCTTTTGACCACCTGATGTGAAGAACTGAGTCATTGGAAAGACCCTGATCCTGGGAAAGATTGAAGCCAGGAGGAGAAGGGGACGACAGAGGAAGAGATGGTTGGATGGCATTACTGACTAAACGGACATGAGTTTGGGCGGGCTCCAGGAGTTGGGGTTGGACAGGGAAGCCTGGCGTGCTGCAGTCCATAGGGTTGAACATAGTTTAGACACAACTGAGCGACTGAACTGAACTGAACTAAACTGATAAATAACCCCTAGGTGGCAGTCTAAGACTTCGTTTTAGTCTGTGCCTGCACAGGTGGAGAAGTTGAATGATTACTGAATGCCTCTAAGTCTTGACATACAACAGTTTTGTCAAGTGAGTGTCATGAATCAGTGCCACGGATGAAGCATCTGCTGAGCTGTTTATGTGTATTCCTCACAGGCCAGGTGTCTGACCTGGGAACAGGAGAACGGAGGGAAAGAGAAGTCTAGGTTATGAAAGGAGAGGTGAGGGGTACCTTTCCTGTAGAGCCTACTCTGCCCACAGTGCCATCTCCTAAATCTTGAGATGGGCAGAGATATATGTCCGGCTGAGACAGCTAGTTTTCCCAAGCCATCCCTCTGTTGATATATTCTTTAAGAATGCATATTTTTAAAAATATATCTGATGATGGGTCATTTAGAGAGATGTTTCTTGAAAGTCTGTCATTTTGAGATCCTTTTTTCTTGTCCCTGCTACTCTTCATTAGCATCCTAAAATATTTGGAGAGTTGTAGCCTCTCCCAGGCCAATACTAGTGTTCTAGTCTTATATCTGCTGCTAACTTCCAGAGTGACCTTAGGCAAATCTCCTCCCCTTCTTCAGTCTCCCTTTAATCATCTAGTTTATTTGCATTACAATCCTTCTGTAAATCAGTGCCACTTTGGATGATGGCTAATATTTGACTTCAGTGACTCAATAATCTATTTTTTAAGTGACTTTTTTTGTTTTTTTGGTTGTGCTGGGTCTTCATTGCTGCATGTGGGCTTTCTCTAGTTGCAGAGAGAAACTTTGTTGTGGTGCATGGGCTTCTCACTGCAGTGGTTTCTTGTTGTGGAACACAGGTTCTAGTCACACAGGCACGGAGCTAGGCAGCACAAGTTGGGCACGCTGACCACGGAAGCAGGGAGGACGGAGAGCAGTCATTAAAACCTTGTGGTCTTTGAAATCGTCCTCCTTGGGAGAAGAAAGCAAGACTGTCACAGTTGTCCTGATTTAAGATGTGCCCGCTGGGTGGGTGGGCTTGGGTCTCTCCCCGATTATTCATAAAGATCTTATAGGCTGTGGGTGTCTGCAACTCACATCTTACCATCCCAGTCTAGGGGTCCCCAAAGCTGCAACGTGTCACCTCCTGCCCGAGGTGTTCCTCAGGATGCAGATGTCAAATTAAGTCCTCTGTTCTTTCATCAGAGCTGGAGTTTACCTCTTTATCTCAGTATTATGACCTACTCGTATTAAAGAATGACTTATCCATTAAGATGTGAGCTACCCAACTTAGCTATGCAAGTCCAAGTCAGCAGTCAGGAAAGAAACTTGATTTCTCTCCCCCCATGGATGTGGCGGAGTGGGTCTTCTTCTCACCTGTACTCCTAATACAGGATCGGCAGGTATTAATTAAATAATTAATCAATTGACACGCTTTGTGTTTTATCGGAGATCAAGGGATTTTGGACCTGGGGAAGAGTTGAGAGGAGTGTGCATAATTTTTTTCCATTTATTGAGGGCTTTTAATGGGCAAGGACTTCCCTGGTGGCTCAGACGGTAAAGCGTCTGTCTACAATGCAGGAGACCTGGGTTCGATCCCTGGGTCGGGAAGATCCACTGGAGAAGGAAATGACAATCCACTCCAGTACTATTGCCTGGAAAATCCCATGGACAGAGGAGCCTGGTAGGCTACAGTCCATGGGGTCACAAAGAGTCGGACCCGACTGATCAACTTCACTCACTTACTTTTATGGGCCAGCCTACATATGTCTCCCTCACAACCATTGCTGTGAGGATAAATGTGGTGATGAATGGTCATCTATTTCTATGTGTCAGGTAAGTGTCAAGGCTATCCTAACGTTCTGTTGCTTCCTCTAACATCTGTGCTCCAACTGGTTGTATCGCTGAAAACACTGAAATCATCTTCTGTACCTTCTGAGGGATGCAGAGTTAAGGCTGGTTGTGGAAGTTTGTCCCCATCCTTTTCTTCCGTAATCCACCACATAATGGTCTCTGCTCACCCTGCTGGAGTAAACTGCTCCAGGAAGCCTCCTGACTTCAGAAATTTCCAGGCAGAGACAGACTCTCACCTCCTGTCTACTGTCCCATGATCCCTGGCCACTGGAGAAAGAGCTATGAGGTTCAAAAGGAGCAAATCACCTTCCTTATCAATAGAGGAAGTAAAATGGGGTAGCTTATCGTTATGGGAATTTCAGAGATTTTGGCTACCATCCAAGACTTCAAAAAGCACTTGTTATTCCTACCATACCCAGGCTAATGTGGATCCACAGCTAAACCAGGCTCTCCATGCTAGTAGGTCAGCCTCTTGGCTCTTATGATGTAGCAGATCCCCTGGTGCCCAAAACTTTTAGGGTGAATTGGTATGCTTGCTGTATGTAGCATGTGACAAGGAGAATTACAGCTCAGGCTGTTAGGAGGAAATATCCACTATGAACCTGGAACCCATTTATGCTGCTGTTTCTCCCATTGCCAAGATTTGCAAGTTTCAGAAACATACTAGCAAAGATATGCTCAAAATCCTTCAAGCTAGGCTTCAGCAGTACATGACCTTCCAGATGTAAAAGTTGAGTTTAGAAAAGGCAGAGGAACCACAGATCAAATTGCCAACATATGTTCAATCATGGAGAAAGCACAGGAATTCCAGAAAAACATCCACTTAGGCTGTTTTGACTGCATGAAAGCCTTTGACTGTGTGGATCACAACAAACTGTTGAAAATTCTTAAAGAGATGGGAGTACCAGATCACCTTACCTGCTCCTGAGAAACCTGTATGCAGGTCAAGAAGCAACAGTTAGAACCAAACTAGGAACAACTGACTGGTTTCAAATTGGGAAAGGAGTACAACAAGACTGTATATTGTCACCCTGCTTATTTAACTTATATGCAGAGTACATCATGCAAAATGCTGGACTGGATGAAACACAAGCTGGAATCAAGATTCATGGGAGAAATATCAGTAACGTCAGATATGTAGATGGCAGAAAGTGAAAAGAAACAAAAGAGCCTCTTGATCAGGGTGAAAGAGGAGAGTGAAAGAGCTGCCTTGATGCTCAACATTCAAAAAACCAAGATCGTGGCATCCAGTCCCATCATATCGTGGCAGATAGGAGGGGGGGAAGTGGGAGCAGGGACAGATTTTATTTTCTTGTGTTAATTGCTCTGTTGTATCCAACTCTTTGTGACCCCATGGATTGTAGCCCACAAGGATCCTCTGTCCACGGAATTTTCTAGGCAAGAATAAGGGAGTGAGTTGCCATTGCCTTCTCCAGGGTATCTTCCTGACCCAAGGATTGAACCTGGGTCTCCTGCATTGCAGGCAGTTTCTTTACCATCTGAGCCACCTTTATTTTCTTAGGCTCCAAAATCACTGTGGACAGTGTCTGCAGCCAGGTAATTAAAAGATGCTTGCTCCTTGGAAGGAAAACTATGACAAACCTAGACAGTGCAGTGAAAAGCAGAGATATCACTTTGCAGACAAAGGTCCATATAGTCAAAGCTATGATACTTTTCCCAGTAGTCATGTATGGGTGTGAGACCATAAAGAAGGCTGAGCACCGAAGAACTGATGCTTTTGAATTGTGGTGTTGGAGAAGACTCTTGAGATTCCCTTGGGCTGCAAGGAGGTCAAACCAGTCAATCCTAAAGGAAATCAACCCTGAATATTCATTGAAAAGACTGTTGCTGAAACTGAAGCCACCTGATGTGAAGAGCCAGCTCATTGGATAACACCATGATGCTCGGAAAGATTGAAAGCAAAGGAGAAGGATGAAGCAGAGGATTAGATGGTTAGATAGCATCACTGATTCAGTGGACATAAATTTGAGCAAACTCTGGAGACAGCAGAGTACAGAAGAGCCTGGCATGCTGCAGTCTATTGGGTCACAAAGAGACAGATATAACTTAGGGACTGAATAACAGCAACAACATGATCTATAGTGGTATCCCTCTTTCATTTACAATATTGATGATTGGGGTACTGTCTCTATTTCTTGATTAATTTTGGTGACAGTTATACATTCCATGGTTTTTTAAAATGTATCTTTTGCTAATTTTCTCCACTGTTTGTCTTCTGTTTCATTGACTTATGCTCTTGTCTCTATTATTTCCTTTTTCCTACTTAGTTTGTATTTACTTTGCTTTTCCTTTTCTAGCTTCTTTACATGGGAACTTAGGGCATTGCTTTTATACCTTTCTTTTATAATATATTCATTTAAAGCAATAAATTTTCTCCTTATCACTTCTTCTGTTGCCTCTCAGTAATTTTGCTGTTTTATTTTCATTATTATACCATTTGAAAAACTTTCTAAATTGCTTTGTGTTTTCTTCTTTGATCCATGAGTTTTCCATCTGATTACACTGAAGAATGAGCGTGACTGGCAGCTCTGTGTACAAGGTGGGAGTTATTGATTTGCAGGCTTTGTTTTAAGATGAAGAGGCAGTGAGCTGATAGTTTTGTTGGGGGTCCTGCAAAGTGTCATAATATGGAGAGATTTGTGTGTGTGTGTGAGTGTGAGTGGTTTCAACACTCACTCCAGCTTTCCTAGCCTCCCCCCAAATAATTTATTCAATTTCTTTAGAGAAGAACCCTTCTTTTTTTTCATTCTTGGGTTAAAGACTGATTTGGGGGCTTTCTGGGGGAGGTTACCATCCATATAGAAACCTTCAATTAATCTCTCTGGTTTACGTCCCGTGTCTTACAGTGCTCACTATCTTACCTGCTCTCTTGGAGTTGGGAGTCTGTCCAGGCTAAGTTTGTGCCTCCTTAGTTGAAATCCCTTTGTAGGTTTTCCAGGCTGTGACTTTATCAGTCTCCACTGTGGCAGCTTCTAGAAACTTGGTGAAATTTTTAAGCCATTGCATTCTGTTTTGTTTTTACTTTTTAAGGATTGAGATAAATTCACAAAATGTTAAATTAACCATTTTAAAGTAAATAATCCAGTGCATTCACAACTGTTGTACAACAACCGCCTCTGTCTACTTCCAGAACACTTTTACCATCCCAGAAGGAAACCCACCCCCACTCCCCCAATCCCTGGTAACCACCAATTTGCATTCTGTCTCTACAGATATATCTATTTCAAATACTTGAGAGAAACTGAACCATACAATACATGACCCTTTGTGTCTGGATTCTTTCAACTAGTAGGGTGCTTTCAAAAGTACTTCATTCTTTTTGTATGACGACAGAATAGTCCGTTGTTTGTATCTTCCACAATTCATTTATCTGTTCATGTATAGATGCACAGTGAAAGTGAATGTTCCACAGTTGTGTCCTACTCTTTGCAATCCCATGGACTATACATTTCCATGGAATTCTGCAGGCCAGAATACTGGAGTCAGTAGCTGTTCCCTTCTCCAGGGGATCTTCCCAAGTCAGGGAAGATCCCAGATCTCCCTCGTTACAGGTGGATTCTTTATTGACTGAGCCACCAGGGATATCTCAGCTTATTTTGCTTTTGGCTCTTGGATGTGCTGCATGAACATGTGTGTGTTAAGTCACTTCCTTCATGTCCGCCTCTTTGCCACTCCATAGACGGTAACCCGCCAGGCTCCTTTGTCCATGGGACACTCCAGGCAAGAGTACTGGAGTGGGTTGCCATGCTCTCCTCCAGGAAATCTTCTCGACCCAGGGAACAAACCCATGTCTCTTACACCTCCTGTATTGGCAGGTGGGATTTTTCCACTAGAGCCACCTGGGAACATGTATGTACATATATTTGTTTGGGTACCAGTTTAAGCTGGAATTCAGATTGCTAGGAGAAATATCAATAACCTCAGATATGTAGATGACACCACCCTAATAGTAGAAAGCAAAGAGGAACAAAAGAGTTTCTTGATGAAGGTGAAAGACGGGAGTGAAAAAGCTGGCTTAAAACTCAACATTCAAAAAATGAGGATCATGGCATCCAGTCCCATTCAGTTCAAATCAGTTCAGTTCAGTCACTCAGTCATATCCAACTCTGCGACCCCATGAATCACAGCATGCCAGGCCTCCCTGTCCATCACCAACTCCCGGAGTTTACCCAAACTCATGTCCATTGAGTTGGTGATGCCATCAAGCCATCTCATCCTCTGCCGTCCCCTTCTCCTTCTGCCCCCAGTTCCTCCCAGCATCAGGGTCTTTTCCAATGAGTCAGCTCTTCACATGAGGTGGCCAAAGTATTGGAGTTTCAGCTTTAGAATCAGTCCTTCCAATGAACACCCAGGACTGATCTCCTTTAGGATGGACTGACTGGACCTCCTTGCAGTCCAAGGGATTCTCAAGAGTCTTCTCCAACACCACAGTTCAAAAGCATCAGTTCTTCGGCGATCATTTTTCTTCACAATCCAACTCTCAAATCCATACATGACCAATGGAAAAACCATAGCCTTAACTAGATGGACTTTTGTTGGCCAAGTAATGACTCTGCTTTTTAATATGCTATCTAGGTTGGTCATAACTTTCCTTCCAAGGAGTAAGTGTCTTTTAATTTCCTGGCTGCAATCAGCATCTTCAGTGATTTTGGAGCCCAGAAAAATAAAGTCAGCCACTGTTTCCACTGTTTCCCCATTTATTTCCCATGAAGTGTTGGGATCAGATGCCATGATCTTAGTTTCCTGAATGTTGAGCTTTAAGCCAACTTTTTCACTCTCCTCTTTCACGTTCATCAAGAGGCTTTTTGGTTCCTCTTCACTTTCTGCCATAAGGGTGGTGTCATCTGCTCAAGCACAAACAAAATCCTTGAGCTGCCAGATCCCTAGGGACACTCAAAATCCCTCTCTTGTAATTAAAAGTCAATTTCTGGTCTAATAAAGTAAAGCAGAACTCCACTGGAGTAAATAAAGAATCAAACGAGAACTGCGAGTCTTTGTTCTTTCTATCTCTCCATGCTGTTCACGTGGCACAGGATGATCCCAGTGAGGCTGGAAGCCCACGCTGCAGGCAGGCTTTGGACCGGTCCCCATGGTCCCTTTTTTCTGAAGCAGCAACATTTTACACGCTTGGCAAAGAATGTGGTTGCCAAGTTGAGTGCAGAGGCCAGCACAGGATAGACTAGTTCTTGGGCCTTGGCTTCTGTCCATGGGGGGTGTCACCTTCCATGAGTCATGCACCCTGAAGCAGAAGGTGCTCCTCAAGGATGCCCCAAGGATACCACAAGTTTCTGATCAGCAGCTGAGCATCTCCATCTCCCGATCCATGGGCCTTCCCAAGATGCTCAGAAGAAAGTAGGGTCACTTACCCCACCCACCAAGAGCCTTTCAAACACATGACGCCAAACCCAAAGACAAGTGCAAGGTTCCCACAAGGTGAACAGCAGCCCTTTTTGCTCTGCCCTCACAGCTGTATTGATGAAACTGTGTTTGCATGTGAAACAGAAAGACAGTCCTCAAAATGGAAAAAAAAATTACAAAGATATCCATAAGGAATAAAGAAGATGGGGTACACAGACACAATGAACCATCACTTGGCCACAGAAAACAGGAAAGAATGCCATGGGCGGCCTCAGGGAAGAAAGTAGACATGATCATAGCAAGTGAGGTGAGAGGGACAGAGAGGGATATTAGCATAAGATATCACTTGTAGCTGGGATGTAAAAATGGATACAGAGAAACAGTCTCACAGGCTCAGAAAAGAACCTGTGGTCCAGAAAGAAAAACACAAAACTGGGACAGGGAGTAATGAGCTGATTCAGTCTGACATAGGGATGCTAATATTATAAACAGAATCCACCAGGAACCACTGTGTAACACAGGAATCCTATTCAACACTCTATAACATCCTATACTGGAAAAGAACTTGGAAGAGAAGATATATACTCTACATACAAGTGAATCAAGTTGCTGTCGATACAAAAGGAAAACAAAAACAAAATGCCCACAACCTTGTCATTCAACTACACACACCAATTCAAACTAGGGAATAAAAATACAAAAAAGGAATCAGAAAGGCTGACTTTATTGCCCTCAGGCCATGGTGACCCAGACGGTGTCACATCCTTGGAGCATGAGCTGGTTTTGTTCTCTAGACTGGAGGGTCTCAGTGCAGACGAAATTTGGAGCATGTGACAGGAAATGTGATCCAACGATGGACCTGGGGTGCTTCCTGCTCTCTGCATGAGCACCCAATCTCTAGATGCATGCAGGCCCTCCTGCAGAGAAACTAAGCCTATGTCACCCAAGAATTGGTGGAGCCTCTGGTCTGGAACAGGTTTATAAGGTCCCCTGGTCACTGTATGTCCCCTAGGCTGGGGTTCCTACCTCCAGCCTCCATCCTTAGGGTCACCCCACCTACAGATGACAGCGCCCTCTGCAGAGTGGTGTTCCAAAAAACCAGGATGTGTCCTGGGGACAATGGGGAGGGGGGAAGGAGAAGAGACTCAAACCTTGGGTGTTTCTTCTGGCACATTCCACTCTAGCTGACAATCCATGAACAGAGTTTTCCATGAGACTCAATGCCTGAGGACCAGAGTGGGGCAGGAAGCAATGCTGTTTCCTTAGGGCCATCTTCCAGAACAACAACTTTAAACCTAGTGCTGTTGGGCTCTTCATATGCACAAGGCCTTTGGGACTGTAAATGATACCTCCTGTCCAGTCATGTCCCAGGGTAAATCATCAGACAGGAATTCAAACAGGGCCACCTTTCAAGGAGACAATTTCAAGAGGCAAACTGCAGTCACACTGTACATTATCGAAAAGTACCAGGAAAATTCCTGCAGCTCACTATGTATTCAATTCAGTTGCTTAGTCGTGTCCTGCAATTCCCTAGTTCGAATTGCAGCACTATGTATTAAACCCACACAAATCAAAACTCCCATGAAAAACCCCTTCCACAGGTCAGAACGTCCACTATCTATATATCTACAGAGAACTTGGGCTGCAGAAGATGGAGGCAAAATGGAATTCTCCTACATTCTTGGTAGGGGTGTAAATGGGTGCAGGAACTATCAAAAACAGCAAGAAGGTTCCTTATCAGCTAAACATCCAGAAACCACATGGCCTGAAATCCCACGTCTGGGCTCAGACCCAGAAAAAATCAGAACTCACAGTTAAGCATGCACCCTTGTTTTCAGGGCAGCTTGACTGACAATGGCCAAACTAGAATTGTTGCTGGCCAAAAACTTGGCTTTCTTTGCCCAGTGAAGCCAAATAAAAATACAGAGACAGAGTTTGAAGGAAATATGAAGGGAGCTTTTATTCTCAGGACAACGAAGAGGGAAACACAATAGGGTCATGCCTCAAGGACTGTGCCCCCCACCCTGCCCATGAAGTGTCTAGGGGCTTATATAAGGCAAGGGCTCACAGTCAGGAGTCAGTGATGAGGAACATAGCATATAGGATCTCGATTTCTTCCTCGTGCATTTTTTCAAAGACAGTCAATAGGCTTAAGTCAGTAACCTAGTAATTGACTCTGGCAGTTGGGGTGGCTCTGCAGCCTCCTTTCTGATATGAAAGTACAAGGGGAAGGGTGTTGTAAGGGTAAACACCAGGTAGGGGTTGTATTTAGCATAGAGTCCAAGGAAAAAATGTTAATTGTAGCTCCTGCAGAGTTAGGGGCAGAAAAGCAAACTTAGTTACAGACATTCAGAGTTAGGAGCATTAAAGTGAAAAAAAAAAAAACAACAACAACTAGGAATGTTCAGGCCTGCTCACTGTTCTCTTTATCCCTTTTGCTCTCAAAAAAGGGAAAGAATAAAAAAACACTCCTTTTTTTTTTCCTTTGCATGTGTTCTCAATCGCTTCAGTCTTGTCCAACACTTTGTTACAACATGGACTGTAGCCTGCCAAGCTCCTCTGTCCGTGGGATTCTCCAGGAAAGACGACTGGAGTGGGATGCCTTTCCCTTTTCCAGGGGAACTTCCCCACTCAGGGATTGAACCCGCATCTCCTGCTTTGGCAGGCAGATTCTTTATTGGCTGAGTCACCAAAGAAGCCCTTTTTTCCCATCTCCCTGCAAAAAATTCAACCAAGTGATCCATCAACAGGAAAATGAAGCCAGAATGGTGCACCTCTACAGTGCAATACTACCCAGCCCTGAATTAGAACGAAATAACGCCAGTGACAACAGCGTGGATGGATAGAGTGATTACCATAGTAAGTAGAGGAAGGCCGAGAGAGAAAGACAAATATTACAAGGTACCACTGACAGGTATCTTCTTGAAATTAATACAAATGTAGGATATTACACAGTAGAAACAGACTCAAAAACTTAGAAAACCAACTTCTGATTATCAAAAAAATGTTAGGGATGTGGGAGAAATGAAGAGTTTGCAAGGAACAAACAGACATTAATATACATCAGAGAATCAGGAAAAAATCTGTTGAACAGCAAAGGGCAGTGTACTGGAGACACTGTAAACCTCTATCTGAGGAAAATGAACCCCCCAAAAAATTGATAAACGTCTATGTATCACTGAATCAAGCTCCCATACTCCTGAAAGAAACACAGTATTGGAAATCAACCCTACTCCAAAATAAAACAGAATGCACAGAAAAAGAAAAAGTGGAACATGGAGAAATGCTGACGCCTTGTGGTCATTTTTTATAACAGCAACTCTACAGCTATGTTCAGTTCAGATTGCTGTCCTGTCTGACCCCATGAATCACAGCACGCCAGACTTCCCTGTCCATCACCAACTCCTAGAGCTTGCTCAAACTCGTGTCCATCAAGTCAGTGATGCCAACCAATCATCTCATCCTCCGTAGTCCCCTTCTCCTCCCGCTTTCAATCTTTCAAGGCACTTAATATTCACAAGGTCCATGGGGCTGTAAGTGAAAAAACAACTGACCTCCAGAAGTCTCCCAGGGATGGTCAACGAACAAGAATTCAAAACCTGTCAGACTAACACAGAGTCAAGTTCAACAGGTACTTTTAACTCACATCCTTTAAGGAAAAAAAATCACATGAAATGATGTCAACGTTGCTAAATATTTGGAAAGTGCCTGACAACCCTGCAATGAGGTGTCACCTCAAGCCGGTCAGAATGGCCATTGTCAAACCATCAAGTGCTGTAGATGCTGTGGACAAAATCCATCTCTGAGGCTGGGAATACAAGTTGGAGAGAGCCCTTCTGGAGAATAGTGTGTGGGTTCTTTGAACAACGAAAATGAGAATGAAATTTTAAAAGTCCCCATCACCATACACAAAAATACACTCCAAAGAGAAAGATCTAAATGGGAAGATGGAGACTATGACATTCTTGAGGAAAATATACTTTGGACACACTTTCGCATTCATCATGGGAAACTCATTTGGGCTCCAGATCTTAGAATAATGAAAATAAATCAAAAATAAAAAAAACAGGACCTACTTAATCTCAAAGCTTTCCACAGAAGAGGAAACTCTAAACAAAACAAAACAAAAAGACTCTCAGAATGCGAAAATATATTTACAATTGAACATAACCACAAGGAATTCGTGTCCAAAACATAGAAAGGGTTTGTGCAGCTCAATGTCAAAGAAACAAAAAGAGCAACCCAAGAAATCAAGGGAAGGCATAAAAATTCCCATAAGGCACATGACAAGATGCTTATCATCCTGAGTTATTAGAGACAGAATAATCAGAAGTCCCTGGGTTCAGAAGATCCCCTGGAGGAGGACACAGCAACACAAACCAGTATTCTAGCCTGGAGAATCCCATGGACAGAGGAGTGTGGCAGGCTACAGCCCATGGAGACACAGAGTCAGACAGGACTGAAGCAACTTAGCACACACTTAGCAATCAGAAGCTCAATTTGGTATAATGCCACCGACAGCATCGTGGATGGACAGACCGATCACAATACTAAACACAGGAGGTCAGAGAGAGAAAGACAAATGTCATAAAGTATCATTGACAATTATATTCTAGAGATTAATGATAATGAAGTATTCTACCCAGTTAGAAACACTCACAAACTTAGAAAACCAACTTATGGTTATCAAAAAGATGTTAGGGATGGGGGATACATTAAGAGTTTGCTAATAATATACACATATTGGGGCGTGCTGAGTCGCTCAGTCGTTTCCAACTCTGAGATGCCACGGTCTGTAGCTCACCAGGCTCCTCTGTCCATGGGGGTTTTCCAGGCAAGAATACTGGAGTGGGTTGTCATTCCGTTCTCCAGGGGATCTTCTGACTCAGGGATCGAAGCCGCGTCTCTTGCATCTTCTGCATTGGCAGGTGGGTTCTTTACTTCTAGCACCACCCGGGAAGCACACATACACGTTATTAATATACATATTATTATGTATAAAAGAGATGATCCAAAGGGACTTATTGAAGAGCATGGGGAATACACACTGTCATCACCTATATAGAACAAGAACCAAAAGAAAGAAGAGATAAACATCTGAGTATTACTGAAACAAGTTCCTGTACACCTGAAACAAACAGAGTTTCAGAAATCAACTCTATTCCAATACAAAATAACAATGAATGCACAGAGAGAGGGAAAAAGCAAAAACAAAAAAACCTGGGCCCTGAAGAAATGCTGCTACCTTGTGGCCACTTTTTGTAACAGCAACTCCAAAAGTGCTGTTGCCTGCGTACATGCTAAGACTCTGTGACTGCATGGACTGTAGCCTGCCAGGCTCCTCTGTCCATGGGATTCTCCAGGCAAGAATACTGGAGTGGGTCGCCATTTCCTTCTCCAGGGGTTCTTCCTGACCCAGGAATTGAACCAGGATCTCTTGCATTGCAGGCGGATTCTTTACTGACTAAACTACAAGGGAAGCCCCTATTATCCTTAGAAGGAACATTATCCTTTTTATGGAAACTCGGATAATCCTGAACACACATTTCACCTTAGCTAGCACAATACCCATTGTGTTGTTAGTGTTTAAGGGCTACACTGTCACTTGGGGAAAATGAAAAGATTCTGGAGATGAATGGTGAGAACACTTTTACTACAATGTGACTGCAGTTAATGTTATACAAGTGTGTACTTAAAATGATTCAAATGATAAATGTTTTATGTTGCTAATCACAATGAAAAAAATAATACATGTTACAACATGGCAAATCACTGAAAATATCCCCAGTGAAAGAGACCATACAGAAAAAGTCACCCAGATCATACTCATCTTGTACACTTTAAATCCATGAAGGTTTTTAACATGAGGGAAAGCCTCAGTGGTGGCCCCAGGAAAAGAAACCTGGATTAGATGAAAAAAGATATTTGCACAAAGCTCAGGCAGCTGGTAAAAGTTGAAGTGGTCCCATGGATAGGATTACAAAGTGGAAACCATAATTATCCTCCATTTTGGAGTCAAAAAATGACAGTTTTGGGTAAAACATACAGCAGTATTTGGTGTGAATGTAGAAAACTTTGCACTGCTATTTAAAGTTGAAACATTTGAAATTTACTAGACAGTAAATTACTTTTCATTACAACCATGTAAGTCACATGCCAGGAAATCAGAGATGACATCAAACATTGCTATAGAGGCCAAGATTTAACCAGACCAAATGCAACAAAAATGGTGATGCCTTGTAGAAGTCCATGTGGTATTAAAAGGCACCATAGGAAGAGTGTATTAGTAGCCACCATGTGATGGGTGCTGTGGCTGACCCTGATAGAGCTGAAACCATGAAATTTCTGAATTTGACTTTTCCACAAAAAACCACAAAACAACTGTCAGAACTAAAAAGTGAATTCAGGGAGTCCCTGGCAGTTCAGTGGTTAAGACTACACTTCCACTGCCAGGGGTACGGGATTGATCCTTGGTCAGGGAACTAAGATCCAGCATGCTGAGTTGCATGGCCAAAAAAAGAAAAGAAAATCAGTAGAACTGCAAGATCATTTGTGATTCTCTATATAATAATAACTATCCCAAAACTGATGCCCCAGTGGGTCCAGAGGAGACTAGACTCCTCTCAGCCTGAACAGAACCTCAACATGTCCCAAAGCTGAAGTCTCAGTGGATCCTGAGGGGCCAGACTCCCGTCACTCTGAACTGAACCCCAAGATACCCCAAATCCCAGTGGGTTCTGAGGAGGCCAGACTCCCATCAGCCTCAACTGAACCCCACACGTCCCAAAGTTAAACACCCAGTGGGTCCTGAGAAGACCATAGTCCCATCAGCCTGAACCCCAAAACTGAATCCCCAGCAGGTCTTGGGGGAACCAGGGTCCTATCAGCCTGAATGGAACCCAACAATGTCTCAATGCTGAACCCCCAGTGGGTCCTGAGTAGACCACACTCCCATCAGCCTCAATTGAACCCCACAATGTCCCAAAGCCATAGCAGGTCCTGAGAAGACCAGAGTTCCACCAGCCTGAACTGAACCCACAATGTTCCAAAACCAAAAAGCTGGCAGGTCCAGAGGAGACCAGACTCCCATCAGACTTGACTGGACCCCACAATGTCCCAAAGCTGAAGCCCCAGCAGGTCCTGAGGGGCCACAGTCCTATCTCCCTGAACTGACCCCACAATGTCCCAAAGCCAAAACTCCAGCAGGTCCTGAGGTGACCAGACTCCTGTCAGCCTGAACTAACCCTACAAAGTAACAAAGCTGAGATCTTAACAGAGTGAAGTAGCTAGCAATTCTGAGACCAATGTACATGTTATCTGAAGAGGAGAAAAGAACTGACAAATGCAGATGGTGGAGGCCAGGCTCCTCGTTGCAGGAGTGGGAAGTTACAGATAAGCAAAGAACAAGAGGATGAAACTCCTTCTGGCTCTGAGTTGTGGCCACCAGGATCGCCATCACCTTCAAGTAGGTGCTATAACCCACCTGCCCTCTCCTGGCCTTTCCCCTTCCTTCCTGTGATGGTTCCAGAGACATTTCCATCCTGGTCCCCTCTCCCAGGCCAGGTGCATCTGTCTATCCACAGCCTCCCCATCTCACCCTGGGGCTAAGAGGCCCCTCGAGGACTTCGATCCTGCTGCTCCCCCCTGGCAGGAGGCAGCCCCAACTTCTCCAGCTGCTAAGCTCAGATACCTGGTGTAACCAAGCAGGAGCCTCTGGGCCTTCCCAGGACAGACCTCATCCTGTATCCTCTGTTGTAGCTCCGCTCTGAAGTATGGAGATAACAGTATCTGATGCACACTCGTGGAGTTGTTTTACAGATGCTAAAAGACCCACTGAGTGGAAGAAGTTAACTACGAGATGAGCATGAACACATAACCCCAGGAGTTTCCATGACTGAGGATTTGTGAGGTTAGCTGCCTGTTACCTCATCAACCAGAGAACCGTGCGCCAGCGGATCATATACTCTGTGAGTCCCTCCCTCTTGTGACCTGTACAACTGCTTTCCTGAAACCCTTCAGGGATTTCAGGGTTTAGAGCATGAGTTACCTGTCCTTCACGTACTGGTGCCTTTGCAATTAATGCTGCACTTTCCTTTACCACAACTGGTGTCAGGCAACTGGCTTTACTGCACTCAGGTGTGTGGACTCAAATTTGGTTCAGTAACACGGAGGCCCCCCAGGTTCCCAGGTCCTTGTGCCCCAGAGACTGACAGCTCCTTCTCCAGGGTGTAAGGCCAGCCCCCACACTAAGTCCCCTCGACACCCACGGCCCTGGCCCAAGCCTAATCCCTCCATCAGACCCCGGCAAACACCCTGGCCCCCACGGTGCTTCTCACATCCCTCCCCAACGTGGTCTTTTTGAAGCCTGAACAAGACAATGACATGCTCCTCCATGTGATTCCCCTCACCTGATCAAGCCAGGTCTTCATCCATTCCAGATGACTCCAAGGGCCTCATTTTCTCCAGAATCCACGTGTGTGGCTGCTGTCTATGACTATCTATATGGGACTATGGCAGTCTCCTAAAATGAGAGTTATTTTATACAAAGAGAATGGAGTGAATGGTAGCCACCAAAGATGTGTCCACCCAGAAAATGGGATGAGGGCCATATCTGGGAAAATGGTCTTTGTAGATGTAGTTAAGGATCTCAAGGTAAGGTCATCTAGCGTTAGGGGGACCTTCAATCCAACTGACAAAGTCCTTACGAGAGACAAAAGAGGACACAGATAAGATGCCTTGTGAAGACGGAGGCAGAGATGCAAGGGAGGGGGCCACAAGCCCAGCGACCCCTGGAGCCCCTGATGCTGGAAAAGGCAGGAAGGACCCTATCCTGGAGCCTCTGGAGGGACCTCAGCCCTGCACCACCTTGATCTCAAGTGTCTGGTCTCCAGGACTGGAGGAGGATGAACTCCTATTGTTTTAAACCACCCAACGTGGTCATTTGTTAGAGAAGCCCAGAGAACTCACACAGCCCTGCTCTGTAGGATCCTAGAAGTGTGGGTCTCACTAAACGCAGATGGAGGCTGGAATATGGAACCCTTAGAGTCAACACTGACCCTCAGAAATGCTAAAACAGTGGCTGGACTCCAGAATGTTGAGAGGTCAAGTCTATAGCCTGTACCTAGGGGTACCGACTGCACACGTCTCCCCAGCTTCTTACACCTGTATATATGGCATAATAAGTATCTAGTCCTGACTGAGGACGTTTAATGTCACTGTTCACATTGCTCATTAAGAACCCACCAGTTACACAGGGGAAAACCCAATTAGGATGCTTGCTCTACCAATGAGATCCTAATTGGGTTTTCACCTGTGTAACTGGTGGGTTCTTAATGAGCAATGTGAACAGTGACATTAAATGATAACCCTGTATGTGCGAGAGCAAAAGAGACACAGATGTATAGAACAGTCTTTTGGACTCTGTGGGAGAGGGCGAGGGTCGGATGATTTGGGAGAATGGCATTGAAACATGTATATGATCATATGTGAAACGAATCGCCCGTCCAGGTTCAATGCATGATACAGGATACTCGAGGCTGGTGCACTGGGATGACCCAGAGGGATGGGATGGGAAGGGAGGTGGGAGCGGGGTTCAGGATGGGGAACAAGGTACACCCATGATGGGTTCATGTCAGTGTATGGCAAAACCAATACAATATTGCAAAGTAATTAGTCTCCGATTAAAATAGATAATTTTTTTAAAGGATGCTTGCTATACCAATGAGCAATTCAGAAGCTGGTCGGGAGTGGGGACTTATGTGCAGATAGCAGGCTTTCCACCCTCCCACCCCTCCTCCACACTCCTCACACTCCATCCCCAATCCGACAAGGAGGGTCCTCAGTGGGAAGCTGGGGGATCACACAGAGGTATCTTTAAGAAAATGCTGCCTGATCCCCAGGCTAGCTGCTCCTGAACATTCTCCACCCATCCCACTTAAAATACCTGAATATGTGCAAAGAAAATTAGAGATACCAAGGAACATTTCATGCAAAGATGGGCACAGTAAAGGACAGAAATGGTATGGATCTAATAGAAGCAGTAAATACTAAGAGGTGGCAAGAATACAAAGAAGAACTGTACAAAAAAGATCTTAATGACCCAGATAAACATGATATTTTGATCACTCACCTAGAGCCACACATCCTAGAGTGCAAACTCAAGTGGGCCTTAGGAAGCATCGCTATGAACAAAGCTAGTGAAGGTGATGGAATTCTAGCTGAGCTACTTGAAATCTTGAAAGATGAAGCTGTTGAGGTGCTGCACTCAATATGCCAGAAAATTTGGAAAACTCAGCAGTGGCTACAGGACTGGAAAAGGTCAGTCTTCATTACAACCCCAAAGAAAGGCAATGCCAAAGAATGCTCAAACTACGGCACAATTGCACTCATCTCAAACGCTAGTAAAGTCATGCTCAAAATTCTCCAAGCCAGGCTTCAGCAATATATGAACCGTGAACTCCCAGATGTTCATGCAGGTTTTAGAAAAGGCAGAGGCACCAGAGACCAAATTGCCAACATCCTCTGGATCATGGAAAAAGCAAGAGAGTTCCAGAAAAACATCTATTTCTGCTTCATTGACTATGCGAAAGCCTTTGACTGTGTGGATCACAATAAACTGTGGAAAATTCTGAAAGAGATGGGAATACCAGACCACATGACCTGCCTCTTGAGAAACCTGTACGCAGGTCAGGAAGCAACAGTTAGAACTGGACATGGAACAAGAGACTGGTTCCACACAGGAAAAGGAGTACGTCAAGGTTCTATCTTGTCACCCTGCTTATTTAACATCTATGCAGAGTACATAATGAGGAACGCTGGGCTGGAAGAAGCACAAGCTGGAATCAAGATTGCCAGGAGAAATATCAATAACCTCAGATATGCAGATGACACCACCCTTATGGCAGAAAGTGAAGAGGAACTAAAAAGCCTCTTGATGAAAGTGAAAGAGGAGAGTGAAAAGGTTGACTTGAAGCTCAATATTCAGAAAAGAAAGATCATGGCATCTGGTCCCATCACTTCATGGGAAATAGATGGGGAAACAGTGGAAACAGAGTCAGACTTTAATTTTTAGGTTCCAAAATCACTGTGGATGCTGATTGCATCCATGAAATTAAAAGACACTTACTCCTTGGAAGGAAAGTTATGACCAACCTAGATAGCATATTAAAAAGCAGAGACATTGCTTTGCCAACAAGGTCCATCTAGTCAAGGCTATGGTTTTTCCCGTGGTCATGTATGGATGTGAGAGTTGGACTGTGAAGAAAGCTGATCGCTGAAGAATTGATGCTTTTGAACTGTGGTGCTGGAGAAGAATCTTGAGAGTCCCTTGGACTGCAAGGAAGTCCAACCAGTCCATTCTAAAGGAGATCAATCCTGGATGTTCATTGGAAGGACTGATGCTAAAGCTGAAACTGCAATACTTTGGCCACCTCATGCGACGAGTTGACTCACTGGAAAAGAGTCTGATGCTGGGAGGGATTGGGGGTGGGGGGAGACGGGGACGACAGAGAATGAGATGGCTGGATGACATCACCGACTCGATGGACATGAGTTGGAGTGAACTCCGGGAGTTGGTGATGGACAGGGAGGCCTGGCGTGCTGTGATTCATGGGGTCGCAAAGAGTCGGACACGACTGAGTGACTGAACTGAACTGAACTGAGATATCTAACAGATTGTTGACAAAGCTGAGCCTTTTCCCTTGATGCCTTGTAACTGCAGCCTGCAAGAAACTTTAAGAAATCTTCTGAGATTCATGAATAAGCTTCCTCTACCTCAGCACAGAGCAATATATCATCTCCATATTGTAACATCACCGCTTCAGAGCTACTAAAGTTTTGTATATGCCATGACAAACTTTGTCCAAATGAGTAAGGACTGTCACAAAATCCCTGGGCCAAAACTGTCCAGGTTAACTGAAAAGCTGGCTGCGTAGGGTCTTCAAAGGCAAATAGAAATTGACTTTCCTCTGCCAAAGGCACTGAATAGAAAGCATCTTTCAAATCAATTACTGAGAAATATTTCGCTCATTCAGGAATTTCAGACAATAGAGTATAAGGATTAGGCACCACGGGGTGTAAAGGAACTACAGCCTCATTTATTATTCATAAATCTTGATCTAGTCTCCATTTACCATTTGATTTCTTTATACCCAAAATAGGAGTGTTGCATGGACTGTTACAGGGAACTAATAGTCCCTGCTCCTTTAAATTGTCGATGATGGGTTTAAACCTTCCTTAACCTCAGGTTTCAGTGGATACTGCTTCTTATGTGGAATTAAGTGCGAGTCTTTGAGCTTGACAACCACAGGAACAGCATTTTGTGCTCGACCCACAGATTTTCCATCAGCTCATACTCTAGGATTTACATTTTGTTCAACTAAAGGGAGAGAAAGGGAGGGCTCCATATTCATGAAAACAGAGGCATGGACCTTGCTCAGTATGCTGCTGCTGCTGCTGCTGCTAAGTCCCTTCAGTCGTGTCCGACTCTGTGCGACCCCATAGACAGAAGCTCACCAGGCTCCCCCATCCCTGGGATTCTCCAGGCAAGAACACTGGAGTGGGTTGCCATTTCCTTCTCCAATGCATCCCCAAAAGTGGTGAGGGAGACTCTGGCACGATCAAAAACTCCTGTGAAAATAGCACAGAATCCCAGTTACAACATAAAGAATAACTGAAATAATACGTTTTGGCTCGACCAGACTAACTCATTATGGAAGTGGATTGGGAAGAAAGTGGGCCAGGGGCTTCAGTAAGCATGGAGTAAGTTGCCCCAGTATCTAAAAGGAAATCGACGGATTGGCCCCACACAGTTATTAATACCCGGGGTTCCTCAGGTGTAATTAGGACGGGAGCTTGTGTGGGGACCCCTGGGCACCTTCAGTCCTGATAGTCTTGAGAGTCTGACCCCTTAGACCTATGCCTCTGGGGGCAGTCTCTCTTCCAGTGTGGTCCTTTGCAGACCAGACATGGAGCCGGGGGCAGCTTAGGTGCCTGAGGGCAATCCTGCTTGAGGTGCCTCTCCTTTCCACAGTAATAGCAAGCCCATCCCTTTTCACCTGGGTCCCTCTGGGCATTTTTCTCAGGCTGTTTAAGAACGGTTTTCATAGCCATTGCAAAGGCCTGTTCCTTGGTCTTTCTCTTCCTACCATAATAGACTGTCTGAGCCAGCTGTAACAGAGTATCTAAAGACTGATTTGGTCCATACGCCCATGTTAATAGCTTACGGTGGATATCTGGAGCTGACTGAGTGAGAAATCTATCCTTTAAGATCACTTTTCCCTCTTCACTTTTGGGATCAATCTCAGTGAATCTGCGAAGGGCTTCTCTCAGTCTATCTAGGAATTTACCAGGAGCTTCCTTCTCCTCCTGTTCTATATTTGCCAATTTGCCATAGTTTAAAGGCTTAACACGTGCCTGACTGAGTCCTTCAATAATACATCTGACAAAATGACTCTGATCCCATCTCCCTTTAGCTGTGTTGTAGCCCCAGTTTGGTTCTATAGTTGGGACTACCTGATTCCCAGTGGGGAGGGCGGTTATCTTGTCCTGCCTCTTCCCTACTGATTCATTACCAAGCCATTCGTCTCCAGAAGCAACCGCTTTCCCCAAAACTCGACTTTTTGAGTCGGGAGTCAGTGTTTGTCCCAAGATACTCATCACATCTTTTCAAATAAGGTCATAAAGCAGAGTAACACCTTTAAAAGCTCAAATATATTTTTCTGTTTCCTCTAAATAGTCTCTCAGATCCTCTTTGATTCTTTGTATTTCTTGATAAGAAAAAGGCTTATTAACAATCATAGACTGATTATTTCTCCCGGTGGGTGCTTCACGAGGGGCAACAGCTTGTGTGGCTGTTCCTCAGTCTCTCTGGCTGCTCTGTGCATATGATCCCTGGGATAGATTGGCGAAACCTGCTTTTCTTTATCTCTTTGTCTCCTGCCCTCCATCTCATCTCTTACTTCGATGGTCTGAGTTTTTACTGAAACCAGAGTAGTCTGAGGTCGTACTGAGACAGGAGTTGTTTGGACTTCTACATGGGCAGTTTGAATCTCAGTTTGGGTTTCCACTGAGACCAAAGCGGTTTGAACCTCAGTTTGGGTTTCCACTGAGACCAAGGCAGTTTGAACCTCAGTTTGGGTTTCCACTGAGACAAAGGCAACCTTTCTTGGGGGTTTCTCTGGCTTGCAGTTTGCTCAGATTGGAGCCCCAAGTATGGGGGCAAAGTAGGAGGACAGGAGGGAGCTGAAGGTTTCACACCCTAATCTATATTCTTAGGGAATAAATCTGGCATATTTTGCTGAGAGAAAAAGGGCAACACATATGCTACCTCTACCCATTTCCCTCGTTCTTTACAGAACTGGTCTAATTGTAAAACTGTATTATATTTAAGAGACCCTACAACTGGCCACTGTTCGCTGTCCTCCAGTGGGTACGGTGGTCATGCAGTATCACGTAGGAAGACCAGGTGTGTCTTCTTTAAGCTCCGGGGATCAAATCTATCCCAGTTTTTCAGGATACAGTTCAAAGGAGTGAGTCTGGAATTATTAGCTCCCATCTGTAAGAGAGAAAAAAAGTGACAACCACCATCTTTCTACCAGCGGCATCCCTCACTGCTCTAGATGGGGGTGTAGACAAATTTTACACCAAAAGCTTTTCCTTCCTGGTCAGATTTAGTCTGTCCCTTACCGACACAGGCATCATACTCATCCCTCCCAGTTCTATCACCAAGACGGGGTGGGGATGCACCAGGGGTAGACCTGATGGCATCCCTGACTGACGTCCAGTTCTTCACCATTAAAACCTTGCTTGCCTCTGATGCCACCCGGGGTGCAATCAGAGGAACCTTCCAGAATGCCTCCCAGGCTAAACTGCTGGGGGAAACATTTGTCACCTGAGTGCCTGTGCACAACCCTGAGTATATTCATGACCACAATAAGACCTGTAAGAACATAAAACTGAGATGTTCCTTCCAAGAATCACCACACCAGCATAAGAGCCTCCTCTGGTCCAATAAGAGCCAGCGTTGCCAAAGAAAAAACCCATTGTAGTTCCAATCTGAGTAATCTTTAACCCCAGAGATGCTCTCGGAGCTAGAGTTTCATCTAGCTTCCAAACTTTCAATTCCTAGCGAGGCTACTCGCTTCCTGACTACCAATCCAAATTTGGGACCTAAGTCATAGTACACAGTAACAGCATAGATCACAAGTCGCTTGAAAGTCTATGATCCAGTAGATTAGGTTCAGTCCAGTTCAGTTCAGTTGCTCAGTTGTGTCCGATTCTTTGCAACGCCATGAATCACAGCAGCCAGGTCTCCCTGTCCATCACCAACACCCGGAGTTCACTCACACTCATGTCCACAGAGTCAGTGATGCCATCCAGCCATCTCATTCTCGGTCGTCCCCTTCTCCTCCCGCCCCCAACCTTCCCCAGCATCAGAGTCTTTTCCAGTGAGTCAACTCATCACATGAGGTGGCCAAACTATTGCAGTTTCAGCTTTAGCATCAGTCCCTCCAATGAACATCCAGGATTGATCTCCTTTAGAATGGACTGGTTGGATCTCCTTGCAGTCCAAGGGGCTCTCAAGAGTCTTCTCCAACACCACAGTTCAAAAGCATCAATTCTTCAGTGATCAGCTTTCTTCACAGTCCAACTCTCACATCCATACATGACCACGGGAAAAACCATAGCCTTGACTAGACGGACCTTGGTTGGCAAAGTAATGTCTCTGCTTTTTAAATATTCTATCTAGGTTGGTCATAACTTTCCTTCCAAGGAGTAAGCGTCTTTTAATTTCATGGCTGCAATCAGCATCCACAGTGATTTTGGAGCCCCAAAAAATAAAGTCTGACTCTGTTTCCACTGTTTCCCCATCTATTTCCCATGAAGTGATGGGGCCAGATGCCATGATCTTAGTTTTCTGGATGCTGAGCTTCAAGTCAAATTTTTCACTCTCCTCTTTCACTTACATCAAGAGGCTTTTTAGTTCCTCTTCACTTTCTGCCATAAGGGTGGTGTCATCTGCATATCGGAGGTTATTGATATTTCTCCTGGCAATCTTGATTCCAGCCTGTGCTTCTTCCAGCCCAGCGTTCCTCATTATGTACTCTGCATATAAGTTAAATAAGCAGGGTGACAATATACAGCCTTAACGTACTTCTTTTCCTGTGTGGAACCAGTCTCTTGTTCCATGTCCAGTTCTAACTGTTGCTTCCTGACCTGCATGTAGGTTTCTCAAGAGGCAGGTCATGTGGTCTGGTATTCCCATCTCTTTCAGAATTTTCCACAGTTTATTGTGATCCACACAGTCAAAGGCTTTGGCATAGTCAATGAAGCAGAAATAGATGTTTTTCTGGAACTCTCTTGCTTTTTCCATGATCCAGAGGATGTTGGCAATTTGGTCTCTGGTGCCTCTGCCTTTTCTAAAACCAGCTTGAACATCTGGAAGTTCACTGTTCACATATTGCTGAAGCCTGGCTTGGAGAATTTTGAGCATGACTTTAATAGTATGTGAGGTGAGTGAAATTGTGCCGTAGTTTGAGCATTCGTTGGCATTGCCTTTCTTTGGGATTGGGATGAAGACTGACTTTTTCCAGTGCTGTGGCCACTGCTGAGTTTTCCAAATTTTCTGGCATATTGAGAGCAGCACTTTCACAGCATCATCTTTCAGGATTTGAAATAGCTCAACTGAAACCCCATCACCTCCACTAGCTTTGTTTGTAGTGATGCTTTCTAAGGCCCACTTGACTTCACATTCCAAGATGTCTGGCTCTAGGTCAGTGATCACACCGTCATGATCATGTTGGTCGTGAAGATCTTTTTTGTACAGTTCTTCTGTGTATTCTTGCCACCTCCTCTTAGTATATTCTGCTTCTGTTAGGTCCATACCATTTCTGTGCTTTATCGAGCCCATCTTTGCATGGAATGTTCCCTTGATATCTCTAATTTTCTTGAAGAGATCTCTAGTCTTTCCTATTCTGTTGTTTTCCTCTATTTCTTTGCACTGTTCACTGAGGAAGGCTTTCTTATCTCTCCTTGCTATTCTTTGGAACTCTGACAGAATGTGGTCCACTGGAGAAGGGAATGGCAAACCACTTCAGTATACTTGCCTTGAGAACCCCATGAACAGTATCAAAAGGGAAAGTGATAGAATACTGAATGAGGAATTCCCCAGGTCTGTAGGTGCCCAGTATGCTACTGGAGATCAGTGGAGAAATAACTCCAGAAAGAATGAAGGGATGGAGCCAAAGCAAAAACAATACCCAGTTGTGGATGTGACTGGTGATAGAAGCAATGTCCGATGCTGTGAAGAGCAATACTGCATAGGAACCTGGAATGTTAGGTCCATGAATTAAGGCAAATTTGAAGTGGACAAACAGGAGATGACAAGAGTGAACATAGACATTCTAGGAATCAGTGAACTAAAATGGACCGGAATGGGTGAATTTAACTCAGATGACCATTATATCTACTACTGTGGGCAGGAATCCCTTAGAAGAATTGGAGTAGACATCATGGTCAACAAAAGAGTCCGAAATGCAGTACTTGGATGCAATCTCAAAAACGACAGAATGATTTCTGTTCGTTTCCAAGACAAAGCATTCATTATTACAGTAATCCAAGCCTATGGCCCAACCAGTAACGCTGAAGAAGCTGAAGTTGAATGGTTCAATGAAGACCTACAAGACCTTTTAGAACTAACACCTAAAAAAGATGTCATTTTCATTATAGAGGACAGGAATGCAAAAGTAGGAAGTGAAGAAACACCTGGAGTAACAGGCAAATTTGGCCATGGAGCACGGAATGAAGCAGGACAAAGGCTAATTGAGTTTTGCCAAGAGAACGCACTGGTCATAGCAAACACCCTCTTCCAACAACACAAGAGGACTCTACACATGGACATCACCAGATGGTCAACACCGAAATCAGACTGATTATATTCTTTGCAGCCAAAGATGGAGAAGCTCTTGCAGTCAGCAAAACAAGACCAGGAGCTGACTGTGGCTCAGATCATGAACTCCTTATTGCCAAATTCAGACGTAAATTGAAGTAGGGAAAACCACTAGACCATTCAGATATGACCTAAATCAAATCCCTTATGATTATACAGTGGAATTGAGAAATAGATTTAAGGGACTAGATCTGAAAGAGTGCCTGATGAACTATGGATGGAGGTTCATGGCATTGTACAGGAGTCAGAGACCAAGACCATTCCCATGGGAAAGAAATGCAAAAAAAGCAAAATGGCTGTCTGAGGAGGCCTTACAAATAGCTGTGAAAAGAAGAGAAGCGAAAAGAAAAGGAGAAAAGGAAAGATATAAGCATCTGAATATATTAGGTTAGTACTTCTAATTCCCAAGGAGTTATGAAATGGTCAAAGAGACCGAAAAGTTTGACGAGAAAGGAGAGTTCGGGCCACACACTTTGCCCATTTCTGGTCCGTTCCCCAAAGGAGACACTGGTTGCCTCTTGGCATTGGCAGGTCTGTATAAACCCCCGACAGGTTTCTGCCATAAGCCGTATGAGATCACCGTGGAACTGCAGACCTGGGCTCCTCACTTGCTTCACGCAGGGCATGCCATTCACTCACACAGCCACACTGTAGAGTTAGTAAAGTACAGCAGAAAATGTGTTCGCTAGGAGAACAAAGAACTAGAGCTCCAAGCATCTTTACCTTGTCCTGGAGGATCCCAGAAGAGCCCCCAAGATGAAAGGTTGTTGTTGACCCACAATAGGATTCTTGGCCTCCAGAGAAGAAAAATTCAATCCAGGGCCAGAGACGAGGCTTGATTGCTCAGAGCTTTTGTGTAATAAAGTTTTATTAAAGTATAAAGGAGATAGAGAAAGCTTCTGACATAGGCATCAGAAGGGGGCAGAAAGAGTATCCCCCCTGCTAGTCTTCAGTTGGATGTTATATAGTCACTAGAAGTCTGTTAATGAAAGAAAGGAATGTCATAAAACTCAGAATGGCACCAGGCCCCTCATCCATAAGATGCATTTTGGGATAATATTGGCACTAGATGATTCATCCAGGGCCATAAAATGATTGACTTGAATCTTGTAGAAGGGCAGATTACCATACAAATAGTTTCGTTTACATAGATTAGGGAAACAATAGCTGAGTATAACATACTGGTTTGTCAAGTAGGTTCTGAGCCATTAGGCAGAACCAAGACAGAGTCTGGGGTAAATGCAAAGTACATTAACATAGCTTAAGACAAACATTTCCATAAGAAAAATGCACTGGTTAACTCACGGTTTGAGAATAGTTAACTTCAGGTGAAACCAGATGTCATTATAGCAACACAGTATTTTAAGAAAAACCTCCTTTTAAATTTGTATAGAGAAGGAAAAAAATATCGCTGGGTTTTTTCCCTCCTGCCGCTTAAGAGAGATAAAAATGTCTGACACCTGCAGCCTATTCCCTCCGTTTGGAGGCGCCTGGCCTTCCTGCCTGTTACCCTCTCACTACCCAACCACTTCATCACGTGTGGGACCTCAGGTAACGTCCCTGATTCATGGTTGGGGAGGCTGAAGAGGGGGTGCACTCAGAGTTCCTGGTCCCCTCAGGCATTTGTCACTCAGGCTCACCATCCCTGCCTTCCTGGGGACCACCCTCTCTGCCATGTCTGTCGCCATCTATTCCATTCCCCCTTCAAAGAAAAGCTGAGATCTGAGTAACAGTGCTGGCAAGACCCATGCAGGTAGGATTTCTGTCTCCCTACTCTTTTTCAAAGGGCACGTTTCACAAGGTGGTGGTAAGGCTTTCAAGAACAGAGCACGTTACATGCTGAGAGCCTGGCCTGACTCAGGAAGAGAGCTCAGAAGGACCCCTTGTCCCCAACACAGTCAAGACAAAAGTGTTGGGAGCTGAGAGTGAAGGGGGAGTGAAGGGCCGGCTCCAGGAGAACTCAGGGGCCCAGCCTTTCTCCTTCTCTTGGGTTCAGTCCTCCCAACAATCAGATGTGGGTTATGGAAGTTCTCCTGAGAGCCACATGCAACCAGTTCATGGCTCTAATTTTGTGCGAGGACATATGGGGGTTCTCAGAGCACCAGGGAGGCCTGATGGGCAGGGAAGGCCAGGGGATTGGGTCATCACAGAGTGAGGGCCCATGACAGCACTGCCTTAACCCAAGACACCAAGACCCAAGGCTCGTGCCTGACTCACACTTGTGGGGTGCCTGCTCTCTGCAGGCAGCACTGCATCTGTGTCCCCACAGGCCAAGCTCTGACAGAGCTGTGACTTGGCCGTGGAGCTGGGGACGCTTGGTACAGGAGACAGACGGTTCTAGGGTCAGAGCATTGTACAGAAAGTCTCTGTGAGTGGTTGAGAAAGCCCAGAGCCCCAACTGCCCCTGCTTGAAGGATGTGGATGTAAACCTGAGAGAGCAGGGAGGACCCCATGCCCCTGACAACCGCCCCAGAATCCAGGCTAGCAGCACGCTGCCAGAACAAGGGTCGCCCAGGACACCAGGCAAGACGTGCCCCAGGAGGCTGAAGCACAGAGTCCAGGCCACACTCAGGCCGAGTGACCCAGGAGGGCACAGATGGCCCCAGACTGCATCAGCACCCAGATGTCACGATCAGGGGCCTCCTGGGTGAGGGAGGTGTGGAGGCTAGCAGCACCTTGCAGACCCTGGCCTGCTCTTACTGCAGGTCCTTGATGGTGCTGTTCATCAATTCTAGAATCTCCAAGGAGAGGAAAGAGCCAGGGAAGCGTGGCCTGGTTCCATCGCAGGGACATCCACACAGGAGGGACTGCCATGAGAAGGACTCAGTGCAAGACCCTGGTGTGTGTTCACACCCAGACCCCGAGGGGACCTAGCCTCGGGGCTGGCTGCCTCCAGTCACCCAGCTGGTGAGAACCCCAGAGCGAGGCCTGGCCACACCAGAGAACCCTGTCCACAATACCCACTCTTTCTGTGACATCTCCCAGGTCACAGAGCAGAGGGACAAGGCCCAGCTCCAGGCAAGTTTTTTGCCAGGTGCGGTCAGGCCTTCTAGTTCCTGGGTACCAAGGTCTTGTCTGTTCCTTCCTGGCAGCGCCCAGTGACCAGGACAGCCTGGCTCAGGGGAATGCCACAGACCACCATGGACACACCAGGGAACAGATGCTCAACCTGAGCCCAGAAATGCCTTCCTAGTGCCCACAACACAGGCCACTATGGGCCTGCCTCTGCTCTTGTGGCCTCTTCCAGCTCACTTTAGTGTCCAGGCAGACTGCGGCCATGGCCTCGGCTAAGAGGCCAAGCTGCAGTGGGCAGTGGACTCGGGCTAGGACGACTAGAAGGCCAGGGAGGGGCCGAGGAGACCTTGAAGACACTGGAGCCAGGAGACAACAGGGCACATGGGCCTGGGTGCTCTGGCCAGGAAACCACGACCACCCCTCCCAGAGGGTGACTGAAGGTCTGCACTGGTGGGATGGAGTCCCAACTGCAGCTCTCAAACCTACCTCCAGCTTGCGGGACATGAGGTTCAGTGCTGAGGGGTCCAGGTTGGAGGCCAAAAGCTCCTTAATGAACTGCACCTCCTCCTTCTAAAGGGCGATGGCCTGTGCCTACACCTTGAGCTCCAGGACGAGGTTCCTGAAGCCCGCTTTCTGCTGTACCTGTAGGATGGCCACAGTGAACTTCCAGGGACCCTTTCTTCCTTCCTTCTACATAAACACAGAAATCTGTATCTCTAACCCAGAAATGTGTAACTCTAGGAGAGCATCCATAGAAATAATATTTCACTGTATACACAAAACCTGAATCTCACATGCATAATCCACAAGGACCTGATACTCAGTCACCTGCTTGACTTCTAGGGCCAAAAATCTGGGAAAGGGTATAGATCTCCCATAGATTCATCATACCAAATCAGGTGGCTGTATGCTGACAACAGTCACAGCATTGCAAATGGACTATATTGTAACATAGCACAGGCATGATACTAAAGAGAAGGAAAGAAAAGCAGTGCCTACGTTACTCCCCCCAGCCTCCCTGACTGGGGCTGCTACCCCATACCTGGAGCCTAACCAGGCTTGGGTCCCACTGCTCAACTGGGGCAGATTCGAAAGAGCCTGGCAGGGTGCCCAGCATTGAACCCTTTTTAAACGTTTACCGTCTGCTTTGTTCCAGCTGAGACCAGACTCCCCAGTGGGATCCAGGCCTTCAGGGACTTGGAAAGAAATACTACTAAACCACCACGTGCCCTTGGGCTGGGCATTCCAGTTCAAGCCTACTTCCCAGCAAAGTGTCACCCCTCATTTTTGTGAAAATGGAAAATACCTTCCATGAAGTTGTGATGCTGTGTGTTGGAAATACAACTGCAATTTCTGGGATAAACGTGCTGATTAAAGAATACATTTAATCCAGCTTTCTATGAAATACCAGTGACAACAATACTTTACATTTGTTTCACACTTTAGTTTACATCAGGTTTTTGTTTGTAGTCTTCTCAGTGCTGCTTCCTAATAACAAATTTCACAGCTTTTTCAAGAAATCCTCTGGGCTCCATCAGCAGCTCCAGTCTGGCTTCTGGCCCTGGGACCGATATAGGTCCCTCAGCTCCTTGAAGTCAGATTAACCCCAGTCTTTTGGTACCACTTTCCAGAGTTGTAACCAGTCGTTAAGAGCACTCCACCCCTCACATACATCTGCAAGCAGACAGCTGTGTCTAGAGCCCAGCAAGTACCACAGTCTAGACCCCAGCACTCCTGGCAAGTGTGGGGCAGGGAAGACAGATGGTATGGGGAAGGTGTGCTGGGCAGTGTCAATGGCAAGGCCTGGGAGCTGTGGT